>NW_024870905.1:9755000-10042500 GCF_019054845.1 Dipodomys spectabilis
GTGTCTCATTGCTGCTCACTCTTGCATGGAGCCCGCTGGGGCAGGCCCAGCCTGACTCCTCTCACTTTTTTTTTTTTTTTTTGGTCGGTCATGGGGCTTGAACCCTGGGCCTGGGCGCTGTCCCTCAGTTCTTCAGCTCAAGGCGAGCGCTCTACCGCTTAAGCCACGGCGCCACTTCCAGTTTACTAGTGGTTTATTGGAGATAAGAGTCTCACGGACTTTCCTTCCTGGGCTGGCTTTGAACTGTGATCCTCAGATCTAGCCTCCTGAGTAGCTAGGATTGCAGGCGTGAGCCACCGGCGCCTGGCTTCCTCTCACTCTTGAGTGTAGCCTGTGAAGCCTCTGTACTGCACCCCAGGCTGCTTTCTGAATCATTCCATCCAACTTTCCAGTCCTTCAGCAGGTCCAAGGGCTAGGGAGCCCACCCTGAGTGGATGGGAGAGTTCACCATGACCTTGAACTCTTTTGCCACTGCTCTGCAGAGACGAGAGCCTGTCCCCAGCCAGAGCCATGAGGTCCCTGGCTTTGCCAAGTTTCAATCTTCTATCTCCTGCCCATGAGCCTGCCTGCCTGCCTTCTCTCCTTCCTTCCCTCCTACCTTCCTTTCCTCCCTCCCTCCCTATCTCTTTCTCTCTCTCCCTCCCTCCTTCCCTCCCTCTTCCTCTCCCTTCCTCCCCCCCCTTCCTTCCTTCCTGTTCTTTCTTTCATTCATTTCTTTCTTTCTTTCTTTCCTTTCTCTTGCTGGTCCTAGGCTTAAACTCAGGGCTTGCCCCTGACTTTTTTTGCTCAAGGCTGGTACTCTACCACTTAAGCCACAGCTCCACTTTGGCTTTTTTTGATAGTTAACTGCAGATAAGAGTCTCACAGACTTTGGTGCCCAGCCTGGCTTCAAACTGCAATCCTTTGGCAGATCTCATTGAGTAGCTCGGATTATAGGTGTGAGACACTGGTGCCTGGCAAGCATTACTTTATATATATGATAAATGAAGCCTGAGAAATGAGCAGTGGGAATAGAAGGTTCTGGAAACCCCTCTCATCCCCAAGCTTCTGATGATGGAGCAGTATGGGTGATGAAGCTGTCTCTTAACAAGAGTGCGATGTGTGTGTGACATGTATGTGTGTGGTGTGTATTTGGTATGTGTACTTTATATGTTTGTACTGTATGGTGTTTGTGGCATATGTGCATGTGTGTATGGTGTGTGTGTGTGTGTGTGATTATTGAAGGTGACAGGATGGGCATTTTTTTTTGGAAGTTACCTTTTAGAGTAGATGAACTCCTCCTGGGATATTTCAAAGCAAAGGTCATTAAAGTCATTTGAGTTCAAAGGAGATTATTTTATTATGGATTTTTTTGCGGGGAGTACCATTCCTGGGACTTGAACTCAGGGTCTGGGTGGTGTCCCTGAGCTGTTTTGCTCAAGGCTAGCTCTCTGCCACTTTGAGCCATAGCACCACTTCTGGTTTTTGAGTGGCTAGTTGGAGATAAGAGTCTCATGGGACTTTCCTTCCCAGGCTGGCTCTGAACCACGATCCTCAGCTCTCCTTCCTGAGTAGATAAGATTATGGGCAGGGACCACTGGCACTCACTTGCTTACTTCCAGCTTTTTTGATGCTTAATTGACGATAGGAGTCTCACGGACTTTCCTGCCTGGGCTTGTCTTTGAATCGTGATCCTCAGATCTCAGCCTCCTGAGTAGCTAGGATTACAGGTGTGAACCATCAGTGCCTGTCTTGAGCCCAGCATCTTCTAATTTGACGTGGGCTCTGTCTAGTTGTCACCATAGAGGGAATAATCACTTGGAGGCTGATGAAACCAGCCAAGCTAATCCCTAAGTAGACACAGTTGCCTACACACAGCCATCCAGGAAAGTCACCAGCAGCCAGTGGGCTTGCCAAAACCAAACACCTTCACAACTTCCATGGCGGGGAGGAGCTAGAATAGACTAGAATAGCTTGATTTTCACACCATTGTGTTCGAGATAGCTTTGAAAGTGGTGGGGCAGCAGGTCTTGTCATGTTCACACCCTTAGGTACCATCCCCCCCCCCCCCAGACCCCAGAGCTCCCTACTGGTGGTCCCCACAGCCACCCTCGGGGCCAGGCAGAGGGATGGGCAGACTGGCCTTCTTGGAGGATGGAGGTGGGAGAGGCTGGGCCTAATGCTGCTGGTGGCAGGAGGAGGCCCAGGCAAGCCGGGCCACCATGTGTGTCTGGCGTGGCTGTCTGGGTGTGGGGCAGGAGGAAGGATGCAGCTATTGGATTTGTCTTGGAGGCCAGAATGTCACGTGTCCCTTTTGATGACCTTCCGCCCCCTGATAAATGTGATGACTAACATTTGCCTTGAGAATAAGAAAAGGAGAGGGGAAGGGAGGGGGGAAGGAAGGGAGGGAGGGAGGAAGGGAGGAGGAAGGAAGGAAGGAAGGAAGGAAGGAAGGAAGGAAAACATGTTTTAGCTCCCAGACCCGAGGCTGGAGACATGGCTCAGCTGGTATAGCACATGTCTGAGGCCATCACAAGTTATTCTGTGGAGTTCACCTGAGTGTGCTCAGAGCCCTCATCTCTGAGTGTGCATGGAGCCCTCACACCTCTGGGTGTGCATGGATCCCTGGTCTCTGGGTGTGCATGGAGCCCTCACCTCTGGGTGTGCATGGATCCCTGGTCTCTGGGTGTGCATGGAGCCCTCACCTCTGGGTAGCATGGATCCCTGGTCTCTGGGTGTGCATGGAGCCCTCACCTCTGGGTAGCATGGATCCCTGGTCTCTGGGTGTGCATGGAGCCCTCACCTCTGGGTGTGCATGGATCCCTGGTCTCTGGGTGTGCATGGAGCCCTCACCTCTGGGTAGCATGGATCCCTGGTCTCTGGGTGTGCATGGAGCCCTCACCTCTGGGTGTGCATGGATCCCTGGTCTCTGGGTGTGCATGGAGCCCTCACCTCTGGGTAGCATGGATCCCTGGTCTCTGGGTGTGCATGGAGCCCTCACCTCTGGGTGTGCATGGATCCCTGGTCTCTGGGTGTGCATGGAGCCCTCACCTCTGGGTGTGCATGGAGCCCTGGTCTCTGGGTGTGCATGGAGCCCTCACCTCTGGGTGTGCATGGATCCCTGGTCTCTGGGTGTGCATGGAGCCCTCACCTCTGGGTGTGCATGGATCCCTGGTCTCTGGGTGTGCATGGAGCCCTCACCTCTGGGTAGCATGGATCCCTGGTCTCTGGGTGTGCATGGAGCCCTCACCTCTGGGTGTGCATGGATCCCTGGTCTCTGGGTGTGCATGGAGCCCTCACCTCTGGGTGTGCATGGATCCCTGGTCTCTGGGTGTGCATGGAGCCCTCACCTCTGGGTGTGCATGGATCCCTGGTCTCTGGGTGTGCATGGAGCCCTCACCTCTGGGTAGCATGGATCCCTGGTCTCTGGGTGTGCATGGAGCCCTCACCTCTGGGTGTGCATGGAGCCCTTGCTTCTTGCACACAAGTGGCCCTGAGGGGCTGAGTTTCACTTGTTGTCACTGGAAACTTCTGGCATTGTTGGGGGGGGCGGAGCCCACCGCCACTGCCCTACTATGTATCAGCCATTCACACCGGCTTCCCCTCTACTTCCCCCAGGGTGACATTGGAGAAAGAACATTTTTCTTTCTTTTACTTATTATTTTTTGGTGCCAGTACTGGGATTTGAACTCAGGGCTTGAGCTCTCACTTCACTTTTTTTTTTTTTTTCTCTCAAGACTGAGTTGGTACCTTACCCAACAGGCCACAGCTGGGTTTTGGCTGATTAATTGAAGATCAGAGTCTCTCAGATTCGTCCACCCCCAGGGCTGGCTTTGAACCATGATTCACCTATTTCAGCCTCCTGAGTAACAAGGATAAGACATGATCCACCAGCAGCCAGCCTTTACTTTTTGCTTGGTTCAGTAAAGCTTAACAGAAAAACAAACATGGGTTGTTTTTTTTTCTTTGTGGCAGTCCTGGGGCTTGAACTCAGAGACAGGGGCCTCTTCTTGAGCTATTTTACTAAAAGCTAGCACTCTACCACTTTAATCAGATCTCCACTTGAAGCTTGTGTGTGTGTGTGTGTGTGTGTGTAAGTGGAGATAAGTGTCTCACAGACTTTCCAGCCTGGGCTGGTTTCGAACCATGATCTTCAGATCTCAGTCTCCTAAGTAGCTAGAATTACACTGGCACCTAGCTAGCTTTTTTAAAGTATAATTTTATTGTTGATAGATTATTTGGACCTTACCAGAGAACCAAGCAGACATCCAGGTACAGAGAACAAAGGAAGGTTTATTGCTGGGAAAGGGGTCAGCAAGACCCCTTCTCAAGGGGAGAAGTGGAAAGAAGCACCGGCTGAAGTGACCTATATAACCTAAGAGGTTTAAGAGGGGCTAGGAGGTGGATACTTTGGTATGGACATGAGGGCTAGGGGCTTTATCATGGTGGACTAGGATTTATGGCTGTTGTCAAAACAAGGGGTCCTGCACCTGCTCAGACCTGAAGGTCACTCTAAGGGGCTCTTGCTACCTTATATGGTGGGAGCTGCCCCAGAGAAGGGCCATCACAAGGCAAAGAGGGCTGGAGGCTGATTATTTACTGCCTTTACTACTTGGGCCTAGTGTTGCCTAGGAAGGGAGCATGCTAAGCTGTGGAGAAGGGAAGGAGAGTACTAAGCTATGGGAAGGGAGCTCATTTCGCTAACAATTGTTATCAGTAAGGTGTTGTACAGAGGGATTACCATTTCATAAGTCAGTAAATACATTTCCTTTTGGACAATGTTACCCCTGAGCTTTTGTGCTTATGGCTGGTGTTCTAGAACATAAGCACCAGCTGTAGTTCTACTTCTGGCTTTTTGGTGGCTCATTGGAAATAAGACTTTCCTTCCTGGGCTGGCTTTGAACCGAGATTTTCAGATCACAGCCTGCTGAGCAGTTAGAATGAGGCGTGAGCCACTGGCACCCAGCCAGAAGTGACACACTCTTCTTCGTGAGAAAGCTGTCAGCCCACACCAGCTCGAATAGTGTGAGAACTGCAGTGTCAGACACACTATGAAACCTGCTGTTCACAGCAAGATTCTCACTGGGCACACACAGATTGTTTCCTGATGAATAAATAGGAAAAGATTTCTTTCACTGGGGACTAAAGATTAACGAAGCAGGGGTATAAGAGAAAAGGCATTTTGGTTAGAAAAAAACGAAGAACAATGCGATTGGCTCCAGGAGAGTCCCCGGCAGAGTTGGGTGACAGAGTTGGAGATAGCAGAGAGCCGAAAACAGCCTTCCCAAAGTTTGGGCCTGGCTGAGCACTAATGCCCACACTTGTAATCCCAGCTGCTCAAGAGGCTGAAGATTACGATTCAAAACCAGCCTGGGGTAGACAGACTCTGATCTCCAGCTAAACGCTGGAATGGAGTTGTGGCTCAAGTGATAGAGCACCAGCCTTGAGTGGGGGAAAAAAAAAAAAAACAAATGAAAAGGTAAGGCCCTGAATTCAAGTCCTATGACTGGCACACACACAAAAGAACCTTTTTTAAGCCTGTTCCCAAATTCTGTCAGAAAATCAGGGTATGTGTTGGGGAATCTTATTTGCTTGTAAACCCCTATCTGAATCCTTACCTAATGGGCTGCTGGTTTTACTTCTTTTTTTTTGGTCTGTCATGGGGCTTGAACTCAGGGCCTGGGCACTGTACCTGAGTTCTTTTGCTCAAGGCCAGCACACTACCACTTGAGCCACAGTTCCACTTCTGGTTTTCTGGTTGTTCATTGGAGATAAAAGTCTCACTGACTTTGCTGCCTGGGGCTGGCTTCTAACTGTAATCCTTAGGTCTCAGACTCCTGGGTAGCTGGGATGACAGGCATGAGTGAGCACTGGCACCTGGCTGCAGCTGGTTTTTCTTGATGGGGTGGGAAGGTGGGCTTGACTCCAGTGGATTTTTGTTTTTCTTTTTGGTGCCAATGCTGGGGCTTGAACTCAGGGTCTGAACACTGTCCCTTAGCTTCTTTGCTCAAGGCTAGTGATCTACTAGTGGAGTCACAGCTCCATTTCAGCTATTAATTTTTTTTTTTGTAGTTTAGTGGAAAAAAGAGTCTCACAGACTTTCCTGACTAGGCTGGCCTCCAATCGTGATCCTCAGATCTCAGCCTCCTGAATAACTTGGATTACAGGTGTGATCCACTAGTGCAGGCTCCAGTGAGTTTTCTGACCATTAAGGCTTGGCTTCCTGCAGGACTAAGGGAGAGGAGATGAGAGGGGTGGGAAGAGGGGAGGGGAGAGGAGAGGGATGGCAGATGGGAGAGGAGGAGAGGGGAGGGGAAATGAGAGGGGAAGGGAGGGGAGAGGGGAGGGGAGAAGAGAGAGGAGGGGGAAGGGGGGAGGGGAGGGGAAGAGGCAGGGGGAGGAAGAGGGGAGGAGAGTGAAGGGGGAGGGGCCGGGAGAGAAGGGGGAGAGGAGGGGGAGGGAAGAGGAGGGAGAGGGGAAGAGGGAGAGGGGAGAGAAGTAGAGAGGGGAGAAGAGTGAAGAGGGGAGGGGAGGGGAGGAAAGGGGAAAGAGGAGGAGAGGGAAGGGGGAAAATGAGAGGGGAGGGGGAGGGAAGGGTAAGAGAGGGGGGAGGGAAGAGGAGGGGGAAATGGAGGGGAGGGGAAGAGGTGCACATGGCCTCCCAGTCCCTATGCCCTCCGGTCTGGTCAGTCTTAAAGATCATTCTCTCCAGAGCATTTTCCTCTGTCTGGCCAGGGCCTTTAGAATAGGGAAGTCACTGTGCTCAGCCTGGAGGAGTGGCAGTGCACACAGCCGAGCCATGTGTCAATCATCGAGAAGACTGCAGGTTCCGCCTTTGGGGAAAAGAGAAGTTGATGTCCAGTGTCATTTGGGGATGACGTGTCTTCAGTATTCCGGGTAGCCGTCCCTCAGGCTGACCTCAGGCCCTGTCTCCTCAGAGCTCAGTCCTCTTCAGGATAGCAAAGAGCATCGGGGCTTCAACTGGGGAGCTAAATCCCAGATGCTAGGGAGTAGACGCCAGTCAGCCCAAATGGAAGGCTTCCATGGCACTATGATCAGTGTCTTTGTGGTGGTTCTGGGCCTTGAACCCACGGCCTCAAACCCTTGCATCTACTCAAGGCTGATTCTCTACCACTTGATCCATAGCTCCACTTCCAGCTTTTTGGTAGTTTACTGGAGACCAGAGTCTCTTTGACTTGTCTGTCCCGGCTGGCTTTGAACTGCACAATCCTCAACTCTCAGCCTCTTTTTATTTTGGGGGGGGGGGGGTCCGGTCGTGGGGCCTGAATTCTGGGCCTGGGCGCTGTCCCTCAGCTCTTCAGCTCAAGGCTAGCGCTCTACCACTTGAGCTACAGAGCCACTTCCGGCTTTTTTCTTTTTTTGCTTATGTGGTGCTGAGGAATCGAACCCAGGGCCTCATGCATGCAAGGCAAGCGCTCTACCACTGAGCCACCTTCCCAGCCCTCTCAGCCTCTTACGTAGCTAGAATTACAGGTGTAAGCAACTAGCACCTAGCTTGATGATTGTCTTAAGCCTTGATGTGTGTGGGTGTGTGTGGGTGTGTGTGCGCACTCCTGGGGCTTGAAATCAGGTCCTGGATGCTGTCCCTGAGCTTTTTTTTTTTTTTTTCCTTGAAGGCTAGTGCTCTACCACTTGAGTCACAGCTCCACTTCTGGCTTTGTGGTGGTTAATTGGAGATAAGAGTCCCATGGACTTTCTTGCTTGGGCTGACTTCAAACCATAATTCTCAAATCTCAGTCTCCTGAGCAGCTGGGATTATAGGCATACGTCACCAGTGCCCAGCTGTTCCTTATTTGGATCAGTCAGAATTTAGGTGCACAGTTCTGTATCATTTTCTAGTTAGAAAAGGGGTTAAAAGTTTATTGGAGCAATCAACCAAAACCAGGGCACCTGACCCAAGCAAGAACTTGCTAGGAAAGCAAAAGATGTGGCTTAAGTAAAACAGCATTCTTGTAACATGGGAGCTGTCCCAGAAATGGCAGGGCTGTATCAAGCAGTCATTTTGACAGGAAAGATTCTAATTCTTACATTAGCTTGTGTGGGTGGTAATGGTTTTGAACTCAGGCCCTTGTATGTGGTAGGTAGGCCTCTACTACTGGAGCAGCGTGAATAGGAGGTGAAAACCAAAGAAGCTGTCCTTTTCTCCTCTCCCCTCGGCATGCCAGCACACCAGGTGCCCACTGTGCCATGTGCCCAGCATGCCAACGTGATGACCATGCCTTGTCCAGACTGTGCCTAGTCTCAATTACAAATGTATACTAGTACGGTTTGCCCAACCGCATTGAAGACATTTGCTTATTTATTTATTTACATACTTATTTGCTGATTTTTGACTTGAAATTCATGAACATAAAAACAATAGTCTTGTTGTGCCAGGTGCCAGTGGCTCACACCTGTCATCTTAGCTACTCAGAAGGCTGAGATCTGAGGATCATGGTTCAAAGCCAGCCCGGGCAGAAAAGTCCGTGAGATTCTTTTTTTTTTTTTTTTGTTCTGGTACTTAGAGCCTGGATGCTGTCCTTTGGCTTTTTTGCTCAAGGCTAGCACTTGAGCCACAGCTCTATTTCTAGCTTTTTTTTTGAAGATTGATTGGAAATAGTCTCACGAACTTTCCTGCCCAGGCTAGCCTCAAACCACAATCCTCAGATCTCAGACTCCTGAGTAGCTAGAATCATAGTCATGAGCCACTGACACCTGGCTAAGCTTTCTTTTTTCTTTCTTTTTTCAGTGGGGCCTGAACTCTGGGCCTGGGCACTGTCCCTCAGCTCTACAGCTCAAAGCTAGCGCTCTACCACTTGAGCCACAGCACCACTTCCGGCTTTTTTCTTTTTGCTTATGTGGTGCTGAGGAATCGAACCCAGGGCCTCAGGCATGCAAGGCAAGCGTTCTACCACTGAGCCATCTTCCCAGCCCCAAGTCCGTGAGATTCTTATCTTTAATGAACTACCAGGAAACCAGAAGTGGCACTGTGGCTCTAAGTGGTAGGGTGTTAGCCTTGAGCAAAAGAGCTCAGGACCGACACCCAGGCCCTGAATTCAAGGCCTACAACTGACAAAACAAACAAACAGACCCACTCATTTTATTTTATTTTTATTTCTTTTGTTTGCTGGTACTAAGCTTGAACTCAGGGCCTGGTCGATTTCCTTAACTTTTAAGCTTAAAGGTAGCACTCTATCCTTTGAGCCACAGCTTCATTTCTGGATTTTTTTTTCCTGGTTAATTGGATATAGATTTTTCTGCCCAGGCTGCCTTTGAACCTCGATCTTGAGATCTCAGCCTTTTGAGTAACTATATTATAAGCATGAAGCATCAGTGCTTGGCTTAAATGATCCTTTTTTGTTTTCTTTAAATTTTTGGTTTTTTACTTTAAATTTTTAATTGTTATTATAAAGGAGACATTCAGAGTGGTTACAACTACACAAGTTGGGTAAAGAATACATTTCTTTATTTTTTTGGACAATGTTCAGTGACCTTTTTAAAGTGAGCCATTGAGGGGTATTTTGAGTCACATAGAATGAAACTGTGACACAGTTCCCCTCAACCAGTGCTGCCCACTGCTCAGTCAAGTGGTTTCATAAACCGAACTGGGGAGTAGATGACTTTTTCTCTCACCTCCTTTCATTTGGCTTTCCTTTGTTGTTGAAGGCCATCAACAGGCTGTAGCATACATCAGTACAGCATTTTTTTCCAGTCCTGGGGCTTGAACTTTTGACCTAGGTGCTGTCCCTGAGCTTTTGTGCTTTTGAGCTTTTGTGCACTCTGCCATTGGAGCTCCACTTCCAGCTTTTTTTGTGTGGTAGTTTTTAGTGGAAATAAGAGAGAATCAGGGACTTCCCTGACTGGGATAGCTTTGAACCATGATCCTTAGATCTCAGCCTCCTGAGTAGCTATGAAGATAGGCATGAGCCACCAGTGCCTGGCACCAGCATCCCTTTTTAATGGCTGAATACTGTCTCATAATTTGTATATCTATTCATCCAATAAATAAACTTTGTCCTGCTTAGAAACAATGCTATGAATATTCATGATAAGTCTCTAAGCACCTGCTTCCAATAGTTTTGGGGATCTTCTTCTCCGTGTGTGTGTGTGTGTGTGTGTGTGTGTGTGTGTGTGTGTGTGTGTGTGGCTGTCCTGGGTCTTGAACTCAGGGACTGGGCACTTCTCTTGAGCTTTTTTCCTCAAGGCTAGTGCTCTACCACAGCTCCACTTCTGGCTTTTTAGTGGTTAGTTAGAAATCAGTTTTTAAGACTCCTGTCTGGGTTGGCTGCAAACCATGATCCTCAGAGCTCAGCCTCCTGAGTATCTAGAATGACAGGCATGAGCCACCAGCACCTGGCTCCCCTTAGGTTTTATAACTGCTCTTTAGTTAGCTTGAGGACCCTACCTAATGTAAGGGCTGACAAGTAAAAGAAAAAACAAAGTTTAATTTTAAGCCGGGTGCTGGTGGCTCATGCTACTCAGGAGGCTAAGATCTGAGGATTGCAGTCAAAGCCAGCCTGGGCAAAAAAGTCCTTGAGACTCTTAACTCCAATAAACCACTCACAAAAAGTTGGAAGTGACACTGTGGTTCAAGTGGTAGAGTGGTAGCCTTGAGCACAAAGAGGCTCAGAGACAATGCCCAGGCCCTGAGTTTAAGCCCTACGACTGGCAAAAAAAAAAAAGTTTAATTTTTTATTTTTATTTGTCAGTCATGGGGCTTGAAGTCTGGGCCTGAGTACTGTCTCTGAGCTCTTCAGCACAAGGCTAGCAGTTTACCATTTGAACCACAGCACCACTTCCAGCTTTTTCTGTTTATGCGGTGCTGAGGAATCAAACCCAGGGCCTCATGCATATGAGGCAAGCACTTTACCACTGAGCCACCTTCCCAGCCCAAAAGCTTAATTTTCTACATGGAGTCTTCATAAGCACAAAGTCTAAACACAAGATGCTCTTATAATTTTCAGAGAAAGGACATGACATTTGTGAAGAAATGAAAGAACTCATGGCTATCGAGGCTAGGTTAGTAAGCTGTAGGAATTTATTTGTGAAGAGATTCATGGCTGGGAGCTGGAAGCTCATACCTGTAATTCTAGTCAATCAATAGGCTGAGATATGAAGATTGATGTTCGAAGCCAGCAAGAGCAGGGAAATCTGTGAGACTTTTTATCTCCAATTACCAGCAAAAAGCTGAAAACGGAGGTATGGCAGCAGCCTTGAGCACGAAAACTAAGGAAGAGCTTGAGGCTTTGAGTTCAAGCCCTACTACCTGCATGAGAGAGGGAGGGGGGGGGCGGCGGGGAAGAGGGTGGGAAATGAATAATGGTGATGGTGGAATGTAGAAACTAGTGGAAGAGCCAGGCACTGGTTGCTCATGCCTGTCATCCTAGCTACTCAGGAGACTGAGATCTGAGCATTGCTGTTTGAAACCAGCCTGGTCAGGAAAAACTGTAAGACTCTTATCTTCAATTAAATCACAGAAAAAGTCACAAGTGGCACTGTTGTTCAAGAGGTAGTACAAAAGGAGCTCAGGGACAGCTCTAGGCTCTGAGTTCAAGCCTCAAGACCAGCCAAAAAAGAAAGGAAGGAAGGAAGGAAGGAAGGAAGGAAGGAAGGAAGGAAGGAAGGAAGGAAGGAAGGAGGGCAGGCAGGAAGGAAGGAGTAGAAGGTATGCATTATTTCAGAGTAAAATTGGGCTCTGGGTTCTGGTGAGCTAGGCTACTTTAATATCTTGGCCTGTGAGAACTATCCCTCCCTAAACAATCAACATGGTATTTTAGTTATTTTGGTCTGGGAAATTGCACCACAGGCCTCATACTTGCTAGCCAAACTCTTCACCATTTAAGCTACCCTCTATCCTAGATCTCTTGTTTTCACTTAATTTTTTTCTTTTTCTTCTGTGTGTATGTGTGCGTGTGCGCACACGTGCGTGCGCACACTTCACATGCACGTGCACAGGCTGGTACTAGGTCTTGAACTCAGGGCCTGGCCATGGTCCCTTAGCTTTTTCACTCAAGGCTGGTGTTCTATCACTTGAGCCACACCTCTTCTTCTGACTTTGTGCTGGTCTAAGTCTAATTGGAGATAAGAGTCACATAGACTTTCCTGTCCAGGCTGACTTTGAACCACAGTTTTTAGATGGCAGTTTTCCAAGTAGCTAGGATTACAGGTGTTACCCATTGGCGCCCAGCTTTATTTTGTAATAGGGGCTCACTAAGTCTTCAAGGGTTGATCGTGATCTGTGTATTGGGGATGAGGGGGGAAGCTCCTGCCAGTCCTGGGGCTTGAACTCAGGGCCTGAGCTTTTTGTTGTTGTTGTTCAAAAGTATCACTCCATCACTTTGATATTACAATGTTTTGGGGTTTTTTGGGGGTCCGGTCGTGGGGCCTGAACTCTGGGCCTGAGTGCTGTCCCTTAGCTCTTCAGCTCAAGGCTAGCACTCTACCACTTGAGCCACTTCTGGCTTTTTTTATTTTTTCTGCTTATGTGGTCTGAAGAATGGAGTCCAGGGCCTCGTGCATGCAAGGCAAGCGCTCTACCACTGAGCCACCTTCCCAGCCCTCACTCCATCACTTTGAGCCACAGCTCCAATTCTGGCTTTTTGCTAGTTACTTGGACATAGGAGTCTCACAGGCTTTCCTGTCTGGGCTGGCTTGGAACCATTATCCTCAGATATCAGCCTCCTGAGTGGCTGGGATGGCAGGTATCAGTTTGGTCTCAAACTTCTGATCACCCTGCCCCCACCTCCCAAGTGGCTGGGACTACAGAGTGTCCCTCCATGCCTGCTTCCACAGGGCTTGGAGAAGAACATAACCCTGCTGTTTGCAGGAAAAAAGACAGAACTTGAGATCAGCTTATTTCAGTGAAACAAGGCAGACTCAGGAAGGCAAGTGTCACATGGTGGGTTTTTTTTTCTTCTTCATATGGACAACCTAGGGTGGGTAGAAAGGAAAACCAAAAAACATGAAATTAGAAAGGGGAACATGAAATTAGGAAGGGGTGTGGGGGAGGGGTGGATAGGAGAAGGGGATGGGGGAGTATGAGCAGAGAACGCTATATGCTTGTATGGAAATGTTGTAATGAAACATATATGGTTAATAAGCACTAATAAAATGTATATAGACACTAATAAAATCTGCTACATGTAAGAAAAAGCAGGCCTGTGGGCTTTTTCTGAAGTTTCGGTTCCTCAAGCAATTTGGCTGAAGTAAGCATTGTACCAGTATTGCTTTTTTTGTTTGTTTTTTTGGTACTGGTCCTGGGGCTTGAACTCAGGGCCTGGACACTGTCCCCAAGCCTCTTTTGTTCAAGGCTGGCACTCTACCACTTGGGCCACAGCAGCACTTCTGGCTTTTTGGCTAGTTTATTGGAGATAAGAGTCTCATGGACTTTCCTGCCTGGGCTGGCTTCAATCTGAGATCCTCAGATCGCAGCCTCCCAAGCAGCTGGGATTACAGGTGTAAACCATGGGTGCCCAGCTCAGTATTACTATTTTGCATTGACATGACTTCAACAATTTCCAAATCCACGAGTGAAAAGACTGGTTATTTCAGTAATTCTATACTTAACTCTTTGGAGGAACTGCCAAAGAGTTTCACAGGAGTTGTGCAAATAAATATATTATCAAGTTAAAAGGATCAAATTCCTCCTCTTAATTCACATTAATACTCTGTGTGTGTGTGTGTATGTGTGTGTGTGTGTGTGTTTGTACTTGGGCTTTAACTCAGGGCTACAAGCTCTCCCTTAGTTTTTTCTCTCAAGATTGGTGCTCTACCATTTGAGCCACACACCTCCACTTCCAATTTTATTTTTACTTTTATTATTATTATTTTGTCAGTTGTGGGCGCTGTATCTGACCTCTTTGTGCTCAGGGATGTTGCTCTACCACTTTGAGCCCCATGCAACTTCTGATTTTTTCTGATTTAGGGGCAGTTAACTGGAGATAAGAGACTGCCCGGACTAGCTTTGAACCATGATCCTCAAATCTCGGCCTCCTGAGCAGCTAGGATTATAAGGATGAGCCACCAGTGCCTGGCTCCAGTTTGTTTGTTTGTTTGTTGGTTTATCTATTCTTTTGGAGATTGAGTTTTATGGACTTTCCTACCTGGACTGGCTTAGTACACAGATCCTTGTATCTCAGCCTTCTGAATAGCTGGGATTATAGGGATGAGCTATCTGCAGTGCCTTTGCTGATGTTGCTGGCTTTGTAACCCAATGAAATACCGGATGAGGAAGTGACTTCTGTCTGACAATTTTTTTCCCCTTTTGTATGATTTAAACTTTTTCTTTCACTACACCCTTCACAGGAAAGTCACAAAGAGGAAGGATATTGTAACGTCATGAAAGCAGAAATTCCACCTACCCTGAATGATTAAAATGTGCCGCAGCCTCAGCAAGCTCTGGGATCCTCTGCTTCGCTCTGCCTCAGTTTCTCTGGGTGGCCGACAGCAACACACACTGGGGGAAGATGATGGACACCGAGCTGGCCCTGACCTACAGGCTGGTGCAGGATTACCTGCAGTTCGTCCTGCAGACTTCTACCTCAGGATCTGAGCCCAGCAAAACCTCCCAAGTCCTTCGCAGCCTGGCTTCCTCAGTCCAAGAAAAAGTGGAAGAGAACATGAAAGGCTACTTGGACAGCTTGCCCGTGGCCTCTCTGGAGGCCGCCAGAACTGTCTTTAACCAAGTAATGGCAGGGGAATTTGAGGATGGGGTCATAAACTGGGGACGAATCGTGACCATCTTTGCTTTCTCCGGGGTGCTCATCAAGAAGCTGCCCCCAGGGCAAGTGGCCCGGAGCATGGACATTGAGCACATCTCGTTCTTCGTGGCTGAGTTTATCATGAACACTGCCGGGGACTGGATGAAGCAGAACGGAGGCTGGGTAGGTACACCAGGAGAATCTCACTGTTCTCAATTCCATCACAAGAATGCTAGTGTGAACAAACCAACAGCAGCATGCCCAGCCTAGGAGTTTCATTCTCTTTGGGAGGTTTAGTGTAGATGTTATTTTACTAAATTTTTTTAACAATAGTCCTGGGGCTTGAACTCAGGGCCTGGGTGCTGTCCCTGGGTTTCTTTTGCTCAAGGTTAGTGCTCTACCACTTGAGCCACACACTACCACTTCTGGCTTTTTCTTCTCTTAACCTTGTAGTTTAATGGAGATAAGAGTCTCACAGACTTTCCTGCCCAGGCTAGCTTTGAACTGCAGTCCTCAGATCTCAGCCTCCTGAGTTGCTGGGATAACAGGTGTGCGCCACCAGTGCAGGGTTTGAACTCAGGGCCTGGGCTCTGTCCCTGAGCTGCTTTTGCTCAAGGCTAGCACTCTACCACTTGAGCCATAGCACCACTTCTGGCCTTTTCTGTTTATGTGGTACTGAGGAATAGAACCTAGGGCTTCATGCATGCTAGGCAACCAATCTACCACTAAGCCACATTCCCAGCCCCTATAAATGTTTAAAAATTTGATGCAGTCAAAGTTACTAATCTTCCATTTGATGCCTTTCCTCTTTTGTTGGAGGCCTTCTTGTCTCATTGTGGGCTTTGCCACACCTAGCCGTTTCTCAGTCAGTTTAATCTTCCTGTAGCAGGGCTTTCTAGCTCAGATTTACTCAGGGCTGGGAGGATCATGTGAGATATTTGGTCATGCATTGTTAGTATTTGTGTGTGTGTGTGTGTGTGTGTACACGTATGTGTTGTCACTGAAGCTTGAATTCACGGCCTCATGCTCTCTCTTAGCTTTTTCTTGTCAAGGCTGGCACTCTATCCCTTGAGCTACACTTCTACTTCCAGCTTTCTGTTAGTTCGTTGGTATAAGAGTCTGTCAGACTTTCTTCCTGGCCTGGCTTCAAACTGCAATCTTCAGATCTCAGCCTTCTGAGTAACTGGGACTACAGGCATGAGGCGCAGCACCCGGTCTCCTGGTCATGTTTTCTATGGGATGGCAATGGGAAGCTCTCTGAAGGACTCGGGGAAATCTGAGCTGCACTATTGATTTCAAGCAAAGGGAAAGATGGCCCGTGCAGAGGTGGGGAGAGAGTACCCTGCTGGTGGGCTTTCTGTGGGTATATCCTTGTGGTTAAATTAAGGAAGCCCATGACATTCAGAAATGACAATGGGAACAGTTTCTGTGGGAGGGAGTTTCATGCTTGAAAACATTTTGGTCACAGTTTGAAGCAATTATAAGGCTGTATGGGAACTTCCAAAATGTTTAAAGATAAACTCTCACAGTTCCTGTGAATACCAACAGAAAGCCCCTTGTGAAAGCCAGCAGCTACACAGAATTGTGGTACTTCCCAAGGATCCTGACTGTTAAAACTTGGGTCTTTTTTTTTTTTTTTAATCAGTTCTGAGGCTTGAACTCAGGGCCTGGGCATTGTTCTTAAGCTTCATCTCTGAAGACTAGTGCTCTACCACTTTGAATCACAGTGCCACATCCGCTTTTCTGGTGGTTAATTAGATATAAGAGTCTCATGGACCTTCCTGGCCTGGGCTGGCTTTGACCCATGATTCTCAGATCTCAGCCTCCTGAGTAGTAGTAGGATAACAGGTATGAGCCACCAGTGCCTGGCTAAAGGCTCTCTCTCTCTCTCTCTCTGTCTCTGTCTCTGTCTCTCGCTCTCGCTCTCGCTCTCTCGCTCTCACTCTCTCTCTCTCTCTCTCTCTCTCTTGTTCTCTTGCTCTCTCGCTCTCCTAGCACTCAAACTTAGTATCTGCACTTATTGTTCATTGGCAGGTGCCCTACCACCTGAGCCAAGCCTCCAATGCCAAGGGACGTGTGTGTGTGTGTGTGTGTGTGTGTGTGTGTGTGTGTGTGTGTGCTTGTGCGTGCTTATGTGTATACTGGGGTTTGGACTCAGGTCCTGGATGCTGTCCCTTACCTTTATCACTCAAGGCTGGCGCTCTACCACTTGAGCCACAGTTCTCCTTCTGGCAGTTTGCTGGTTCATTGGCAATAAGAGTCATGGAAGCCCAGGTACTGGTGGTTCATGCCTGTAATCCTAGCTACTCAGGAGGCTGAGATCTGAGGATCGTGGTTCAAAGCCAGCCCAGGCAGGAAAGTCCGTGAAACTCTTATCTCCAATAAACCACTCAGAAAACTGGAAGTGCTGTTGTGGCTCAAGTGGTAGAGCACTAGCCTTGAGCTGAAGGGCTCAAGGACAGTGGTCAGGCTCAGAGTTCAAGCCCCATGACCAGAAAAAAAAAAAAAAGTCTCATGAATTTTCCTGCGTGGGCTGGCTTCAAACCACGATTCTCAGATCTCAGCCTCCTGGGTAGCTGGGATAACAGGCATGAACCACTAGTACCTTGGCTGCTTCTCTTTTCAAAGGCCTCCTCCTCTTTCATGACAACACTTGATGGTATTCTCTTACATTTGCACAAATTCTTAAATGGCAGATGTATTTTCCTAGTCCATGCTTCTCTTTATTGGTGTCTAGTTTGTGAAAATATCTTTTCCCCTTCATGCGGCTAAGTGACTTTCATTCATGACCCCTTGGGAAGTGGAATGAATGTAACATGCTGACATGGCCTCTGCCTGGCCCACCCACGACACAGTCATTGTCAGGAGAGAGCATGAGCGTCATGAAGCCTCTGAGTGCCACGAGTGTGGGGGAAACATGCATGTATCTCCAGGAAAGAGGAAACAGCATCCCCTGGCAGCCGTGCTAGCCAGCCTGTGCTTCCTGGTGACCCCACCGGGCACGTAGGCAGAAGTGCCTTTCTTACACAATTTTGTACAGCTACCCCTTTTGTTGTGGACCTGATTGTAAAGATAGTTTCAACACTGTAGAATTCTTCTGACTTTGATTTCTGCTTGATCAACTCTGTGTGTGTGTGTGTGTGTGTGTGTGTGTGTGTGTGTACTGGGGCTTGATATCCAGTGCATTGTGCTCTTGCTTAGTAATCAGTGTTGGTGTTCTACCAATTGAGCCAGGCCTTCCTTCATGCTTTTGTGCTAGTTCATTGGAGATGGATTCTTACAGACTTTTCTGCCTCAGCTGACTTTAAATTGTGATTCTCCAGATCGCAGCCTCCTGAGTAGCTAGGATTACAGATATGAGTCAGTCAGTACCTGGTTGGCTTTCTTTCTTTTCTTCTCTTTCTTCCTCCTTCCCTCCCTCCCTCCCTCCTTCCCTCCTTCCTTCCCCATCTCTCTCTCTCTCTCTTTCTTTCTTTTTTTTTCTTCCTTCCTTCCTTCCTTCCCTCCTTTCTTTCTTTATTCTTTCTTTCTTTTCTTTCTTTTTTCCTTTCTTCCTTTCTTCTATGACTGAAAGCAACACCTTTATTTTTCTGTGAATGTAATGAGATACAAATGCTTTTTACAGATGCAAATTTCATTCTCTCCTAGGAAAATGGCTTCCTGAAGAAATTTGAAACGAAATCGTGCTGGCTGACATTTCTGGAAGTTACAGGGCATCTCTTTGAGATGTTTTCTCTTCTGAAGCAATATTACTGACCATGAAGATCATCAGGAAGATCACACGAGTGTGGGCCACAGCTCCTGTAAAACCTGCACTCAGGGGCTGGGAAGGTGGCTCAGTGGTAGAGCGCTTGCCTTGCATGTTTGAAGCCCTGGGTTCGATTCTTCAGCACCACATAAGCAGGAAAAATAAGCCAAAAGTGGCACTGTGGCTCAAGTGGTAGAGTGCTAGCCTTGAGCTGAAGAGCTGAGGGACAGTGCCCAGGCCCAGAGTTCAGACCCCATGACCAGACCCCCCCCAAAAAAACAAAAAAAAACAAAAAACCTGCACTCAAACTATTTTGAAAGAGCATTGGTGATGCAACTTACTTGGAAAGTCAATTCATTTATTGTTGCCTCACTTGTACATTGTACAGGATGTACATCTTGTCTCCATGTAAATGAATAAATTCCATTTATTTGTATTCATTCTGGATTTTGGTCTTCATTTTTTCAATCCTGCTCAGAACTTCAGCCAACACAGAGCTAGATGTCAAGGACCAGGATGAAGTTGGGGTGATGAGCAGGAAGGTGGCGGTGTTTTCTTGCCATGTAATAGACTCTTTCTCATGTTTAATGTGTGTGTGTGTGTGTGTGTGTGTGTGTGTGTGTGTGTGTGTGCGCGTGCCTCAGGACTTGAGCTTGGGCCTCTGTGTTCTTGCCTGAACATTTTGCTCAAGGCTGGTGCTTCACTTCTTGCACCCCTTCCCTCTACTTGTTTGTTTGCTTGTTTCTTTTTATTTTTCTGGTAAATTAAGAAATAAGGGTCTCATGGACTTTCCTGCCCAGGTTGACTTTGAACTGTGATCCTCTGATCTCAGTTTCTTTTTGTTTTTGTTGGTTGTGGGGCTTGAACTCTGGGCGTGGGTACTATCCTTCAGCCCTTCAGCTCAAGGCTAGTGCTCTACCACTTGAGCACAGCGCCCCTTCCAGTTTTCTAGTGGTTAATTGGAGATAAGAGTCTCACGCTCTTTTCCACCTGGATGGGCTTTGAACAGGCATGAGCCACCGTCACCTGGCACAGCTTCCTGGCTCAGCTTCTTGAGTGGCTAGGTTTACAAGTGTTAGTCACTACCTCTTGCTTGTTTTTTGTTTTCATTCACATTTGGGTTAATCAGAGCTGGGAGATAGGAACCAATAGGATGACAGAAAGGGAAGTGGAGTACGTGTTTCTCTACCTGGAACAGATTTACACAAGAGTCCACACAGTCTGGTTGTCACATCCCGGGGTTTTTGCAATGTGACATGGGGTAATCAGTCACCCTTCCCAGTTTGGTCCGTGACCTGGACTTTTAAACTGAACCTGTGTGTTTTATTTATTCATTTACTTCTGAAACAAATTTTTTTAAAAAGTGGTTTAAGCTAGGTGCTGGTAGCTCAGGCCTGCAATCCTAACTACCTAGGAGGCTGAGATCTGAAGATCCAGGTTCAAAGCCAACCTGGGAAGAAAAATCTGTAATATTGAGACTCTCATCTCCAAGGAACTGCAAAAAGCTAGAAGTAGAGTGACTCAAACAGCAGAGATGCCGGCCTTGAGTGGAAAAGTTAAAAGGAATAGATTGAGGCCCAGTATTGGCACTAAAAGGGGGGAGGGGACAATACAAATAAGTAAATGAAAATGAACATTCACTAGGTTTTGGATTAAGTTTACTTCCTGAGGCTGACATAGCTTCAGATCTTACAAGTGAGAGTAATAATGCTTGCTGGCTACTGTCCTTGTTCTGGAGACTTTTAGTTCACTGCATTATTTTATTTCATTTAGTCATTGCTTCATGGGGCTTGAACTAAGGGCCCGTGTGTCATCCCTGAGATCTTTTGCTCAAGGCTAGCACTCTTCCACTTTGAGCCACAGCACTACTTCCAGTTTTCTGAATGGTTTATTGGAGACAAGAGTCTCAGACTTTCCTGCCCAGGCTGGCTTTGAACGTCAATCCTCAGATGTCAGCTTCCTTAGTAGTTAGGATGACAGGCATGAGATACTAGTGCCTGGCTTATTTTATTTTGGTGCTGGGAATTGAGCCCCAGAGCCTCACTCATACTAAGGAATTTGAGATACATGATGCCCTGCATTCCTCATGCCAGCATCTGGAATAGACATTGTCCCTATTCGACTGAGAAGGCTTAAAGAAAGCCAGTCAGAAAGTCACCCCAAGTCCCAGGCATGGTGTGTGCTAAAAGCCTCATGTGACCCTGGCTTCACCGGCCTCTCCCCTTTTCTCCTTTGGTCTCTCAGTGTGGCCCTGTCCTCTCCTTGTTCCCCTCTGACAGGCTGAAGCTGTGTGTGGGTACTGGTCCATGTGCCGGCTTGCCTCCCCATTATTCCCAACTTGAACATGTCCTCACAATGAGACATCACAGCCACTGTCCGATTATGATTATTATTTTCTATTATTTTTGTGTCTGTGTCCCCTTACTTTTTTCACTCAAGCCTGGCACTCTACCACATGAGCCACAGTTTCACTTCTGGTTATTTCTGATTGCAGATGCTAATAGGGTTACATCATCAGCACATCTTTCCACAGGGTTGATGGGTTTCCTGCAATTCATTTGCCTTGTGATCACTGGCAGAATCCTCCAGACAGCTGACTGAGTGAACCCCTCTTCCCCAATTCCTCCCATAAAACCAACAGACACCAGCTACACCAGCTCCCAAGAGATCAGAGCCATGACTAGCATTCCCTGAGACAGCTGATGACTACTGTGTAAACAGCCAGATAACGTATATATGAAAAAATATCAGTGTTGTAAACACTGCTACCACGTGTGTGGACTCACCCTGGCAGCCTAGCTTCTCAACAGGCTGAGATCTAAGGATCTCAGTTTGAAGTCAACTGCCCAGGCAGACAAATCCAAGAGACCTTTTTTCTTTGTGCCAGGCCTAAGGCTTGAACTCAGGGCCTGAGTGCTGTCACTGATGTTTTTTTGTTTCATTTGTTTTTGTTCTTTGATAAAGATTGGTGCTCTACCACTTGAGCCACAGCCTCACCTCCAGCTTTTTGTGGTTTATTGGAGATAAGAGTCTCATAGATTTTCTTGCCTGGGTTGGCTTTAAAACATGATCCTCAGATTTCAGCCTCCTGAGTAGATAGGATGACAGGTGAGAGCCACCAGCATCTGGCTCAAGAGACTCTTTTGTCTCCAATTAAACCATTGGGGCTTGAACTCAGGACCTGGGTGCTGTCCCTTTGTATTTTTGCTCAAGGTTGGGGTTCTATCTCTTGAGCCACAGCTCTGCCTTCAGCTTTTTTTTTTTTTTGGCCTGGGCCAGCTTTGAATTGTGATCCTCAGATCTCAGCCTTCTAAGTAACAAATTATTTTTATAAAACCTTGTAACACCCTCCCTCCTTGCTTGAGTGTGGAGTGACTCCCCTTCAGTGGGTGTGGGATGTACAGGCTGTAAGAAAATGTTTCCATTATTCAGAGTATGAGTGAAGGAAAAGAGAAGAAAAGTGAATGCAGGGCTGGGAAGGTGGCTCAGTGGTACAGTGCTTGCCTCTCATGTATTAGGCCCTAGGTTCAATTCCTCAGTACCACATAAACAGAAAAAGCTGGAAGTGGCACTGTGGCTCAAGTGGTAGAGCGCTAGCCTTGAGCTGAAGAGCTGAGGGACAGTTCAAGTCCCATGGCCGAAAAAAAAAGGAAGGAAGGAAGGAAGGAAGGAAGGAAGGAAGAAAGGAAGGAAGGAAGGAAGGAAAAGTGAATGCAATAGACAAACAGGTTTAATTTAGGATGAACATCTGGGAAGGGCCAGATGCTGGTGGTTCACACCTGTAATCCTAGCTACTCAGGAGGTTGAGATCTGAGGACGTGGTTCAAAGCCAGCTCAGGGCAGGAAAGTCTGTGAGACTCTTTTCTACAACTAACCACCAAAAAAGACTGAAGTGGAGTTGTGGTTCACGTGGGAAAGCACTGGCCTTGAGCAAAAAGAAGCTCAGGGACAGTGTCCTATGGCCAGCATACAAAAAAAAAAAGATGCTTAAGACACACCAAAACACAGAGAGCTGCCTGGGGAAGATGAGGGGATGTGGCAGATATTTCTCTTCTGAGTAAAGTTCTTCACTTTCATCCTCTGTGATAACAACCCGAGGAGGCTCCAGCAACATCGGCTGTAGAGACTAGCACTCCACCACCTTGAGCCCCAGCACCACTTCCTGTTTTCTGGTTGGAGATAGGAATCTCATGGACTTTCCTGCCAGGCTGGCTTCCAACTGTGATCTTCAGATCTCAGGCTCCTGAGTAGCTGGGATGACAGGTGTGAGCCACCAGAGCCCGGATGCAGCCTTTTTTATCTGTAGTATGGTAGCCTACACTGATTGCAGCACTAGTTTATCAAGTCACTCCTCAATGTGCCACAGTGCTTCAGGAGACTCTCCTTCCTTCCTTCCTTCCTTCTTTCCTTCCTTCCTTCCTTCCTTCCTTCCTTCCTTCCTTCCTTCCTTCCTTCCTTCCTTCCTTCCTTCCTTCCTCTCTCCTCCTCCTCCCCCTCCTCCTCCTCCTCCTCCTCCTCCTCCTCCTCTTCCTCTTCCTCCTCCTCCTCCTTCTTCTCTTCCTCTTTCTTTATTTGGCCAGTCCTGGGGATTGAACTCAAGGCCTGGACACTGTCCCTGGGCTTCTTTTGTTCAAGGCTGGCACTCTACCACTTGAGCCACAAAACCTCTTCTGGCTTTTCTATGTATGTGGTACTGAGGAATCAAACCCAGGGCTTCATGCATGCTAGGCAAGCACGCTACCACTGAGCCACACTCCCAGCTCCTTCTGTCTTTCTGTTGCTGTCTCTGTGTGTCTGTCTCATATTCATATATATATATATATATAATCTTTTTTTTCTTTTTGTGCTGGTACTTGGGTTTGAACTCAAAGCCTCACATTCTCACTTTAAAAAAAAACAAAAAACAAAACTTGTCTCTGCCACTTGAACCAAACCTCCATTTCTGGCTTTTTTCTGGTTAATTGGAGATAAGAAGCCTTTCTGCCCACGCTGGTGGAACCAAGATCCTCTGATTTCAGCCTCTTAAGTAGTTAGGATTACAGGTGTATGCCACTGGTACCTGGTGGAGTTTATTCTCTTGGTCCAAATCCGTTGGTGCTTGGGATTTCGCTGACATCTATGGGTGGTTGCTGGCTCCTAGCAAGGCCTGCAACCCACTGGCTCAGTGATCCGCTGCAGCCAGGCCATGCTGAACGCCGACACAGGACCATGAATTACAGCCCCTCCCACAGCCCATGGAGAACACAGGGGACAGATTGGGGTGGAAATTCAGTGGCAGTTTTGGAGATTCTGGGTTAGAATCTCATTCCTTCTTCACAGAAACTAAGTAAGCTTATGCATCATTTATGATGCCTGCTTCCACTTGTATAAAAATATGTTAATAAGTTGGGCACTGGAGGATCACACCTATCACCCTACCTACTCAGGAGGCTGAGATTTGAGGATTGGGGTTCAAAGCCAGCGTGGGCAGGAAAGTCCATGAGACTCTTATCTCCAATTAACCACCAGAAAACAGGACGTGGTTTTGTGGCTCAAGTAGTAAAATACTAGCCTTGAGCAAAAGAGCTCAAGGACAGTGCCCAGGCCCTGAGTTCAAGCCCCAGTATTGAACTAACTAAAGAAAAAAGTCCTTCTCTAAAATTGTCTAACAGTTTTTGTTCATCATGTATATATGACATTCTCCTGTTTCTAAGAATCCAAGCTGTATCACCCAGGAGTCTGAATTCTGAGCATCAGAATGTCTTTGAGAATCTTATCTCCAATGAACCACCAAAAAGTCAGAAGTAGAGCTGTGGCTCAAGTGGTAGAGAACTAGCCTTGAGTAAAAAGCTAAGAGACAGTACCTCAGACAGACCCTGAGTTAAAGCTCCAATAATGGTTACTTGTGTGCACACACATAAAACAATTTAATGGCTTTTAGTATTCATTGTGTTGTACAGCTATCACCACAATTTAACTTTAGAAGATTTTTATCACTTTAGTATAAACCCTCTCCTTGATTCCCTTCCCCCCTCCCCAGTCCCAGGCAAACCTGTCATCACTTTGTTTCTATGTGATTGCCTGTTTTTTTTGACATTTCCCATAAACATGGTCATATAATATGTTGCCTTTTTTTTTTTTTTACTCAGTAAGCCATTTACTGGTCTATCTATAGATCAGCTCTTCATCATTTTCATGGTTTTAAAATATTCCAGTGAACAGATATACCAGATTTAAAATTTTATATTTTATTATCTTTATATAGCTGTGCAAAAGAGCTACCAATTCAACAGGGATACATCACATTTGTCTGTATATTCACCAGTTAAAAAATCTGTGTTGGAGGGGAGCATGGCGGAAGTGGGCCTCTGACCAAGAGGCCCTGTATACAGAAGTGGACATGTCAACTTGGAACCTTCTTGTGCAACTCTTTGAAGATAATAAAAAAGTAAATCTGGGGTGTTCCACAACCAGACCGTAAATTATGAACACTCATATACACATTTTTTTTGTGTGTGTGGGGCTTAGCTTTCATTAATCAAGGCTGGCCCTCAGCCACTTAAGCCATACCTCCATTTCCATCTTTTTGGTGGTTAATTGGAGGTGAAAGTCTCATGAATTTTTCTGCCTTGGCTGGTTTCAAACAACAATCCTTGGGCGGGAGGGGGAGGGAGGAGAGGATGGGAAAGGATGGGAAGGGGAAACAAAGGAGGAGGCTACAATGCTTGATAAGAAATGTACTCATTATCTTGCCTATGTAATTGTAACCCCTCTGTACAGTATTTTCACAATAAAAAAATAAAAATTAAAAAAAAAACAATCCTCAGATCTCAGCCTCCTGAGTAAGCTAGGATTACAGATATAAGCCATTGGTGTCTTGCTTCATTTATACATTTTTGTGTAAACTTGCATTTTATTTTCTTAGGAACAGACATCAAAGTGGAATTACTTACTAGGTCATATGGTTAACTCTATATTTAACTTTTTGTGGAACTGCCAAGTTATTTTTCCAAAATTCTGCTTTATTTTCCGTTCTCATGGCTATGAGTGTTTTTCTTCTCTACATCCTTCCCAATCTTTGTATATCCCTTTTTTTTTTTTTTTTGTCAGTCAAGGGGCTTGAACTCAGGAGGGCCTGGGCGCTGTCCCTGAGCTCTATTGCTCACAGCTAGTGGCTCTATCACTTGAGCCACAGCTCTGCTTCCAGTTTTCTGGTGGTTTGTTGGGTATAAAGAGTCTCATGGGGTCTGGGAAGGTAGCTCAGTGGTAGAGCGCTTGCCTTGCATGCATGAGGCCCTGGGTTCAATTCCTCAGCACCACATAAGCAAAAAGACAAAAAGCCGGAAGTGGCGCTGCGGCTCAAGTGGTAGAGTGCTAGCCTTGAGCTGAAGAGCTGAGGGACAGCACCCAGGCCCAGAGTTCAGGCCCCACAACTGGACTCCAAAAAAAAAAAAAGAGTCTCATGGACTTTCCTGTCTGGACTTTGAATTACGGTCCTCAGATCTCAGCCTCCTGAGTAGCTAGGATTACAAGAGTGAGCCACCAGTCCTCCAACTGCTTTCTTCCAGGTTTTGTTTTCATTTCTCCAGTACCTAATGATGCTGAAGATCTGGTCATGTGCTTTCATGTGCTTCACATGACGGTGGAGGAATGTCTAAAATCCTGGGCCCACTTGAGAACTGGATCCTCTGTCTCTTCATTGCTGAATTGTAGGGTTCTTTCACATATTCTGCACACAAGTACCTTGTCAGACACACAGTTTACAACGAGCTTCTCCCATTCTATAACTTGTCTTTTTTTTGATACACAATTTTTTTTTTTTACTTAGAGGTGCTATTTACTCCCCCCCTTTTTTTTCTGATCCTGGGGCTTGAACTCAGGGCCAGGGTGCTGTCCCTGAGCCTCTTTGTGCTCAAGGCTAGCACTTTACCACTTGAGTCACAGTGCTACTGCTGGCTTTTTTCTGAGTAATTTAATGGAGATAAGAGTCTTACAAACTTTTCTGCCCAGGCTGGCTTTGAACTGTAATCCTTAGATCACAGCCTCCTGAGTAGTTAGGCAAATGCCACCAGCACCCAGTTTATCATTTTTTTTTTGCTCTGTGTGTGTGTGTGTGTGTGTGTGTGTGTACATATGTGTGTGATTGCCTGAGCTAAGGTGATGGAAATTTATGCCTGTTTTCTTCCAAAGGTTTTATTGCTTCATAGTCAGGCCTTTGATCTGTTTTGAGCTTGTGTGTGCAGGTGCATGCATGCGTGCCTTCATGCACGCCAATCTGGAGCTTGAATCTGGGGACTTGCCCTCTCGCTTGGTGCTCCCACTCAAGGCTAACACTCTACCACTTGCACACTTACACTTCTGGCTTTTTCCTGGTTAACTGGGGATAATCTTTTGAATTTGTCAGCCTGGTCTGGTTTCAAACTGTAATCCACAGAGCTGAGCCTCCTGAGTAGCTAAGGTTACAGGTGTGAACTATGGGGTGTTGGCTGCCTTTGTTCACCAGCATAATGTAGGCAATTTTTATTTAAAATGCGGGACTATATAAAAATTTCCCAGCACCATCTATGAAAAACATTTTCATGTTTGCCCCAGTGACAGGAAATGGCTTCTTGATCAAATTTCCATATAATTTAGGGCTTATTCCCGTTCCACTCGCTCCTCTGTGAATTCAAGCACCAACAACACATGGTTCCAAGCACAGACACTTCAGGGTGTGTTAGTGTGTCTGTTAGTCTCAGTCCCTACTTGGTCTTTTTTTTTTTTTTTTTTACTGTTTGTCTACTTATTCCTCAATGCTTGTTTACTCCCCCCTCCAAAAATAAATGCCCACCAACTAATGAAAAGTTCATTATTAACACAAAAGTCACATCAAATTGCACAACTGTATTATTTATTTTTAGTGGGACTGGAGTTTGAACTCAGGATCTCATGCTTGCAAGGCAGGAGCTAAATTACAATACTGTGACAGGATTACTGAGGGGTCACACGGGGGAGGGGAGACTGATACCCAGGAGTGTCTCTCTACAGCTGTTCCCTGCCTTGAGTTTCCAAGTGAAATGTCCTGCCTGGTGCCTCTGTGTTCTCATCCCTGCGAAGAGCTTCTGAAACAGGAACAAGGTCCCATAATTCTACGGCGCTGGTTCTGCGGGACCCTGAGCCAGACACTAGCGATCAGGACAACTTTCTTTGGGCTTGGTGGTAGTGGGCGTGGGGCTTGAACTCAGGGCCTAGGCGCCATCCTGAGCTCTGTCACTCAAGGCTAGCGTTCTACCACTTTGAGCCACAGCTCCACTTCTGCTTTTCTGGTGGTTCATTGGAGATAAGAGTCTCAGGGACTTTCCTGCCTGGACTGGCTTTGAACCGCGATCCTCAGAGCTCAGCCTCCTGAGGCTAGGATGTCCCGCGCCAGCTCTCACTTTGAATCTTAAGTCTCCCAGAGGTGAGAGGCATCCTGCTCCGGGACCGGCCAGCCTCTGGCTGCCCAATGACCTGTCCAGTCCATTGGCCGCGAGCCCCCAGCAGAAGACAGGATGCCGGGCGATCGCGAGCCTCACCCCGGCAGGCCCACAGGTCCTTCCTTCGCGTTAAGCAACGTGGGGGTGGAGCTCTACGAGGGGCGGAGCCATATGAGGAGGTCGGGCTAGGCTAGGGGCGAATCTAGGAACTAGATTCGGGCAGAGCCAATCAGAGGAGCAAAACTAGACTAGAGGCGGAGCCAGGTGTGGGGGCGGGCCCAGGGGCCGTCACGGCCACCGGCACTAGGGGCTCTCGGGAGGGGCGTGGCTAGGGGCGTGGCCACCTGCAACCCGGAAGGGGGGGCGCGCCCCGAGGCCCGCTCCCTGGCCGGCCAGTGGGTCCAGCTGGGAGCGGCCAGGTGTGGGCTCCCTTCAGCGCGAGATGGCGGCGGCGGCGGTGAGCGGAGCCAAGCGGAGCCTGCGGGCGGAACTGAAGCAGCGACTACGAGCCTTGAGCGCCGAGGAGCGGCTGCGCCAGTCCCGCCTCCTGACTCAGAAGGTGCGCGCGCCGCGGCGGAAGGGCTCCTAGAGGGTGGCGGGCCGGAGGACGCGGAGCGGCGCACGTCTCCCCCGAGGGCGCGCGCGTCACCCTGGCGCGCTTACGTCCTCTCGGGCTAGCGTTCCCACAGGCGGGGGTGAGGGGTGCGGCGCCCCGTGGCCCGGGGGCGGTCGGCGCGAATGCGTTCGTTTAAGAGAAGTTATGGTCGTCGTTGTTATTGATGACGATCAGGCACCGCCGGGTGCTGCAGTAGGGGTCGAACGTAGTATATGCCTTAGAGCATGAAGCTCTGCCCTCGCTCCGGTGTGTGTAAATGTGGCTCTGGGTGAGGGCGGCCCGTGGTGCCCGCGTTCAAATCTCAGAACCGCCAGTAAAAGCAAACGCGGGATGAAAACGAACAGGGACGTGCCGTTATCCGCAGTCCGGATGTGGATGAGGACGGCCGCGGTCCCCACTGCGGGGAGCCGGGGATGAGGGGCGGGTCCGGGGCGGCCGGGGCCTGGCGGACGGGAGCGTGCGCATGCGCGTGTGGCCGGTGGGGGGGGGGGGGTCGTGAGCGTTGTCCGCGAGTTCTTTCACTCAAGGCAGGCGCTCAACCCACTTGAGCCGCAGTTCCACTTCTGGCTTTTTCCGTGATTAAATTGGACCTGAGTCTCCGGACTTTCTTGCCCTGGGTTGGCTTTGAACCGCTGCCCTCAGATCTCAGCCTCCCGAGTAGCTGGAGGACCCACTCTGCACCAAAACGGTCTTCCCGCGCCTCCTGCTGCCCCCTCACCCGAGGCCTGGCCGGTGAAGGCCTGGCGTGCTGAGGGCGGGACTGCGAGGAAGAGGGTAATCCGGTGTTTTGGTGGATTTGGATCGGGTTCTGGATGGAGCCCATGGCAGGAGCAAGCAGGAGACTGCGGGGGACCGGGGTAGGGGTGGGAGGGGGGTTCAGCGGAACGCCCCGGGACGGAGGAGGGCCCTGCTCGTGATTCACACATTTAGAGCTTCGGATCGTGCGTGCGTGCACGCGTGTGGTGCACGTGTGCCCTCTCTGGGGCATGAACTCAAGGCCTCACTTTGCTTGGCTTTTTCCGCTTGTGGCCCGCACTGCTCTACCACTTGCGCCACACCTCCACGTCTGGCTTTTGGCCAGTTGATGAGGTGAGTCACTGACATTTCCTCCTGGGGCTGGCTTTGAACAGTGACCTTTAGCTCTGGGCCTCTTGAGTAGCTAGGATTGTGGGCCTAAGCCGCCAGCCCCGGGCCTAAGCATAAAGAAATGTAGGAGCCAGGCTGGTAGCTCACGGCTGTCATCTCAGCTATTCAGGAGGCTGAGATCTGAGGATCGAGGTTCAAAGCCAGCCGAGGCAGGAAAGTCCTTTATCTCTTATCTCAGTGAACCACCGAACAACCAGAAGTGGTACCGTGGCTCAAGTGGTAGAGCACTCGTCTTGAGCTAGAGAGCTCAGTGCCCAGGACCAGAGTTCAAGCCCCACAACTGATAGGAAAGAGAGGGAGAGGGAGAAGAAGAAGGCGAGGGAGAGAGAGAGACAGACAGACACAGATTTAGTTTTTTTTGGTTGGTTGTGGGGCTTGAACTCTGGGCCTGGGCACTGTCCCTCAGCTCTTCAGCTCAAGGCTACTGCTCTACCACTTGAGCCACAGTGCCACTGCTGACTTTTTCTATTTATGTGGTGCTGAGGAATCGAACCCAGGGTTTCAAGCACTCTACCACTGAGCCACCTTCCCAGCCCCTCAGTTTGGTTCTTGCCCATAAGATTTTTGATTTTAATTTCTTTTGAGAGGAGTTGATCACCTCTGAGACTCTCAAGCTGGGCTCATGTGGTCTCCAGTCAGAATCCAAGCAGTGGCCATAGTAGATTCCACTACAGAAAATTGAATGGGAATATTAGCTAGACAGTAGCAGCACTGCCAGTGGTAGAATGACAGCTGATGTAAAAGAAGGTAAATTAGAAAACAGACTCATGACTCACGGAGAGGATGAGCACACCAGCAAATGCAGCCCCACAGGGAGACGCCTTTAGTCTCCATATTTTATCTAAAAGTCCTCACTGGCCTTCACCACCCATTTCCTGACCAATGAGTGCAGTGTATCCCCAAACACCAGTGCACCATGATCAGCAGTGTTCAGTAGTGTGTTTTTGTTTTTCTAAACCATTAAATTATCCTTATTGGCCTCTTTGTTTTCAATCTAATTTAAAATTTTATCAGAAAATATGTGGTGAAGAAATTCTACCGTACACCCTTATCTTGGCTCCCCAGATAATTAAGGGGAGAGAATTAGTGGCTATTTGTCTCCACTCTCTCAATTGAGATATCAAACTTGACATTATTAAATTGTCAAGTTTCATATTTAAACTCTCTTCCATAAGTATTAATCTATTGTAATTCTAGCTCATTTCCAAACTTGAAATTCCAGTAGGTATTTACTACCATGTTTCTTAGCCTTTTTTCTTGTCTTTTTTTTTTTTTTTTTTCCTTCTGGTCCTGGGGCTTGAACTCAGGGCCTGGGTTCTGTCCCTGAGCTTCTTTTGCTCAAGGCTAGCATTCTACCCCCTAAGCCATAGCACCATTTCTGGCTTTTTCTGTTTATGTGGTACTGAGGAATTGAATCTAGGACTTCTTGTATGTTAGGCAAGCACTCTACCATTTATCCACATTCCCAGCCTCCAAAACTTTTAATTTATTTAATTTATTTTAGTTTCTCGAAATATTCCTTAAATTGTGATGGTTGCCTTCCTATAGCTGTCTGTCTAGGTGTGTGTGTGTGTGTGTGTGTGTGTGTTTAGAAGCATTATGTGATATGATAAATTTTGTTTATTGCTTTCAAGTTTACTGAATTTTTGCTTACTTAAATTTTGTTTGTGTGGTACCAAGGAATTGAACCCAGGGCCTGGTGCATTCTAGGCAAACACTCTGCCACTAAGCCTCATCCCAGCCTTGATGTTTTATAGGTTCAATTTTCTTTCTGAGTTTGTCTGAGAGGCTAATTTCAAGAAACTTCAGTTCTCTGAATTATCTGTCTTCTCCTGGCTCATTTTCTGCTCTTTTAGATGAATTTATGAAATCCTTCTATTTTATACTTTGACTTTCCAGAAAAATTGGTGATGCTTGATTTTCTGTAGGTATTTGTGAATAAACGTGTGTTCACCAAGCAGCATCTCCTGCTTTCTTGTCTCTGTGATAAGGATGCTGAGGGAGGAATGGATTCGGCCTGCCCTGTACCTGGCTTTCACAGCGTTAGCATCTGCTGTTTTGTCTATAAATACCTCACATCTTACAGGACATAGGCAGATCTCTCCTCTTGTTCTCATTACTATAGTGGGTTTTCTTTTTTGGGACCACTTTACAAATGTTGTGTAACAGTGGACCAGAGGAAGGAACCGTAAGTGCTGTTTCTTACTGCTTATTCAGCGCTTGGCTTTCTTTATCCTGCTTTAATGAAAAACAGAGCAGGTGGCAGCCGCAGTGTACCAGAGGCCGGAGGGTCACACAGGAAGGAAGGCTTGGGGGCTTGCACTAAAAGTCAGGCACCTGCGCTTAGCACTGTCTTACCACGTGGCTCTTTGCTTCTGGAAAGTTAGGGAGGCTGGAGAAGGTTGAGGGGGTTAAGAGAGAGGGGGGAAATTGCTAGTGTTTAAAAGAATAATCGGGGACATTGTCCAAAAAGAAATGTACTGGGCTGGGAAGGTGGCTCAGTGGTAGAGCGCTTGCCAAAAAGAAATGTACTGTCAGCAAGGTGCTGGTGGCTCATGCCTGTCATCCTAGTGACTCAGAAGGCTGAGATCTGAGGATTGTGGTTCAAAGCCAGCCCAGGTAGGAAAGTCCATGAGACTCATCTCCAATAAACCATCAGAAAACCAGAAGTGGTGCTGTGGCTCAAGTGGTAGAGTGCTAGCAAAAGAGCTCAGGGACAGTGCCCAGACCCTGAGTTCAAGTCCCACAATCGACAAAAAAAAAAAAAAAAAAAAAGAACTATACTCTTTACCTGATTTATATAACTGTAACCTCTCTGTATATCACCTTTATAATAACAATAAAAAATTCAAAAAAGGAAAAATTTGGTTGTATATTTACTATTTAAAAAAGGAAATCAGAAAAAAAAAAAAATCAGTGGGGAATGATGACTCATGCCTGAAATCCCAGCTGTTGAGGTCTCTGAGATCTGAAGATCACAGAAGCCATTCCAGACAGGGAAATCCAAGAGACTCTTATTTACAATCAACCAGCAAAAAGCCATACTGGAGGTATAGCCATATATGTGCTCCTTTTAATATTGATTATTTTTAATTTTTCTGTTGAATCATCTGTCCATTTATCCTACCTGAAAGTTGGGACGGTTCTCTGGAGAGCTCAGGAAAGTTTGAGCTTTAGTTGAATTATGAGAGGAGAAACTTTGGATAATGCAAAGACTGGAGAAACATACATAATAGTATATGTTTGTTTATATATAATTATTAATGATAGTTATGATGCATGTTATATAGAACATATTGTATGTAATATTGAAAAGAAATCATATTCTAGATTAATGATATATATACTATCATATATTATACATATTCTTTTTTTGCAACTCTATATAAAATATATAGCAGCATAATATACTATATAGTATATATAATATAGTACATATAACAATATATACAATAGTATATCTAATATATATAACATATATAGTATAGTAATATATATCATACATACATAATATATGTATAAAAAAACAGTATATATAATATATAATATATATAACATACAATATATAATATAGGTATAAATAAATAGATATGATTAATTGATATAAACATGTATTTAAACAAAAATATACTATATACTGTATGTTATATATAATAGATATGAGACTATATGAAATATGCTGTATAATATATCCTATGCATGTATGACCTTGCACACTGTAACAGGTGGTCATTTCCTGTCAGGTGATGGCCCACAGCCGGTACCAGCGTTCCCAGAGGGTCTCCATCTTTCTGAGCATGCAGGATGAGGTGGACACGGAAGAGATCATCCGGGACATTTTTCGACAAGGCAAAACCTGCTTCATTCCCCGCTACCAGTACCAGAGCAACCACATGGACATGGTGAGACTGGCATCACCTGAAGAAATTCCTTTACTTCCCAAAACCTCGTGGAACATCGCGCAGCCTGCTGCTGGTGAGGCGCGGGAGGAGGCCCTGTCCTCGGGTGAGTGTCTCAGTCTCAGGACCAATGTCTTATCATGAGGTCACACTGTGGTGAGGGTGTGTGTGTGTGTGTGTGTGTGTGTGTGTGTGTGTGTGTGTGTGTGTGTGTGTGTGTGTGTGTGTGTGTGTGTGTGTGTGCGTGCTCTCCTGGAACTTGAATTCAGGGCCTGGGTGCTGTCCCTGAGCTTTTATGCTCAAGGCTAGTGCTCTACCACTTGAGCCACAGTTCCACTTCTGGCTTTTTGCTGGCTATTTGGAGATAAGAGTTTCGTAGCCTTTTCCTGCCTGGGCTGGCTTCGAATCTTGATCCTCAGATCTCAGCCTCCAGAGTGGCTGGGATGGCAGGCGTGCATACCAGCACACGGCTTGCAATGAGGTATTAGTGCTCTATCATCTGTTTCCTGGGACAGAGGGAACTGTTTTACCCACAGAGATGAATCTGTTTCACCTGTGTTCTAAGATCTCCACAGTGCCTGGGGTACAAGAACTTTCTGTGAGCTGAGGAGAGCCAATGATTGTGGGACACCACAGCACTGCTGTGGAGAAATGCAGGAGGGGGAGCTCTTTATTTGCACCAATGCTGGGGCTGGAAGTCAGGGCCTTGTATACATTCTCCCTTGGCTTTTTCGCTTGTGTCTGACCCTCTACCACTTGATCCACACCTTCTCTACCAGTATTTTGCTGCTTCATTGGAGAGAAGAGTCTCCAGGGGCTGGCTTTGAACCACCATTCTCAGTTCTCAGCCTCTTGAGTAGTTAGGATTACAGGTAGTAGCTACTATGCCCCGCTTGCATCAGACATTTGCATGGACTCTGTGTCATGGACCATTTTAGCTTTGAAACCAGGAAGGCATGGAGACACTCACTGCAGCGGAGGAGCCAGGAATCATGTGTTAACAGATACTCTCCCAACATGTGCTGCATGGCAGGTACAAGTATCAAGGGAGAAATACTGAATATTGAAAATACACAAGTCCAGGGATTGGTCCTGACTAGAAAAGATCCAATCCCTCCCCCCCCAGAAAAACCAGTTGTTTATTTTCTCCCCCTTTGAAGCATTTCTTTTGTGCCATCTTTGTGGTACCAGTGGCTCACCCCTACCCCATTCTTTTTTCTCACACATACTTGCGGTCTGTTCGCAGTGGGTTGGGAGGTGATGGGCAATGCTGTATTTCTTGTAAGTGAGTTGTTTTTAGAAGAATTTGAGTCAGCAGTGCCTGCTGTTTCCTGTCTGCACAGCTCACACTCTGTACTGTGGGTTGTTGTGTGTGTGTGTGTGTGTGTGTGTGTGTGTGTGTGTGTGTGTGTGTGTGTGTGCTTGGACCCAGGCCTTGAACTCTGGGCCTGGGCACTGTCCTTCAGCTCTTCAGCTCAAGGCCAACGCTTTACCACTTGAGCCACAGTACCACTTCCAGTTTTCTGGTGGTTCATGGGAGATAAGAGTCTCAGGGACTTTCCTGCCCAGGCTGGCTTTGAACCACCATCCTCAGGTCTCAGCCTCCCAGTTGCTGGGATTACAGGTGTGAGCCACCAATGCCTAGTAGAACTTGGTTCTTTACTGAATTTATCTTCAGCAAGAGGGCCGCTTGGGTGATTGGACTCCTCAGGGATTTCCCCATGGAGATGATAAAATTCGATTCAAATAGAATTTTATCAGCCTAAAAGAAGAAGAATCGGAGGAGCTGGAGATGTGCCCCACTTCCTAAAGCTGGAAGCCAAGTGGCTGGCTTCTGACTGCTTTCCTCTGTCATGGCTCACATGGGGCAGCCCTGCCCTCCACAGCAGCCCCAGCAGGGAAGGGCAAGTCTATTTTGGTGTCAGTCTTGAGGTTTGATCTCTGGACCTGGGCTTTGTCTCTGAGCTTTTCCTTTGCTTAAGCCTGGTGCTCTACCACTTGAGCCACAGCTCTACTTCTGGCTTCTTGGTCGTTAATGGAGATAAGAGTCTCATGGATTATTCTGCAAGGCTGGCTTTGAACCACGTTCTTCACATCTCAGCCTTTTGAGTAGCTATGATGATAGGTGTGAGCCTCTGGGGCCTGGCTTCCGTGCCCTGCCCTGTCCTTCCCTCCCTTCCCCTCTTTCCTAATTTGTCATTAGCTACTTCCATTTTTTTAAAAAAAAGTATTACTAGTGTTTGATGCTTTGTTGGCTCAAGAGATATTTAACAATATTAAAAAAAATTACTGCTGGGGGCTGTGAAGTTGGCTCAGTGGTAGAGCACTTGCCTCGCATGCATGAGGCCCTGGGTTTGATTCCTTAACACCACATATGCAGAAAAAAAAAAAAGCCAGAAGTGGCACTGTGGTTTAAGTGGTAGGGCATTAACCTTGAGCTGAGCTGAAGAGCTGAGGGACAGCACCCGGGCCCAGAGTTCAGCCCCCACAACCGACCAAAAAAAAAAAAAAATTACTGCTGGGCACTGGTGGCTTATGCCTGTAGTCCTAGCTACTCTGGAGGCTGAGATCTGAGGATCAAGGTTCAAAATCAGACTGGGCAGGAAAACCCATGAGACTCTTATCTCCAATTAAATTACAGAAAAAGCTAGAAGTGGTGCTGTGGCTCAAGTGGTAGAGCACTAGCCTTGAGCAAAAGCAACTTAGGGATAGTGCCTACGCCCTGAGTTTGAGCACCAGGACTGGCAAAAAAAAAAAAAAAAAAAAGAAAGAAAAAGGAAAAAGAAATCACTAAAATGTTTATTTTATTTTAGTATAAAGATGCTGTACAGAGGGATTACAATTACATGAGTAGGGTAATGAGTACATTTCTTGTGGAGCATTGTTACCTCTCCTTTGTTTTTCTCCCACTATCCCTTCCCTCCCCCCCCCCCAAGTTGTATAGTTTATTTCCAACCTAGTGTGTCTTGTAGGTATCATTGTTGGAATGGGTCATTCTGTGTCCTTATTTCAACATTTTGTTATTCCTCTTCCCTTTCCCAAATAAGATAAAAGCTTATACCAGATGCAGGGTACTGAAATCAAATACAGTGACAACAGGGGATATACCATAGGGGGGAGGACATACATACAAAAGAAAGAAAAGAAAATCACATAGATATTAAAAACAACACAACAAAGAAGACCTCTTGTGTCCATATCTTGGGGTTCATTTCACTTAGCATCAACTTATATGGTCATATGTACGTAGCTTTTGAGCTTTTCTGCTCATCTGATAAGATTATCCTAGACTTATACTAATTATTGTATTATAAGGGAAACCATGGGACCTGTATTTCTTTTTGTCTGGCTTACTTCACTTAATATGATTTTTTCTAAGTCTTTCCATTTCCTAACAAATAGGGCAGTATCATTCTTTCTGATAGAGGCATAGAATTCATATATATATATATATATATATGTATATATATATATATATATCAATTACATTTTCTTGATCCATTAATCCACTGAGGGGCATCTGGGTTGGTTCCATATCTTAGCTATGGTGCATAATGCTGCAATAAACATAGCTGTGCTGATAGCTTTAGTGTGGCCTTCTTTATGATCATTTGGGTAAATGCCCAAAAGAGGGATTGCTGGGTCATAGGAGAGCTCTATGTGGAGTCTTTTGAGGAACCTCCATACTTCTTTCCAGAGTGGTTGAACAAGTTTACACTCTCACCAACAATGCAGTAGGGCTCCCTTTTGGCCACATCCCCTCAAGCATCCGTTGTTATTAGATCTCTTGATTATAGCCATTCTAACTGGGGTGAGGTAGAAAATGTTTGTGACCACTTTCTTTTCTGTGGTCTTGGCATTGATCACTTTGGGAATTTATTAAATCTTCCCTGTGAGAGATGGGGGAGAATGACTGACAGGTGACGTTGATCAAGATGCTTTTTGCTCAGAAATTGGCATTTTGAATTGAAACCCCTTTGTACAACTACTTAAGGATAATTTAAAACAGTTTAAACTTGTCTTGGTAGGCTAGTACATTTAGGTTATCACAGTTTAGAATTACAAGAAATAGACATCCTGTGACATAGAAGCTTGAACAGGGAAGGAGATTATTGTTTTCAGGTGAGGGAATTTAAGTGCTGCTGATTCCTGGCCCTCCATCTCAAGGACACCAGTAGCGTGGTCTATGCAGACTTCCCAGCCTTACTGTCCTAGCTGAAAAACGGGTGCTGTGGATCCAGCCATCAGGCCTACAGTACACAAGGGGAGAAGGAATGGATGGATGGCGGTGATTGAACACCCCGTGTTCTCACTTTAAGACGCTTTTCCAGAGCAGGATGTGGTAGCTCACCTCTGTAATCCCAGCTACCGAGGAGGCAGAGACCAGGAAGACTATAGTTCAAGGCCAGTGTGGAGGAAAAGTTGGCAAGCTACCAACTTCTAAGTCTGTTGTGGTATGATTCTGTGATCGCAGCCACATGGGAGACTGTGGGTAGGAGGATTGCTGTCTGAGGCTGTTCCTGGGCAAAAACAGGAGACTCTTGGAAGAGTAATGGAAGTGTAAAGAGCTGAGGATATTGGCTTAACTGGTAGAGCACCTGCCTAGCAAGTATGAAACCCAGAGTTCAAATCCCAGTGCTGCTCTTCCTTACCGGGGTTTGGTTTGGGCCGTGTGGTGAATCTTGGCCTCAGGGAATGTGAGGATAGCACATGTTGTTAAATGGTTTCATCAAAACCAAACTGGAGCCAGGTGCGGTGGCTTACGTCTGTCATGTCAGGAGGCTGAGAGCTGAGGATTTCCATCGACAGCCAATCCAGGCAGGAAAGTCCATAAGACTCTTCCAGTTAACCACCAAAAAGCTGGAAGGAGAGCTGTGGCTCAAGTGGTAGAGTGCCAGTTTTGAGCAAAAATGCTCAGGGACACTACCCAGGTTCTAAGTTCAAGTCCAGGACCAAAAAAAAAAAAAAGCTAAGATTACAGATGTGAGTCATAGTGCCCCACTCTAGAATATAATATGGTATTGTATTATGTGCCATCTAATTGTTACATTTAATTGTGGATTTTTATTTATTTATTTGTGTATGTGTATATTTTTGAATTACTGTGAATACTAAAGATGCATATAAGCCCTTTCAGGAATTATTTTCTTGATTTTTTTTTTTTTTAATAATGTCAACTTTTGGATCTCAGCCTCCTGAATAGCGGGGATTACAGGCCTGAGCCACCAGAGCAATCCTATAGGCAATGGTCTAGTGATTCTGTGTTTATACACTTTCTTTCATGTTATGCTAGATTGATGTATTTTGATTAATTTCCTCTGTCAGATGGAATATTCCTTAAAGTAATTTTCCAGTATGGTCTATGTGTGACATATTTAGAATGCTTTCATTTTTGCTTTGTTGGTGTACTTCATTGTGTGTGTGTATGTGTGTGTGTGTGTGTGAGAGAGAGAGAGAGAGAGAGAGAGAGAGAGAGAGAACTCAGGGCCTGAGTGCTTTCACATAGCATTTTCACTCAAGGCTGATGCTCTACTACTTGAATCACAGCTCCATGTCTGGCTTTTTGCTGGTTAATTGGTAGTAAGTGTCTCAAGGGCTTTTCTGGCCCAGTTGGCTTTGAACTGTGATCCTCAGATCACAGCCTCCTGAGTAGCAAGGATATCAGGCGTGAGCCACCAGTGCCAGCTTGTTTGCATTCTTGATGATGATGAGTCTAAGTGGGGTGAGGTGGAATCTCAGTGTTGCTTTGATTTCCATTTCCTTTATGGTCAGAGATGTGGAGCAGTTTTTTTCGTGTGTCTGTTGACCATTTCTACTTTGGAGAAGTTTCTCACTCCTTTACCAATGTACTAATTGGATCATTGTTTCTTTGGGGGTTTAATTTTTCAAGCCCCTGTTTATTTTTGGTTATTCAATCTTGTCAGGTGTTTAGCTAGCAGATTCCCACCCCCCCTCCCTGCACGGGCCCAGGCTGCCTTCTTAGCTTAGTGACTGTGCTCTTCATGGTATGGAAAGTTTTTAGCTTGATGCAGTCCCATTTGTCAACTCTCTGTGATTTGTTGAGCCCTTGGAACTTTACTTAGAAAGTTCCTGCCTGGGCCGACAAGTTCTGTTTTTCCTGCTCCTTGTGATGTTATGGTTTCCAGTCTTACAGCAAAGTCTTTGATTCATTTTGAATTGTTACTAGTATGGGGTGAAGATAGGGATCAAGGTTCAGTTATTTATTTATTTTTCTGCTGGTATTAGGGCTTGAACTCAGGGACCTGGTGTTGTCTATGAGCTTTTTCATTCAAAACCAGCTCTCTACCACTTGAGCCACAGCTCTAGTTCTGGCCTTTTTGATAGTTAATTGGGGATAAGAGTCTCACAGACTTTCCTACCTGGACTTTGAACCGTGATCCTTGGATCTTGAGCAGCTAGGATAACAGGTGTGAGCCCCCAGTACCTAGCCCAGTTTGAGTTTCTGTATGTGGATTTCCAGGTTTCCCAGCATCATTTATTAAAGAGGCCTTTTCTTTTTCCTTCTTATGTGTTTGGCTCCTTTATCAAATATTGGATGGCTGTAGGTCTGTGCGTTTATTTTTGAGTCTCCTAGTCAATTCCATTGGTTGTTGGAGCCTATTTTTGTGCCAGTACCAAGCTGTGATTGTTACTCTAGCTAGGTAGTAAATCTGGAATTCAGAATTGTGGTCCAGCACTATCTTCCTCTCCAGGATTGCTTTTGCTATTCAGGGCCTTTTGTGGTTCCTTATGAATTCTAGAATTGAGTTCTCTGTCTGCGAAAAATGTCATTGAGAGTTTGATGGATATTGAAGAATTAATCACAAACATTCCATTATATTTTGCTATAATTTCCTTTCCATTTTCTAAAATTGTTATGACAAAAATGTCATCATTATAGAATTTAAGATCTATAGGCTTTTATGCTTATCAACTTCTTGAAATGGTTTCATGTAAAATGCGATGCTGTGTCTCTTTTAATATTTAGAATTATTCCTCTATTAGGGAAAATCATAAACCCAAAGTTCCCAGCTTCTTAGGTATATGGGAACCGTTAAAAGACTTGGAGTGTAGCCAGGTGCCTGTGGTTCATGCCTGTCATCCTAGCTACTTAGGAGGCTGAGTGCTGAGGATCATGGTTTGAAGCCAGCCTGAGCAGGAAAGGCTGTGAGACTCTTTTTTTTTTTTTTGGTGGATCATTTTTCTTTCAATTTATTGATTTTTTTTTGTTGTTTCATTTGTTTTTTGGTTTTTTTTTTATTGTGAAAATATTGTACAGAGGGGTTACAATTACATGGGCAAGATAATGAGTACATTTCTTATCAAGCATTGTAGCCTCCTTTGTTTCCCCTTCCCATCCCTTCCCATCCTCCCCCCGCCCCCCCATCCTCCCTGCTTCCTCCCCCCCCTCCCCCCCCCCCCGCACCAAAGTTGTAAAGTTTGTTTTCTTTTTTTTTTTAATTTTTATTTTTTGTGAACATACTGTACAGAGGGGTTACAATTACATGGGCAAGATAATGAGTACATTTCTTATCAAGCATTGCAGTCTCCTCCTTTGTTTACCCTTCATATCCCTTCCCAGCCTCCCCCCCGCCCCCCCACCCATTCCCCCCCCACCACAAAGTTGTAAAGTTCGTTTTCCACATGACAACTTGTACTTCTCATAGTTGCAACAGGTCCACCTGTATCCTTAAACGACTTGTTTTTCCCCATCTCCTCCACAAATTATACCGACATCAAATATAGTGAAAGCAGGGGTTATACTGTGGGGGAGGGACAAAGCAACAAAGAAATAAGCTTATAAATGCGTTAGAAGCCGGGCGCTGGTGGCTCACGCCTGTAATCCTAACTACTCAGGAGGCTGAGATCTGAGGATCACGGTTCAAAGCCAGCCCGGGCAGGAGAGACCGTGAGACTCCTATCTCCAATAAACCACCAGAAAACCGGAAGTGGCGCTGTAGCTCAAGTGGTAGAGCGCTCGCTTTGAGCTGAAGAGCTGAGGGACAGCGCCCAGGCCCAGAGTTCAAGCCCCACGACCGACAAAAAAAAAAAAAAAAAATGTGTTAGAAACAAATGCATGAAAGAAAAAAACATTTAAATACATATCTAAGGATTCATTTTCCTAACATCACATTATCTGACCTTTTCTGCTTGACTCATACATATACTAGATATTGCAAATAAGGGAAACCATGGGACCTATGTTTCTTTGGGCTTGGCTTACTTCACTTAATATAATTTTTTCCAAGCCTTTCCATTTCCTAACAAATGGGGAAATGTCATTCTTTCTGATGGAGGCATAGAATTCCATTGTGTATATATACCACATTTTCTTGATCCATTCATCTACTGAGGGGCATCTGGGTTGGTTCCAGATCTTAGCTATGGTAAATAATGTTGCAATAAACATAGTTGTACTGGTAGCTTTAGTGTGGTCTTGTTTGTAAACATTTGGGTAAATGCCCAAAAGTGGGATTGCTGGGTCATAGGGGAGCTCTATGTGAAGTCTTTTCAGGAACCATTTAACCACCAAAAAGCCAGAAATGGAGCTGTGGTTCAAAGTACTAGAGTACCAGCTTTGAGCGAAAAAACTCAGGGACAGCACCTAGACCCTGAGTTCAAACCCTAAGACTGGCACAAAAAAGAAAAGAAAAAGAAGACATATAATCTGGTACAAGTTGCTCAAAATGGATACTGTGACACATTCAGAATTATTCTGAAAGACTCAATTTTCCTAACTGCAGGACCTTCCAAGCTGAAAAATAATAACAATAATAATCATCATTGTGATTTCACTAAGAAATGCACACAGAATACAACAGTGCCCCCAGCCGGGGCTTTCAACACTCAACCTGCAGTGGTTTCCATGAGAGACTACTCTGAGAAAGCTGGGGTAGGGACGTGACACGCGAACTCCCTTTCTTATCCTCCTACCCATGGGAGCCTCTCCCCCGAGCCCCGTGCATGCTTTCCTGTATGTGTCTGTCTGCGCCACTGCTTACCATATAGCTTACCATATAGCTTATCATATAGCGTTGTCCCTGAGCTTTTGTGCACAAGGCTAGCGCTCTACACTTGAGCCACAGTGCCATTTTCAAGCTTAGTTCTTTGTGTGTGTGTGTGTGTGGCGAATTGGAGATAAGAGCCTTACAGACTTTTCTACCTGCGCTGGCTTTGAATGTTAATCCTTAAGACCTCAGCCTGCCCAATAGCTGGGATTACAGGCAGGAGCCATGAGATCTGACAGGATCTGGCATTTTCTCTAGAAATGTCCACAGAACTTGCAGAAGGGCGGATAGGACTGACTTGCTGAGTAATTATTTCCTTCTTTGTCCAACTCTGTGTCGGCCTTTTATGGAGTACTGCTGATTCCTTTAGCAATCAGAGATAGAAGTAATTCGAGCCCATCCTCCTCCCCGAGCTGACCGGTTTGCCATGGGTCCTCCAGCATCTGTCTCTGTCTCCACAGGAGGACTGGATCTCATCTTCATGCCAGGCCTGGGCTTTGATGAAGACGGCAACAGGCTGGGCCGGGGTGGAGGCTACTACGACGCCTACATCAGGCGCTGCCTCCAGGGCCAGGGGGAGAGGCCCTACCTCCTGGCCTTAGCCTTCAAGGAGCAGCTCTGCCCCCGGATCCCTGTGGGTGACCAGGACATGAGGGTGGACGAGGTCCTCTATGAAGACGCAGACACAGATGACAGCTCCGTGCCTTAGTCCCAGGACTGCAGACCTAGCCGCACAGCAGTGCCTTCTACCCAGTGTGCCTGCCCGCTCACAGCTCTGAAGTCAGGCGTGCTGGTTCACGCCTTTCATCCCAGTTACTCAGGAGGCTGAGATCTGAGGAGCCTACTTCGAGGCCAGCCCACACAGGGAAGTCTGAGAGACTCTTTGCTTAATAACCAAAAAGCTAGAAGAGGAGCTGTGGAATCAACTGGTAGGGCACCAACCTTAAGTGAAAAAGCTAAGGGACAGCACCCAGGCCTTCAGTTGAACCCCCAGGGCGAGCACAGAACAACAGTGACAGCAGCACAAACGGTGATTGTGGGCTGCAAATGTTTGGGTATAAGTGTGCGGGTCCTAACATTAAATTGTCTATGAAATCAGTGGAATGTGGGCCCTGGGATTAAAGTGAGGCTTTGGGTGTGTGGATCCCAGCGCACTCTCCTGGTGTGAGGCGAGGCTCTGGGCTTCGTGCGCTGTGCTCTGAGGTGAGTTTGTGCTGGGCTGGGCTCTGGCGAGGGGGTCACACGCTGTGGCGGATGCCATGTTTCCTCACCTCCTTTGAGCCCCTGTACACATGGGGGGATGCAGTGTGCATGCGCTGATCTTGCTGGTGTTTAGTGTGGGGACAGAGTTCCCTGGGGATTCTGTCCTATTTCATGAGGACTTTATTTGCCCAGCCAGAACAGCATGCTCCATACCAGCTCCTGCTGGTTCCTGGATGGAAGCTTCCTTCCTTTGTGTGTGCTGGCACTGGGGCTTGCACTGAACTTTGCACTCTTTTTTGTCTTTTTTGCTCAAGACTAGAACTCTACCACATAAGCCACAGCTCCCCATGTGACTTTTTGCTGGTCACAGATCTTCCTGCCTGGGCTGGCTTTGGACCTTGATCCTCAGATTTCAGCCTCCCAAGATTAAGACATGATCCACCAGTGCCTAGCTAAAAACTCTGGATTTTTAAAATTTTTGTGCCTGTCCTGGGACTTGAACTCGGAGCATGGGTGCTCTCCCTTAGCTTTTTTGCTCAAGACTAGTGCTCTGTCAGTTGAGCCACAACTCCACTTATGACTTTTTGCTAGTTAATTGGAGGTAAGAGTCTCATGGACTTTCCTGCCCAGGCTGGCTTTGAACCATCATCCTCAGATCTCAGCCTCCTGAGTAGCTGGGATGGCAGGCATGAGCCTCTGGTGCCTGACTGGATATTTCTAAAGGTTTATTTTGAGCAATATTCATGCATTGCTCCCTACCATCTTTCCCCTGACAGTGATGCTGCAGGGCAAGTAGGCCGGATGCACGTGTTCGCTCACCTCAGCCTGGAGAATGTCCTCTTGTCCTTGCCTGCAGACTGTCTGAAGTGCTGTCTGTGCCATGCGCTACCCTGAGCTCTGGGGAACCGCGCTGCTCAGCCTGCCCTCATTTCTGCAGTGGGAAGAGTGAGGGTTTCATTCCAGGATGCATTCTGTCTTTTCCTATTGAGAAAACCTTTAAAAGGTAGATGGACATTTGTTGTGATACACACGGTGGGGGGGAGGGGCAGCCGGGGGAGGGGGATGGGAAAAAGAGGATTAGTTATAAAGAAGAATGAAATAGTGTTTGAGAGAGAATTGTTTAGTGGGGTTGGAGGACTGGCTTGGTTGTGAGTCAATGTGTCAGATATTCAGTTTAAGTCCCAGTCTTGCACCTAAAAAAAGATAAGAGAAAAAGAATTATTTAGCTTTAAGAATGGAATTATATTGCTTGCAGGGAAATGGATCTAATGAGATTGTCATGTGAAGCAAAGTAAGTCAGGTCCAGGACAAAGATCTGCTAGGTGCTGTGGCTCATGTAATCTCAGCTACTCGGGTGGCTGAGATCCGAGGATCACAGTTCAAAGCCAGCCTCCGGAGGGACGTCTGTGTGACTCCTGTTAGCATTGTCCCCACCTCTGGCCCTCAGATCCACCCTCCAGCCCCACCCTGCCCTAGAGTTCCCGGCCATTCCTCCCCCTCCCCCACCTGCCCAAGCACCCACCTCACTTCCTGCCCCGCAGCCACCTGCCGCCTGGCTGGGGGCAGACCCCCACGTGCTCCCCTCCCTCTAACAAACCGTAGAATAACCCGTTCCTGTGCCTGCCTGGCCGCGGAGCCTAATAAACCCCCACACGGCTGGAAGAGGGGCCGTGGCTGGGGTGGTGGCGCGCCAGCCCGTCCGTCCCGGGCCCCGGGCCCACGGCGCTGGGCTCCCCGGGCCAGGCTTGCCCTCAGGATCAGTTCCTGCCAGACAAGATGTCCTCGCGGAGCCCTGTCGCCGGGGAGCCGGCGTCCCGCCCCGCCTGCAGCGGGGTCTCACCCGAGCCCCTCAGCTCCGCCGCCGCCTTCCGCCAAGGGCCTCCAGCAGTGGCTGCACGCCGACTTCCACGTGCCATGACAGCTTGGCTGACCAGCTGCCGGCTGCCTTCTTGTCCACCGGCTGCCTGTTCCCGCTCTGCGCATGCGACTCCCACCCAGGTGCAGCCCGCAGACACCTGCCTGTTCCCGCTCTGCGCATGCGGCTCCCACCCAGGTGCAGCCCGCAGACATCTGCCTGTTCCTGCTCTGCGCATGCGACTCCCACCCAGGTGCAGCCCGCAGACATCTGCCTGTTCCCGCATGCGGCTCCCACCCAGGTGCAGCCCGCAGACACCTGCCTGTTCCCGCTCTGCGCATGCGGCTCCCACCCAGGTGCAGCCCATCGTCTGTTCCTGCTCTGCGCATGCGGCTCCCACCCAGGTGCAGCCCGCAGACATCTGCCTGTTCCTGCTCTGCGCATGTGGCTTCCACCCAGCGCATCCCACAGAGAGCTGCTGTTTCCTGAAAAACCCACCTCGCAAGGGGAGCCACCTACCTCCCAGCACTTCTGTCCAAACCCACCCGGCCGGGTAGAACACTTGGCTTGCTGGTTCCACCAAGAACGAGATGCCTCTTTGGGCAGAGGCTTTCATGCTGTGTGTGTGTGTGTGTGTGTGTGTGTGTGTGTGTGTACACGCATGCGTGCACGCGAGCACACCAGTCCTGGGGCTTGAACTTGTGGCCTGGGTGCTGCCCCTGAGCTCTTTTTCTCAAGGCTCTTAACCCTACCACTTGAGCCACAGTTCCACCTCTGTTTTTCTTAATAATTTTTTTATTGAGATTAAGTGATTACATAAATTTCACAGTATTGTGGGATAGTAATACTCAGTTAAAGTCACAAATTTTAACCTTCACAAGGGCAATTGCATTATCATGGTCTATAAAGTTTGCGAGTTCTTTGAGCTTTGATAATACAACTAATTCTTCCACATCCAATGATATGTACATTTCTTCCTTTTGCTTAGTGTCAGCTGTTTCCTCTTTCCCTCTCATTCCCTCCCTCCCATTGCTGCCCTTGAGTTGCTTAGTTTGTTTTCATTCATGTCCAGTGCAGCTGATGGGCCCTTCTGTTGAATATTTTCCCGTTTCCCTGTCCTCTTCCTAGCTTCCCTCAGATGTGCATATGTGTGTATATATACATACATATATATATATATATATGTATACACACACACATACCATTTATGTGATGAATAGCATAGAGTCATTTAGAAATGATATGACAAACTGAGTGGAGGTCCTTTGTTTCTTGAGTCCTGTATACTTTGTCATATTGCCTTACATTTTGAATTTAACATCCACATATCAGGGAGACCATGTGCTATTCGTTTCTCTGATCTTGGCTTACCTCTGTTTTATATAGGTGATACTATACAAAGACACTACCTAAAGCACTATAGAGGAATGACAGGGAAAATAGTGCCACTGAATTGGAAGTCAATATTTTGACTTGACCTTCCCTGGTCTTTCCTCTGTATCTGAACTGTGTGCACTGTGAGGAGAAGCAGAACAAGTTACCATGTCATGGCCACTGATGGAATTTTCGAATCTTCAGGAAAAATTGGGATTCTTGTGTGAGCATCATGATAACTATATTAGGTAATGAGAGAGAGTCTTGCAATACATGTGCTGACAGGCAGCTAGAGAGGGAAGACTTGGGGTGTAAACTTGACTTAGTGACATAAATGCCACCTCTGTTTTTCTAAGCGGTTCATTGGAGATGAGAGTCTCACAGACTTTCCTGCCCGGGCTGGCTTTGAATTGCAATCCTCAAATCTCAGCCTCCTCAGTAGGATGACAGGCGAGAGCCACAGTGCGTAGCTTGCAACTCCTTTAAGGGTGATGGTCTGTACCCAGTACCTGTCAGCGTGGCAGCCACAATCCTCAGAATTCAGTCCCCTGAGTAGCTAGGATGACAGGAGAAGCTCACAAACTTACCATGCCTACGTGGGAAGAGAGTGGGCGTGGGGTGTGGTGGTGTCTATGGCCTAGGCAGCAGGTGTCCTCCAGAGGCCAAAATGCCCTGAGGCATTTTGGGTTGGGGGTGTGGGGGAGAGAAGAAGTTAAGTATACCAACTGAGAGTGAATTACTAAACTGAGGCACAGAGGCTCACTTAAGATCAGACGGAGGCAGCCGGCTCTGATGGCTCACACCTGTCATCCCAGCTACTCAGGAGGCTGAGATCTGAAGATTGTGGTTCAAAGCCATCCAGGGCAGAAAAGCCCTTGAGACTCTTATCTCCAGTGAACCACCAAAAGGTCAGAAGTGGAGCTGTGGCTGTGCCAGCCTTGAACAAATAAAGCTAAGCAAGAGCTGGAGGCGTTGAGTTCCAGGTCCCAGTACTGGCATTTGCATGTGATTGATAGCAGTCCCCCTGCCCATAGTAGCCGCAGGGGCCTGCGCCAGGAGCATGGCCCGAGGCACAGGAATGGCCTGCTGAGGTCTCACTTGTGTCCTTCTGTAGCACACAGCAAGCTGGGGTGTGGAGGAGGGAGAGAGGAGGGAACGAGGGAGAGGAAGGATGGGAGTGAGGATGGAGAGAGGAGGAAAGGAGGGAGAGAAGGGATGGGAGTGGGGAGGAGGAGGGAGAGGAGGGTGGGGAGGAGGGAGAGAGGAGAGAAGGAGGGAGAGGAGGGATGGGAGTGGGGAGGAGGAGGGAGAGGAGGGTGGGGAGGAGGGAGAGGAGGGTGGGGAGGAGGGAGAGAGGAGAGAAGGAGGGAGAGGAGGGATGGGAGTGGGGAGGAGGAGGGAGAGGAGGGTGGGGAGGAGGGAGAGAGGCACACAGCTTGTTTCTCAGCCTAGTAGGGTCCCAGTGCCCATTTCATAGACCACCGAGGCCGAGGCCTTGCCCCAACGTGAGCACCCGTGAGCCCGGCTCAGGAGTGCCCCGTCAGCCGGAGTGAGCAGGCACGGCACTGACTCCCGTTCCTCTTAGGAGCATAGCGGCTGCCCTGAGCCCTCGGGTCCTGGACCTGAAGCCTGTGCTCCCCAGGTCCCAGCACCCACAGAGTGGGATTGACTTAAACTAGCCTCCCTCCCTCCCTCCCCCTCTTTCCTCTCTCCATCCTGCTTTCTCTCCTTACCCTCTCTCCTCCCCTTCCTCTCTCCCTCCTTCCTCTCTCCTCCTTCTTCCCTCCCTCCTCTCTTCTCTATCTCTCTTATGAAACCCCAAAATTCATCTGGCCTGGAGTCAGATGACTCCAGTCAGACTGACTGACTAGTCAGTCAGTCAGTGTCTCTGTCTGTCAGTAATCAGACCAGAATTCCATCTGCTTCTCCAAGCCCATATCACTATTTCCTTTCTCTCCTCTCTCCCTTTGCTCCTGGCTCTCCTCTTTCTACCACCCTGCCCCCCACCTTTCCACCTGTCTCTTCCTCCTTGCCCTCCTCCTTGTCCCCCTCCACCTGGAATCTTGGGAGACAGGCCTGTGTGCATAGGAAGAGTCTTTGATGAGGATGATGCTGGTTCTACCTTGAACTCAGTCCCAGAGTGCTATTAACTTTTTCACCCAAGGCTGGGAAGGGCTGCTATCTAAACACAGACTGGAGGGGCGGGGGGGGGGGGGGGACCACCTGGCTTCCCAGGTGCTAGCTAGCACTAGGCCATTTCTTGCAGGGGCACCCCAGCTGCTCAGAACAGGCCAGAGGGGCATGGATGCCATCTTCTTCCTGTGGAGCAAGAGAGGAGGGAGGGAAGGGCAGGAGGCCGGGCAGAGGCACAGGAGCTGTGCACAGACTGGCTAGACCAGAATCCGCGGGTTCATACCCCACCTCCCCCACTTACTCTCTGTGAGATTGTACTCTGTGTGTGTGCATGCATGCGTGTGCACACGTGTTCATGTGCATACCAGTATTTGGACTTGAACTCAGGGTCTCACAATCTTGCTTTGCTTTGTTACTCAAGGTTGGTCCTCAACCATTTGAACCACACCTCCCCTTCTAGTTTTTTACTGGTTAATTAGAGAGTCTCGCAGACTTTTTCTGCCCAGGCTGGCTTCATACCTTCATCCTCATATTTTATCTTCTTCAGTAGCTAGGATGGCAGGCATGAGCCACTGGCACCTGGCTTTTTAAAATTTATTCTGTTGATGCCAGGTGCCAGTGGCTCACTCCTGTCATCCAGCTATTCAAGAAGCTGAGATCTGAGGATTTTGATGGAAAGACAGCCTGGGTAGTCCAGGAGACTCTTATCTCCAATTAACCATCAGAAAACTAGAAATGGCCCTGTGACTCAAAGAGGGAGAGTGCTTACCTTGAGCTGAAGAGCTCAGGGACAGCGAGCGCCCAGGCCCTGAGTTAAAAGAATATTTCTATTTGATCTTGATAAGAAGAGTTGATCTGGATAAATTAGTCTGTCACAGGCAGGAATGGAACTCAGTAATACTGGCTTTTTAATCTCTCCTAGTGATTTTAAAAGTGGAACTCACTGGGTGAACCAGCTTCTTACCATGTGCTCTGTGTGTGTGTGTGTGTGTGTTAATCCTGGGGCATGGACTCCTGGCCTGGGCGCTGTCCCTCAGCTCTTGTGCTCAAGGCTGGTGCTCTACCACTTGAGCTACAGCTCTGCTTCCAGCTTTTTGGTGGTTCACTAGAGATAAGCATCTCATGGTCTTTCCAGGTTGTGATCCTCAGGTCTCAGCTTCCCCAGTAGCTGAGATTACAGGCACGAGCACCAGTGCTTGTCCTCACCACATTATGATCATCCAAGGCTCTTACTCCCACCCTGGACGCACGGAACCAGAATTTCCAGAACACAAAACACAACAATGACTTCCGGTTTGTGCCTGGCTGGGAAGCGGGCTTGAGGGGCGTCTGGCTATGCTGCCCGTGAGTGTGGCAGTGCCCAGCAGCCTGCTCACTGTCCTGGAAAGAACATGGCAGCATGACACAGAATCCCCATGACCCCTAGAGCCCTCCTGCACACCTATCCTGCAGCTCCCCGCGTGAGCCGCTGCGCTGAATTATTTTTTAATTTCTCCCCTAGACATTTTAATCAGAGATGAAAAATGGCGTGCCTTTCGCCAGCACTTCAGCCGTGAGGAAGTTATCTGTCTCTCACAGCTCCGAGAGTGTGCAGTCAGTGGCTTTCCTGAAAGGGAGGGGGTCCTGCAGGGAAGGGGCTGGAATCGGGGAGGGGGGGCTGGAGATGAACCCTGGGGCCTGGGGTGGGGTGGGCCTGAAAGATGCAAGAGCCATGTGGCACCTCCCTTGTCCTTCCTTTCCCTCCTCCCCTCCCTCCCTCCCTCTCCCTCTCTCTCTTTTCCTTCCTTTCTTCCTTCCTCCCTTCCTTCCTTCTTTCTTGTTTTCTTGCTTGCTTTCTTGCTTTCTTTCTCCCTTCCCTTAGCTTCCCTTCCCTCCCCCCTCCCCCTTCCATTCCCTTCCCTTCCCCCTTCCCCCTTCCCTTCTGTGCAGAGCCTGGGCACTCTACCACTTAAGCCACAGCACTGCTTCCGGTTTCCCGGTGGTTCATTGGAGATAAGAGTCTCTCAGACGTTCCTGCCTGGGCTGTCTTTGAACCGGGATCCTCAGATCTAGGCCTCCGAGCAGCTGGGCTGACAGGCATGAGTCGCTGCTCCATGCCCCGCCTCCTTCCCCTGATGTACATTTTCTTGGTGGACACTAGTGTGTGTGCTTTTCACCTTCAGCAGCAGACCCAAACTCGGCTTCTAGTGGTAGAGCTAGGTGTGTGCTGGCCCTCAGTCCCATGAGGGTTGCTGTCCTCCTCCTCTACCTCCTCCTCCTCCACTTCCCTCTCCCAGAGGGGGTGGTTCCTCTCCTGTCCCTCCCTCTGCTGCCTACTGATACAGCTTTCTTTCAGAACATCTCTCAGGGGAGGTGGAGTCTGGGTGAGGGCTGTGGCGGTCTCACCCCCCCTGGCCCTCTAGAAGTGCAGGCGCCCTCACTTGGTCCTCTTGACTCCCAAGATGGATCTCTGTGGAGGTCCTTGGTCACACCCATCCTGACTTGCCCAAGTGCTACCCAAATCAGCATGAGAACAATGCACCTGCTGGAAAAGAGCCGAAGAGGGAAAAGACCTGACTCATAGAAAAACAAATACAGGCCAGGCACAAGACAGGATCACACTTGTCATCCCAGCTACTCAGAGGCTGAGATCAGAGGGTTGCAGTTCAAAGCCAGCCCAGGCAGGAAAGTCTGTGAGACTTATCTCAAATGAACCAGCCCAAAGCCAGAAGTGGAGCTGTGGCTCGAGTGGTTGAGCACCAGCCTTGAGAGAAAAAGCTCAGGGAGAGTGACCAAGCCCTGAGTCCAAGTCCTAGTACCAGCACTCCCCCAAGGCTGGGGAAAAGAAACTCAAGTTGTCTCCTGGCTCATGAACAGGTCAGGTGTCTGCAGGCTGCAGTTCCAGGTGATGCTATTGCTCTCACCAGTGTGGGCACATTCTCTGCAATCTCTTCTTCCTCCCTCAAAACCCACAGCTTCCCTGTCCCAGGGCCTTTACTTGATTCTAGTACGCCCTCATCTCGAGGCCTCTTTTTGGGGAAGAGGCTCAATGGGAAAATTGCAGATTGCCTCTTTTTATCAACACATGCACCCAATTTTGTCATCCAATTATGGCTAAGATTGTACTTGTTTACTGTGAAATTCTTCCATTGCTAGAATATCTGTCAGAGACTTAAATTTTTTTTTTAAAAAAAAACTCACTATGGGCAGTGGCTCTAGATTGATTTATCATTAATTTCCTATGAACAAGCCCCACTGGCTGCAGGCTGCCCAGGGCGTGCTGTCTGGGTACAGGCTGTACCGTGCATCTCGCATCACAGCCTGGGAGGAGCTGTGTTGTTTTCCCTGTGAGAGTCATAATTCTGCTGAGTTATACCACAGGAAGGCTGCACAGGGACCGGGCATTTGTGACTGCAGGCAGATGAATGCCCATCATTTTCTACAATTGCTTTGGGATTTTTGCAGAATGACCTTTCCCCTGTCCCAGCCTCAGGCCTCCCTCACTCTGTTTTGCGTACACAGAACAAGGAACATGTTTACACACACACACACACACACACACACACACACACACACACACACACTATCCTCCAAGATTTCTGCCAACACATCGCATTTCTTTAAAAGCAAATCTCTTCTGGCACAAAGTCTTTCCCCTTCCCTGAAAGTTCCCTTCCGGAAAGGGAAGTTGCAAGAGTCAGACACTGCTGGGGGTTGAAGTCAAGGCTGTTCATTGGGGGCTGAGGTCAAGGCTGGTCACTAGGGGTCAAGGTCAAGGCTGGCCATAGGGAGGTGATGATTCAGGCCTGGCAGACTGCCATTGTCCATGCTTCTGCTGTGAGGTCTCCCTCTTGTTTTTCTTGTTTTCCTTCTGTTGGAACATTGTGAGCCCATTTCCTCCACTGTGAGGCAAGCTCTGGGAAACATGGGGTCGTTCTGCGTGGATCACCATTTTCAGTCACCTGGCTACTTGACTTCCAGCAGAGCCATAGCCTGACCTGATAAAGACATCATGGGATCTCTTCTAGGGACTTCTGCAGGAATGTGGTTCTTGGAGCCTAGAGGTTGAAGTTCCCACACCAAGGGCTTGGGGAGTGGCAGGGAGTCGGCCATAGTGAAGGACAGGGACTCGAGGGTGGCCTGGACATGCCACACGGATGGGGAGCAGGATGTTTTGTGGGACCCAGGGTGCTGCTTTTCTTCTTTTTTCTTTTGGTTGGTCATGGGGCTTGAACTCTGGGCTTGGGGGCTGTCCTTGTGCTCTTCAGCTCAAGGCAAGTGCTCTACCGCTTGAGCCACAGCGCCACTTCTGGTTTTCTAGTGGTTTATTGGAGATTAGAGTCTCACGAACTTTCCTGCCCAGGCTGGCTTTGAACTGCTATCCTCAGATCTCAGCTTCCTGAGTAGCTAGGATGACAGGAATGAGCCACCGGCAGCTGGCAGGGTGCTTCTTCTTGAAACTGAAATAAGGATCCTGAGTGTTACTGGTGCCATTTTGGCTATGTGGTGGATGATAGGGCATTGGGTTTAACTGGTGCCATCTTGTCTGTGGTAAAGTCAGGAAGTCCCACCCCCTGATGATGGGCATACCTGAATTCCTAGAGGCAGAGGTGGGGACTTGGATGATAGGTTACTGGACCTGTCAGTCCTATGCCTTCATCACAAGACTCCTGTGACCCTAGCCCCTGACCTGGCCCTATTTAGGCCCAGACCAGCTCAGGCGCCATGATGCCATGCCTGTGTCTCCTGGCTCTCCTCCAGTCACCATGGGGGCCCACTTCAGCTCTCCATTGGAGCTGATGGTTTGTTGGGATCATTTTTCTGCTCTTTCTTCCCTCTCCTGCTCTCATGGCTCAGTTTTCTGATAGCTTTAAGTGTAGTTGCAGGGCTGCGGGTCTTTGGGACAGAAGTTCATCTGCACCAGATCTCCCATAAACACTCTGGATTTGACCTCTCAAGATGTGGCTTCTCTGTTATCCCTCTCACTGAGTTCCCATGCAGCAAACAAACTGTACATGTCTGGCCTAGGAATTGGGGAATCTGAAGCAGGGAGCAGGAAGACCAGGGAGCATATGGCTGCTCCACAGATGGCTCCTCAGCCCTCCAGCCATGAAACTTCGAATGGGCTCTGGGCCCTGACCGGAAACCTGCAGTAGAGGGAATCTTGGGGTTTGTAGTTCAGCCTAACCACAGGAGTCCTGGGAGTTGTAGTTTAGCCCAACCACGGAAATCCCAGCTAGGCTGTATGTAGCTCAGGATCCAGTAGTTCATCCTAACCAAGTCTATCAGAAAGCCACTATGGTCCATTCTGTCACCTTAATCCATGTTATTCCCCATATGGAGACAGTATCAAGGCTGTGCTCTGCCTAACATGACACACACAACCAAAAGGGAGAGCCTGTAAAGTGACTTTAGGGTCTCTACCTTTGCTATAAGGAGCTGAGTACTGGGGATAAGGTTGTTCAGGTAACAGGCAATGGTGAGGGGCAGGGCAAATTAGTTCATTCATGCGGACATCAAACAGGAGAGAGATGCTCAGGAATGTGATAATCCCCTGTCTGTGATTGGCTGCATGTTCATAGCTGGCCACATCCCCTGCCCATGGTCACAGGCTTGCCATTGTCTTTGGGAAGCCCAGGAAGCAGGTCCAGCCAGGGTTCAGCAAAGAGTCAGGGGCTGAGAGGGGTTAGGGAGTCTCTATCCTCACTACTCAACTGGATGTTGCCATGTTACAATAAAACTTTATTTATTTATTTTGTTGGTCAGCTGGTTGTGGGGGCCTGAACTCTGGGCCTGGGCACTGTTCCTTAGCCTTTCAGCTCAAAGCTAGAGCTCTGCTTTTAGGTCCTTTGTATAAGTGCAGTCACATCGTGTACAAGGTCTTCAAGGTTCTTCTGCATTGTGATAGGAATCAGAATATCTTTCCTTTTCAAGGGTGAATTATATTCCATTGTATGTGTAGACCACATTTTGTTTTTCCATCCATCTTTGATGAACTTTGATGGGTTACTTCCACCAACTGACACTTGCGGCTGATGCAGCTTGGGACATGGATGTACGATTTCACTTCTTTTGTGAATACACCCAGAAGTAGGAGTTCTGGATCTGTTTTAATTTTTGAGGAACCACCATGTGATTTCACAGAGTGGCCGCCTCATTTCACCTTCCCCGCGGGACCCAGAATTATTTTCTGTTTCTGAGAATAGCCATTTTTCATGAGGGTTGAAGCTGTCTTCTTGTGCTTTTGATCTCATGAGATAAAACTCGGTCTCAACATTTGTAGCCAAGGATTTTTGGGCAGCCTGCCGGTGAACTGTGACAGGCTGCAGTTAGGTGGAGGGAGAGGGGCTGGGGCGTGGCTTAGTTGGTAGAGCACCAGCCAGTGAGCCAAAGTGTCAGGGCCCCAGGGAATTCCAGTCGCAAGGAAAGATGGAGGGTGAGCTTGCATTTTCATTTTTGTGCTGCCTGGACCTGAGGTGGGGGTGCAGTCTGGAGGAATTGGGATGACTCTGCGGGTCTCCCCAAAACCCACCAAAGTGGGGCAGGGGAGGTGCAGTAACCCTTGCACTGGAAGATGCTGGAAGGCCTGGTTGTGGACAGCAGAAAGACCAGGGATGCCCAGGCCAGATGCTGGCATTTTGTTTTAATTCTAATAAATCTTTTGATTTTTAATATGCTTTTTATTTTAAAATTTATCTCTATTTTTATTATATATAATAACAAAATATAGTATAGATTTTGTGCCAGTCCTAATGTACAATATACATAACATATATGCTATATTTTTATGTATGTCATAGTATATATAATAATATACACTATGATTATATAACATATACTGTGATTTGGTATATTACATATCATAAACTTCATTATATATAAAATATATTACATATATTTATTTGTTTGTGTGTGCTGTTCCTGGGGCTACTGCTGGGTCTTGAACCAAGGGTCTCACACTCTTGCTTGGCTTTGTTGTTCAAGGCTATGCTCTACCACTTGAGTCATGCCTCTATTTCCTGCTTTTTTAAAACAATTTGTATGCCAATCTTAGGGCTTGAACTCTGGGCCTGGACGCTGTCCCTGAACTTCTTTACTTTAAGCTGACACTCTACCACTTAAATCACAGCTCCACATCTGGTTTTCTGGTGGTTCATTGGAGGTGAGCGTCTCACAAGACTTTCCTGCCCGGGTTGGCTTTGAACCACAATCACAATCCTCAGACCTCAGCCTCCTGAGTAGTTGGGACAACAGGAGTGGGCCATTGGCACTTGGCTTAGAAGTACTTTTTTTTCCCCCTTATACAAGGAGGAACCATCTGCTGTCTTGCTTTCTTTCTTTCTTTTTTTCCCCAGAAGTACTTTTAATTGTGATTTTAATTGGCCACATGGCCAAAGCACACCATTGGAGAGAATGTGTTTCAGCAATGTCACAAGGATGTTTGCTGCAAGACAATGTGAGGAAAATGAGTAAGAGGAGAGAGAGACAGAGGGGGGGGGGATTACAGATACCCCAGCGGTGCTCATTAGAAAGCCGATTGTCAGGTCAGGAGTTTCTAGAAGCACTGAACTATTTTCACTTCTGTTAAACGGCTCTCCCTCCACTCAGGAAATTCCCCAAATGTCCCCCACACCTCTCATTTGAACTCACCTTTCATCTCCTATACACACACCACCGCTTTTCATTTATTTATACATACTTCTTTCTGGGTGTTTGGGGGATAAAAAAAATAAAGAAGGATAATTAAAAATACATCTGATTTCCCAGAGACAACATGAGTTCTATACTGATGTCCCAGCAGAATTCCAAAACACCTGACTTGAAGAATAAGGAAGCCGGGCACTGGTGCTCACGCCTGTCATCCCAGCTACTCAGAAGGCTGAGATCAAATAAAATATTAGAGGCTTGGGAGCATGGCTGAAGTGGTCAACCATCAACCATGGGCAGGTCAGCGGGTCACACATGAAGCCCTGAGTTCAAGCCCCAGCACAAGTGGAAGATAAACACATCTCAGATGTTTTGGTTGCAAATAAGAGAAAGGAAGGCAAATTTACTACAGTAAAGGAGCGTTTTCCACATGAGGAAGGTGACCTGGGAGAGAAATCAGATATTGTCTCCTTTCTCGCTAGCCAAGCAAGAAGTTTGCTCTTCACCTTTGAAGGCCTCATACATCCTTTGCTCTAGGAGGATATAGTATTTAAAGAGAAACAATTTAATTGAGATAATTCATAAATGTTAAAATTACCATCCAGGTGTCAGCGGCTCACACCTATAATCTTGGCTACTTAGTGGGGCTGAAAGCCAGTGGATTGAGGGTCAAGGCCAGCCTGGACAGAAAATTCCATCAGACTCCTTCTCTAATTAGCCAGCAAAAAGCAAGGCTGGAGTCATGACTCCAGTTGGGAGGGTGCCGGCTGCAAGAAAGCTGGGTGAGAGCCCAAGGCTGAGTTTAAACCCCAGTACTGGGGGAAGAAGAAGAAGAAGAAAAAAAAAGAGCCAGACACCAACCAGCTCTTCAGGAGGCTAAGCTCTGAGGATCAAGGTTCAAAGCCAGCTTGGGCAGAAAGGTCTGTGAGATTCTCATCTCCAATGAAGCAGCAAAAAGCCAGAAGTGGAGGTGTGGATCAAGTGGTAGAACACCAGCCTTAAGTGAAAACGTCACTCAAGAGTATGAGGCCCTGGGACTGGGAAGGTGGCTCAGTGGCAGAGTGCTTGCCTTGCAAGCATGAGGCCCTGGGTTCGATTCCTCAGCACCACATAAGCAGAAAAAGCTGGAAATGGTGCTGTGGCTCAAGTGGTAGAGCGCTAGCCTTGAGCTGAAGAGCTGAGGGACAGCGCCTAGGCCCAGAGTACAGGCCCCACATTCAGCAAAAAAAAAAAAAAGAGTATGAGGCCCTGACTTTGAGCCCCAGCATTGGCACAAAAAGGAAGAAAGAAAGAAAGAAAGAAGGAAAGGAGGAAAGAAGGAAAGAAAGAAAGAAAGGAAGGAAGGAAGGAAGGAGAGAGAAAGAAAGAAAGGAAAGAGAAAGAAAAAGAGAGAAAGAAGAAAAGAAAAGCTGCCATGTGCCATGTGTCAGCTTAGTGACCTGTGCTGTCAGTGTTCTCCTCGGGACATTGGTGGTGATGCTTTCCTAGCAATGGTGGGAAGGATTGAAGAGGTATCTATGAAACCTAGCACAGTGTAAGTAAACAGGCAGCTCTTAGCGTGGCTGCTCAAGAAGGGATCATTGTATTCCTCCTGCTCTGTGTGCTCACGGGATGTGGCATGGATGTGAGAGCCTTCACTGGGCTCTAGTGAGGTCAGTTAAACGCTAATGAGCACCATGGGGTGTTTGTGATCTTGTTCTCTCCCTCACCCTCTCCCTCTCCCACCCCCTCTCTCTTTCACTCTCTCTCTTGCTCACCTCATCACTGCAAGTACTAGGCCAGGCTTTTGTGTCCTCATTCCCTGGGCAGCACCTCCCCTTTGCTCAGCTCCCCTGGTCACCCACACAGTTGGTGGTTCGTGACGTGGCGCCTGCTGGCAGCTTGCTCTCTCCATTCCTCCCACTCCCAGGCTCTCCCGTGACCAAGTCTGCCCATTTCATTCCTGTGGTTTTCCATGGGAGGGCTGGGGGTGATGCCACCCTGTGGCCTTTGGCCTAGGCGGCCAGAGCTGTGCCCAGCAAACTGGAGCTTGAGAGTCGGAGGGTGGCAATAACCACAGAGAAGGTGGAGAGATGGTTCGGATGGGGAGAAGGGCGACGCTAGCTGATAGCATAGAAGCTCGCGCTCTTATTTGGAATTTGGCCATATGCAACTCCTAGGGGAGAGATGACACAGAGTCACAGCAGGACAGTAAGGCCTGGGGCCCCGCAGGCAGGAACTCAGACAGACCAGTACTGGATTCAAGAAGAGCTTGGCTGAAAGCACACTGGCACAATTGCGTGTGTGTGCATATGCACAAGTGTGTCCGCACAGGTCCTGGGACTTGAACTACTAAGGTGCTGTCCTTTAGTTTTGTTGCTCATGGCTGGCATGCTCTATCACTTGAGCCGCACCTCCACGTCCAGCTTTTTGGTAGTTGAGTGCAGATGAAATGCTCATGGACTTTCCTGGCCAGGCTGATTTTGAACTGTGTGTGATCCTTCGATCTTTGCCTCCCAAGTAGCTCGGATGATAGGCTTGAGCCACTGGCATCAGGAATACAAGCACAGTTTCTGTTTTAAGTCTTACATTCTCTTATAACCTGTAATATTTAGCAAAAATTATACTTAAAAAAGAGGGAAAAGGCCAGGTACTGGTGGCTCACGCCTGTCATCACAGCTACTCAGGAGGCTGAGATCTGAGGATTGTGGTTCAATGTGGGGGCCCACGAGGATGCACCGTGCTGCATGTGTGGAACTCCCAATACCCAGCCTGCTCCCATGTTCTGAAAAGAATGACCTTACGAGATACTGACTTTTATATATGCCCAGGAATTAATTGAACTGCTTCGGACATTTCTAACTGTGGTGAGGCTGGTGTTTATTACTGTGCTAGGTGGGGATGTGAGGTAACTGGGACAGGCTCTTGGATCATGCACAAGGGCCCTCCCTATCCTTGTCTGGCAAATCTCGACCCCCAGACTTGCCTCAAACCCCCTGCGTGGCCAATGCTATCCTTACCAAAGTAATCCTGTTAAAATAACCTTTACAGAGGAGGGAAAAGGATAACTAACTGGGAGGTGGGTCTGCCATTAAAACAAAAAAAAAGGGGGAATCTGTAGAGCACATGGGCAGCAAAGATGGCGCTGAGAGGGAGGTGAGTGGGCAGAGCCCAATTTGCCTTACGTTCAGTGCGTAACCAGCCCATGGAAGCTTAGGTGCATGATAGGGTGTGTCCTTGACAGTGATTGGTTCCTTTTCCTCCCCTGCCTTGCCACCCGCTCTTTTTTGCTTTAAAAAGGGCTGCTCTGTGTTAATAAATGCATTTCTTCCTGCTTGACTTGACTCCCCGCTGCATCTAATTGTCTCCCGGGCTGAGAGAGGCGGGCAATGCACTTACCTTTCCTCGGACCCTGTCCATCTTTCATGGGACGGACGAAGACCCAACAGTTCAAAGCTCAACAGTTCAAAGCCAGGCTGGGAAGGAAAGTCCATGAGACTCTTATCACTAGTTAATTACCAAAAATCTGGAATGAGGCTGTGGTTCAAGTGGTAGAGCACCAGCCTTCAGCAAAAAAAAAAAAAAAAAAAAGGCTCAGAGAGAGCATTCAAGTCCTGAGTTCGAGCCCTAGGACTGACACAAAAAATTAAATTGAAAAGATAGAGGACTTGGAAGGTGGCTCAGTGGTAGAGTGCTTGTCTTGCATGCATGAGGCCCTGGGTTTGATTCCTCGGCACCACAGAAGCAGAAAAAGCCAGAAGTGGCGCTGTGGCTCAAGTGGTAGAGCACTAGCCTTGAGCTGAAGAGCTGAGAGACAGTGCCCAGGTCCAGAGTTCAGGCCCCACGACCAACAACAACAAAAAAAGTTATTAGAGTTATTACATATAAGTTGTTTTATATATATAACATATATTATATATAATATAATTATATATAATAATATATAATATACATATGTTTATATGTATATAAACCCACAGAGATCTAATATAGATCTTTAAATGGACATCAGTGACTCAAATTTGAAGAAAAATCCCAACCTCATCCGTGACTCAAGTTTCCGGGCCACCCTTGAGTTCTTGGGCCTGACTGGTAGAACAGTGAGGATGGTGGGGAGTAGCAGGAGTTAGAACACGGGGGGACTTCCATCCTCTGGAGAAACCGAGCCAAACCCAACCTGCTTTCTCACCATGAAAACCCACAGCTGTAACGAGGCATTCATTGCACCTTTTATCAGATACACTTGCACCTCGGTCCTCTCCCATCGCATCTCCCCAAAAGCTGACCTCCCAGAGGAGATGGGGTACCAGCCATCCCGTGTGTGTGTGCACGCGTGTGTGTGCACGCATATACATGTGCATGTGTGTGTCGTCACATTTTTGCAAAGTCCCTTCTGTGTTCTTTCCTTGTCACATTTTTTAGTCCTCAATGCATCACCGTGTCTGGCTCCCAAGTGTCTGGCAGCCTAGAACCAGGGTATGACGGTGAATCTCAAGGTCACAGACTTGGTGTACTCAACTCAGAAGAGAAGCATGTGTGGCTGGGATGGTGGCTCACGCCTGTCATCCCAGCTACCCAGGATGCTGCGATTCGAGGATTGGAGTTCAAAGCCAGCCCAGAGAGGAAAGTTTGTAATATTCTTATCTCTAATTAACCAGCAAAAAGCAGGATGTGGAGTTGTGGCTGCAGTGATAGAGTGCCACCTGTGAGAGAAAAATGGAGACAGTGCCCAGGCCCCTAGGTTCGACCCCCAGAGTGCCTCTTCCGCTCCTCTCCTGGGCACGGGCAGGACCCTCTCCTCTACCCCCTGGCTGCTATGAAGCAGCTGGTTCCTTATGACAGCCCTGGCCAAGGACCCAGAGCATCAGAAAACGAGCCGAGACATCGAATAGATGGTAGACAGAACCTACACCTCCCAGCTCCTACCATCACCATCATCACCAACATCACCATCACCATCATCACCATCACCATCACCATCATCACCATCATCACCATCACCACCACCCTCGTCATTGATGCAGGATTCACTCCGGGTTCTCCCCAGCAGTAGCTGGCAAAGCACCCTTTATGTGAACAGCTTGAATTCCTGGCTCTCCTTTGTAACTCTCGGGTTCTACATTCTCCAGCAGCACAGAGGAACTGTCGGGAAGAGTCTGCAAGCCAGCGACGTTTTCTTAATTGCACCCAATGATACTGCATGAAATATGCAGCATGTAAGTCTAGTTCCTCAAGGGATAAGTCTACATGTACTGCGTGCAGAATGTGGTAGGCTTGGATTTCAGTGACCCAGGCTCAATTTTATTTGAAGTTGGTTAGAAGCAAATTCAAATATATTGAAAGCAATCCTAGTACACTATGTATCTTTTGATGCCAGTATTGGGGCTTGAACTCAGAGCTGGCGTACTCTCCCTTAACCTTTTTTTGGTGCTCTGCCACTTGAGCCATAGCTCCACTTCCAGTTTTCTGCTGGCTTATTGGAGATAAGAGTCTCACAGACTTTCCCACCCAGGCCGGCTTTGAACTGTGATCCTCAGATCTTAGCCTCCTGAGTAGCTGGGATCACAGGCATGAGCCACCATGCTGGGTCGAGCCAGTACACTATCAGGATGTATACAGGAGAGTGACTTTCTCCCTAAGGCATTTGGCATGGTGTCACTTAATTCAAGACACAGCTGGGGTCTGCAGGAATATTTAAATGTAATCAGAGAAAGGCATCCTGGCCATGCTTTGCTCAGAAAAGAAGTGGAGGATGCGTGTCTAATTTGCATATGCAGATCTTGCCTATAGAAGGCATTGCTGGTTCATAATTGCTTATGTCCAATCAGAAGCCAATCTCTTCCTTTAAAGGAAGGCCTGCCTGGGAGCCTGCTGCCTTACCAGGCCCAGCGAAAAAACTGCTGTGTGAGAGTGCTTTTCCCCACGGAATTCAGAGCACCAAGTCTCAATCAGAAGCTGCATGTGAGCACGCACACATGGGTGTGCATGTGTATACATGTATGCATGTGTGTCCACTTGTGTGTGAGAAAGAGAGAGGAAGAGATGGGGAGACAGAAAGAGAGGAGAGAGGAGAGAAAGAGGGAGGGATAGAGACACAGAAAGAGAGACAGATACAGAAAAAAAGAGGAAGACCTTAATATCATGTGTGTATGGCAGTAGGGGTTGATCTTAGGTGCTCAGGGCTTGCTGGGCCTGAGTCCTACGACCTGAGCATTGCTGGATGGTCCGGCCCAAGTTCTCGGTGACTTGTGGCATGGGTGAATCTATCTATCTATCTATCTATCTATCTGTCTGTCTGTCTGTCTGTCTGTCTGTCTGTCTGTCTGTCTGTCTGTCTGTCTATCTGTCTATCTTGTCTGTCTGTCTGTCTGTCTACTTCCTCTGGGGTTGGATTCAAGACCTTTGCATGTGTGCTTGCCTTGTTTCCTCACAGTGGGTGCTGTACTGTTTGTATCACATCCCTGGCCCAGATTTTTTGCTGGCAAATTGGAGCTGAAGTCTCTTAGAATTGTGTTTTTCAACCCAGGATGGCTTTGAACCTCCATTCTCAGACCTCAGCCTCCTGGGTTTCTGGGACGACAGGCATATGGAACTCGTCTTTAAGGCAAAAGCTCAGGCATGGGGTCCTGAGTTTCCCTGGCCAGAGACGCATCGGTTCTGGGCCAGGCTCTGGTACCCTTGCCTTGTGGGATACTCCACAGATATACAACCTGACCCACAGAGTGAGACCTGGACATGGCAACCCCATACAGTGCTCCCCATACAGTGCTCCCCATACAGTGCTCCCCATACAGTGCTGTCTATGCAGTGCTCCCCCATACAGTGCTCCCCCATACAGTGCTCCCCCATATAGTCCTCTCCCCCTATAGTGCTCCCCACATAGTGCTCTCCCCACACAGGGCTCCCAGTACAGTGATGTCTGATCACCCCATCAGCAGCAGCTCAAAGCCCTTTCCCTTCTGCTTCACACCAGAGAGCGCAGTCTCCCCATGGTGCCTGGTGGTCAGCGGTCTCCAGAGAGCCCAGTGGTCAGGCGGGGACCGGCCACCTGTCTACCAGGGACTGGTTTTGAAGGCAGAAAGTTCATTGACAGTGCCTGCCTCTGTGTGTGTGTGTGTGTGTGAAGTGTGTTGAAGTTTGAACTCTGGACCTGGGCACTGTCTCCAGGCTTTTGTGTTGAAGGCCTGGTCCTCTATTGCAGCTCGCTTTCTGGCTTTCTGGGGCTCATTGGAGATAAGAGTCTCACAGGCTTTCTTGTTTGAGCTGGCTTTGAACAATTATCATCAGATCTCAGCCTCCTGAGTAGCTGGGATAGCAGACGTGAGCCACCAGCACTCAACAAAAACCAAAACCAAAAATAGGAAAAATAAAAGGCAAATTTTTTTTGAGACGAGATCTTATTATGTTGCGCAGGCTGGCTTCAAATCTGTGATCCTCCTCTCAGCCTCCCATGTGCTATGTACAAGACTTCTTTTTCTTCTTTCTTTCTTTGCTTTTCTTTCTCTTTCTTTCTTTCCTTTTTTTTTTTTTTTTTTGAGTCCTGGGGCTTGAACTTAGGGCCTGGGCACTGTCTCTAAGCTTCTTTTGCTCAAGGCTAACACTCTGCCACTTCAGCCACAGCGCCACTTCCAGCTTTTTCTGTGTATGTGGTACTGAGGAATTGAACCCAGGGCTTCATGCATGCTAGGCAACCACTCTACCAGTAATCTGCATTCCTAACCCACAAGACTTTTTTTTTTTTATTGCGAAAATACCATACAGAGGGATTACAATTACAAGGGCAAGGTAATGAGTGCATTTCTTATCAAGCATTGTTTCCTCCTCCTTTGTATCCCTATTTAAATGATTTGTTTTTTCCCTTCCCCCACCACAAATTATACCAACATCAAATACAGTGAAAACAGGGGTTATACCCTGGGGGAGGGACATACAAAGCAACAAAGAAATCATCTTATAAATATGTTAGAAACAATAGCAAGAAAGAAAAAACATTTGTGTCCTTATCTTGGGGTTCATTTCACTTAACATCAACTTATCTGACCTTTTCTGCTTGTCTCAGATATATACTAGTTATTGCAAATAAGGGAAACCATGGGACCTATGTTTCTTTGGGACTGGCTTACTTCACTTAATATAATTTTTTTCCAAGTCTTTCCATTTCCTAACAAATGGGGCAATGTCATTCTTTCTGATGGAGGCATAGAATTCCATTGTGTATATATACCACATTTTCTTGATCTAGTGAGGGGCATCTGGGTTGGTTCCATATCTTAGCTATGGTAAATAATGCTGCAATAAACATAGTTGTGCTGGTAGCTTTAGTATGGTTTTGTTTGTGATCATTTGGGTAAATGCCCAAAAGTGGGATTGCTGGGTCATAGGGGAGGTCTATGTGGAGTCTTTTGAGGAAACCTCCATACTACTTTCAAACGTGGTTGAACAAGTTTACACAAGTTTACAACAATGCAGTAAGTTTCCTGTCTGTCCACATCACCTCCAGCATCTGTTGTTAGAGTTCTTGATTTCAGCCATTCTAACTAGGGTGAGGTGGTATCTCAATGTTGATTTGATTTGCATTTCTTTTATGGCTAGGGAGGCTGAGCATTTCTGCATGTGTCCATCCTTCTTTCCTCTTCAAAAAAGTTTTTCTTTAAATCTTTAGCCCACTTATTTATCGAGCAGTTGTTTCTTTGAGGATTTGTTGTTGGGGGATTTAATTTTTTGAGTTCCAGGTGTATTTTAGATATGAGACCCTTGTCTGTTGTATGGCTAGTGAAGATCTTCTCCCAATCCGTGGGCTTTCTGTTGATCTTGCTAGGTATATCCTTTGCCATGCAGAAGCTCTGCAATTTCATGCAATCCCATTTGTCTAACCTTTCTTTGATTTGTTGTGTTTCTGAGCCACAAGACTTCTTAACATGCAATCAAAAATCCTAAAATTATCATACTTAGGAGGTGTTTTGTTGTTGGTGGTGAATTTCTATGTGCTAATATTAAACAAAATGAATTTTATTGTATATATTAACAGCACACAACAGGATATATGGGGTGCACATATTGTATAGAGGTTCACTACAGAGAAGTTAATTACTGCATTCATCTTTCCACAGATGGTCATCCCTCCCTCTTACCCTTCCTTCCCCCCCTTCACTCCTTCCCGCCCCCCTCTGGGCAAGAATAGCTATAATGTTCTCATTTCACATATATCCCATTCAGCAAAATTTTATTACCTATATTTTCACCTTGTAATTTCCACCTCCAAAGAGATTTTTTTTCTGTCAGTCATGGGGCTTGAACTCAGGGCCTGGGCTCTGTCCCTGAGCTCCTTCACTCAAGGCTGGTGCTCTGTCACTTGAGCCACAGCTCCACTTCCAGTTTTCCTGCGGTTTGTTAGAGATAAGGGTCTCACAGCCTTTCCTACCCAGGCTGGCTTTGAACCACTGTCCTCAGATCTCAGTCTCCTGAGTAGCTAGGATGACAGGCATAAGCCACCAGCACCTGCTACTAAGGTTAGTTCTGATAGAAGGTTTAACCTTTTAATTCCTGAATAGGCAGGTGCAAGGGAGCCTCTTAGTATTTTAAGATTCTGATGTTATGGATTTTTAAACTGTCTCCATGTTGTCCCTTCCTCTCTTTGGGCTGCTAAATTTAAAAGGTTATGCATTAGCTCTAGTTTTATCTTGATAAGTAATTGATTCTGTTTGCATCCAGTCATAATTTCCTTATGCTTTCATTTGGTTCACTTGTTTTTGTTCTAATTGGCTGATGTGGAGCATGTTTTCCTTGTTATGCTTGTTGGTATGGTTATATATAGTTTTCTTGTGAGCAAGATTCTCCTCCCATTTCCAGGTGTGTTTTATTATGGATACTTTCCAGAAACACTGGGATTTCATTTAGCATATCACTTTGGCTCAGGAGTTGTTAGCTTAAGGTATTTTTCTTCTTCTTTTTTTTTCTAGGTGAAATGGTGTATCAAGATACATTGCATTCATAAAAGTGCTTTGTTAAATGGCGATTCAGCAGAGATATACAGCTTTGACTCAAGACCAAGGCAAAGAGACCACACAACCACAGACTGGAATGAATCTTTAAAACCACGAGCCAAAACGAACCTGTTCATGAGTTGATTGCCTCAGATGTTTTGTTATAGTGACAGGAAACTGATTTTTAAAGAAGGTCAAAGTTTTTATTGTACTCTATCCAGAATGTTCTCAGTGATTTTTCTATCAAAAATAAACAAACAAGCTAGGGGCTGGTGGCTCATGCCTGTAATCCTAGCTACTCAGGAGGCTGAGATCTGAGTTCAAAGCCAGCCTGGGCAGAAAAGTCCGTGAGACTCTTATCTCCAATAAGCCACTCAAAAAACCAGAAGTGGAGCTGTGGCTCAAGAGCTAGAATGCTAGCCTTAAGTTGCAGAGCTCAGGGATAGTGCCCAGGTCCAGAGTTCAAGCCCCATAACTGACCAAAAAAAAAAAAAAAAATTAAACAAACAAGAAAACCCAATTCGTTTAGCTGGGCACTGGTAGTTCACACCTGTCACCCTAGCTATTCAGGAGGCTGAGATCTGAGGATCACAGTTCAAGGCTAGCCCAGACAGGAAAATCTGTGAGACTCTTATCTCCAATGAATCACCAGAAAACTTGTTCAAAGTGGAGTGCTAGGCTCAAGCAAAAGAGCTCTGGGACAGCACCCAGCCCTTGAGTTCAAGCCCCAGGACCAGTACAAACACAAAAACAATTAAAACTGGGGCTAGGAAGGTGGCTCAGTGGTAGAGCGCTTGCCTTGCATGCATGAAGCCCTGGGTTCAATTCCTCAACACCACATAAGCAAAAAGAAAAAAGCCGGAAGTGGTGCTGCTCAAGTGGTAGAGTGCTAGCATCGAGCGGAAGAGCTGAGGGACAGCAACCAGGCCCGGAGTTCAGGCCCCATGACCGGACCCAAAAACAACAACAACAACAAATAAACAAAAAAAATTAAAACTAAAATTTAGACTTTCTTATGGTTTAAAATGACTGTTTTCACAACTGAGTTATTTGCACTTAAAAAGAAAGAATTTTCTGTGCTAAGATGCAGGTTTAGTTTCCTAGATTCACTTTTCATGTGCTGATCTTGATTGTTTATCTTTGCCAAATATTTTCCCTGTCATTTCTCTAGGTCTGACAAGGCTTTTTGAGTCCTCTGATTTTTAGGATGGGTTTATTTTTCCTTCTTTCTTTACATTCTGCTTTGTGAACATGTTTGCTACATAAGATCAGTAACAGCAATGCAAGGGCAATGGATTATAATGGCAGCATTGTAAAGTATGCTTCTTTGTCCTGTTTATTGCGTTCAGTTCTCAATTATGGAATATTTGACATCTAAATCATGATATTTGGTTTTATTATTTGTCATTTTTAATTTTTAAAAAAGATTTTTTTAAATTTTTAATTTTTTAGAGAAGACTGCTCATATCACTTTTCTGATTAGCTTCTTTTTACAGAAGAGTTGTATTTATTTTGTAATAGATCTAAACTATGTATTTCAAACATATATATTTGGTGTATATTCATACTATGTATAAATAGATCTATATACGTATATCTAATACATAATATATAGATATATGTATTATAATATTTATATTACACATATGTATTACATATACATATTATATGAATTCTATGTGTATACACATACACATATACATATATACACATATACATGTAACATCTCATCATAATATATTGTATGCTATAACATGTACATTATTATATATAATGTAGAATATTATATAATAACATATAATATACTATTTATATATTATACAAATATGTTATATATATCTTATATTAAATATATTATTACATTGATAAGTAAATATGTATGTATTATATTCATATATAATTATATAATACATATAAGCAAGTAGATAACATATATCTGTCTATCCATAGGTAACTATATAAAGATATAGATGTATCATATTTATGGAAACATGTATTTGAGTTGTGCATTTAATCTGTTGCTTTTATTGCTATTTGTAGTAGGGTAGTCATCATATTTTCTTTTTTTTTTTTGGGTCCGGTCGTGGGGCCTGAACTCTGGGCCTGGGCACTGTCCCTCAGCTCATCTCAAGGCTAGCGCTCTACCACTTGAGCCACAGCGCCACTTCTGGCTTTTTTCTTTTTTTTTGCTTATGTGGTGCTGAGGAATCGAACCCAGGGCCTCAAGCATGCAAGGCAAGCGCTCTACCACTGAGCCACCTTCCCAGCCCCAGTCATCATATTTTCTTATGTTACAACTCCTACAAACACATCCAGTCCTTTACCCTCTGGTTAAAGTGGTAGAGCCTATCACAAATAGACTGAGAAGCAACCATGGGATGCCTATGGACGGCAGGTAGAACCAGGAGTGAAGAGGCCGTGGCCAGGCCGGCAGCCAGGCGTGCAGAGCTGGGGGCTCAGCAGAGATGAAGAGTAGAGACAGTGGCTAGGGCTTGTGGAAAACTCACCAGAAAAACTGGTAAGATGTGTCAGATTCACATGCAGCTCAATATGTTTAAATCAGGCAGGTGCAGTGGCTCTGAGCTACCTGGGTGCTGGAGACAAGGCCAGCTGCTGAGACTCCGTCTCAAGAAGTGTCTGAGTAGAGTGGTGTGTGCCTGCCATGCCAGCTATAGGGGAAGCATGCTGGTAGGAGCCTGTCATCCCAGCTTCACTGGGAGCTCTAACAGGAGGGTCACAGTCTAGCCTGCTCCTGGCCTGAAGTGAGATCCAATCTGAAGAGAGAATAGGAAGCGAGTTGGAGGCGTGGCTTGAGTGCAAATACAACTCCGGCACCGGAGAAGGAATAGTTAAAATGACCTCACACAGAATGAGCGTGCAACAGTTCACTACACTCGCACTTCTGAAAGTCAGTTTTTATTTTGGCAAAATATACACAGAATTGATCACTTTTTACATACTGGTGCCAGCACTGGGACTTGAACTAGGAGCTTTGTACTCTCCATTTCCTTGCTGAAAGCTGGCACCCTGCCACTTAAGTCACAACCCCACATCTGGCTTTTTTGCTGGTTAATTGGAGATAAGAGTCTCACTGATTTTCCTGTCTGGGCTGGCTTTGAACTGTGGTCCTCTGATCTTGACCTCCTGAGTGGCTGCGATTACAGGTGTGAGCCATTAGACTTTGGCTTCTCCATGCTGTTTCTGTGTGACATTCTGTGGGACACTTTCCAAGAATCTTTCTCAGAATCTCTTGATCAGACTGGAAGAAAATAAGAGAGCTGTGAAATCAGCTCAGTGACTTCCTTGTGCCAGTTGTACAGGTTTTAAGAGAGCAGACACAGCCAGGCTGAGCCATCAGGACAAAACCTCCATCCCCTCCCACAGAGCTTCTGTGTTCCTCATCACAGCTCTGAGCCATCCTGTGTGCACACCCCTGGACACCCCATCACCACAGCCCTACGTAGTCTGGTGTGCACACCCACAGATACCCCAGCACCACGGCCCTGAGCAGTCACACACGCAGGCCCCCAGGCATCATGTCATGGCCAGTTGCCCCTGGAAGACTTGCATGTGAATAGCAGGCTGATTGAACCTCAGAGCTGTGCTCAGGCACAGGGAAGGGCCAGAGGGTGCATGTGGAGCTGGTGCAGGCGCGGGGAGCCTCTGATTGGGTCTGGGGGATGCTATGGCTGTGGGTTCTCCAATGTTCTTGTCACATAGCTCTCTCCAAGAGACCTTATTCACCCCTGCATCATGCACCCCAGGAAGTGCCCTCCTTGGGGCCCCTCCTGTCTATCAGGAGCTTGGCTCATCTTCAATAAATCTCTGCCATTTTACTTCTCCCTCTGTGTCCCTGAATTCATCTTAGAGGTCACAGAGGAAAGATGTTGCGATTTTTCAGCATCATTAGCTACCATCCACATTGTAAGGGGGGCATTCTAGAGTTCAGCCAAAGCATCTGCAAGGACCATGCTTGGCTGAGCTCCTTTGCCCCACGGTTAGCTAGAAATGGCCCCATGGAGACCTTGATCTCGTAGGCCACCAGTTCTCTGGGGTTTCAGGGTTTCACCTGGAGTTTGCAAGTGGTACCAGGAAATACTGGCTTTGCAGTAACACAGATAGGAGTGTTAGGGAAGAGGTTATGCCCCTCTCAGGTCAACCAGAAAACTTCCTATTCTAGGCTGAAAGCCAAATTACGAAGCTGGGCACCTGTGGCTCATGCCTGCAATCCCAGCTACTCAGGAGGCTGAGATCTGAGGATTGATGTTGGAAATCAGCCTGGGCAAACAAACCAAGAGACTCTGATGTCCAACTAATTCTCAGAAAGCCCAGAAATGGAGCTGTGGCTCAAGTGGACAGAGTGTCAGCCTTGAGCTGAAAAAACCAAGGGAGAGATCAAGGTTTTGAGTTCAAGCCCCACTACTGGCACAAAACCAAACAACCCCAAATCTCAAACACTGCAACTATTTAAGAAGCAAGTCTTGTGGGGGGGACTCAAGATGGCCACAGAACAGTAGGGAAACACCACAGCTCTCGCTAACTAATTAGAGAATTCAAGTTCCAATGCTTGGTTTCCCCAAGGGACCAACAACAGCAAAAAGATGAACACTCAAAGAAATACATAAAGCCAAAAAAGAAAAGGGAAAAAAACTTCAGAGCTTGCACAAAGATGGAAAAGCATGAGGACCCTTCCCCCACCACTTGGTGGTGGCGTGGCTCTGCGCCAAGCAGCCAAAGTGGCTCGGCACATGGCTGCCAGGGACCCCATTAGCCACAGCGGTCCATAGAATGCCAGTGCAGAAGACTCCTGTGGACACAGACAGTGTAAATGGAGGGGGAAGCCAGAGACAAGGTACCAAGAAACCCAGACCAGGAGCCTCAACCGCCACCCAGCCCAGGCCACAGTCACCTCAATGGAACGTGGAACGCAGTGGCAACCAGTGACCTGCAGCGCACAGAAAGAGTGATTTGCTACAGCACCCCAACCAGTTCCAGGATAAGTGAGTACCCAACAGGGGACACCCTCCCCTCCCCACCATGGGAGCCCATGCTGGCAGTATCCCCCAGAACTTGACTCAGACCCCTCTCCCTACCACCTCCTACTGGTCCCACTGAAGCTGGGAATTGTGCAAGCGCCCCAGAAACTGGTGGAGCACACCCAACCTGCCAGACTTGACCAAGAGCACCCCGGGGAGGGAGCTTGAATGTGGCTGGTCCCTGGCTAAAGTCAGGAACTGGGCCTATGGGCCCTAGCAGCCAGCGGTGAAGGAGTCTGACCTGTGTGTCCTGCGGGGGAGGGGAGACCCAGCAGCCTAGATCCATGAGACCCTCGCTCAAGTCAGGAACCACGCTCATGGGTCTCAGTAGCCTGTGGTGGAAGGAGCTCGACCTATGTTTCCCAGGCTGGGGGTCAGGCAGCTTAGGCCGCCAGTACCTGGCTAAAGTTGGGACTGTGAGCAGGCTCCAGCAATATATCCAGCCCACCAGGTTTTGCCAAGAGTGCCCCTGGGAGGAAGCACAAACAGCCTAGGCTGCTGGTCCTGGGGTGAAGCCGGGAACTCTGTGGGCTCCAGCAGGTGGCTGAACCAACCCCACCTGTGTCCCAGGCAGGAGCCCGTGCTGTCTAAACCACCTGTCCCTGACTGAAGTCAGGAACTGAGTGCACACCTCAGCAGAGGATACAGTGTGTCAGCCCACCAGAATCTAACAAGAGTAGGCCCTATGGCAGTCAGACTAGCAGCTAGAGGGGCCCACTCCCCCAACAGAACTGAGACTGGGCAGTCTCTCTCAGCCAGTCGAGGACTGAGAGCAGCCTTTAGCAATTGACCCAGGAACCAACCCAGAACCAAGGGAAGGTGGCCACCTATTGACCAAAATAGTCAGAGTTTGAGATTCATCTCCAATAATCCCTGAATCCTCATGCATAAAATCACAGCAAAATATTACAAGATTCATCAACAGCTAAGACAACAAATCATCCCCAAAGGCTAGCAGCCATCAAGGGGAAAACTCTAGTGAAAGCAAAAAAGAAATGGAAGACAAATGCTACATCCAAGAGTTGATAGAGGCAATGACTCAAGAATTACGGTGAGGAATGGATCAGAAATTTAAAGAACAAAGAAACAAATTATTAAAAGAGATCCAGGATTTCAAACAAGAGATGTACTCAAAAATAGATGCAGTACACATCTCTTTAAAAGAAAATACTTTGAGAACTGACGTGAAATCATAAATGGTTCAATTTCCTCCATGCAAACCACAATGGAAGCCATAGTTAATAGAGTGAATGGATGGAAAATAGAATATCAGGCATTGAAGACAAAATGCAGCAACTGGAAAAAAAAGTCAAAGATATGGAAAGAAACACTCAATATATGCCAAAGGAAAGCCCAAGAACAAGCAAACAATGCCAAGGAATGTAACCTTCGTATAATTGAGGAATACCAGAACAGAGGGATGCAACTCTTATTCACTAAGATTATCACCAAAAATGTCCCCAATCTTAAAAGAGAAAATCTTACCTACATAACAGAAGCAAACAGAACACCTAGCAAACAGGATCGGGGGGAACACTTCTAGGCACATCATAGTAAAAACACTAGATTTGAACAATAAAGAAACGATCTTGCATGCAGCAAAAGCAAAGAAGGAGCTATACTACAATGGGGAAAAATCAGAATCACTGCATTTCTTGCCACACAGACTCTGAATGCAAGGAAAGTACCATTTGAGCCCTGAGAACCAATAACTGCCAACCCAGACTGATATATCCAGTGAAGCTAGCATTCACATTCAATGGAGAAACTGAAATTTTTAATAAAGAAAAACTAAATGAACTTGTAAACAATAAGCCAGAATATTAAGAGGGAGATTACAATCTGAAGAAAACAGTCAAGATCAGGAGTCCATGTCAGACAGATATCACTAGAAGACCAAATTAGTAAGCACAGGAAGAAAGGAAAGACAAAACACTTAGGAAAGCAGGAAAATGACAGGAAACACAATGCACCTCTCTATAATAACCATAAGTATCAATGGATTCAATTCACCAATCAAAAGAAAAAGAACTGCAGATTGGATCAGAAAACAAGGTCCATTCGGTTTGTTGTCTTCAAGACACCCATCTCACAGCCAAAGATAAAAACAAACTCTGAGTGAAGAGATGGAGGAAGATCTACCATGCAAATGCTCCCAGCAAGAAGGCAGGCGTTGTCATCCTGATATCTGACAAAATAAACTTTTCATTATAATCAATACAAAAAGACAAAGAAGGACACTACATACTAATACAAGGAACAGTCCAAGAAGAAGATACCACCATTATCAATTTATACTCTTCAAACATTGGTGCACCCAAATATGTTAAGCAAATACTCTTAGACTTACAGAAAAAAAATAGATCCAAATACAATAATACTAGGAGAATTTTATACTATACTCTCACCAAAAGATAGGTCTACCAACCAGAGGACTGACAAAGAAGCCTCCAAATTAAGTGATGCCATATCTAAAGTGGACTTAATTGACATCTACAGAGTTTTCCACCCAACAACAACCCAGTACACATTCTTCTCAACAGCCCATGGGACTTTCTCCAAAATAGACCATATCATAGTTCATACAAAGAATTTAAGCAAATACAAGAGGATTGACAAAAATCCCTTGTATTCTATCCAACCATAGTGGAAACAAGCTAGTTCTCAATAACAAAGCATACCATACAAGTTACTCAAATACATGGAAATTGAACAGCACACTTCTGAATAACACCTGGGTCACAGAAGAAATTAAAGAAGAAATTTAAAAGTTCCTACAATTCAATGAAAATGAATATACATCACAAAGAAACCTGTGGGACACAGCAAAAGCAGTCCTGAGGGGCAAATTTATTGCTCTCAGTGCACACATCAAGAAAATAGAGGTGTACCAAGTAAATAATCTTAGGATGCAACTAAAACTGTTAGAAAAGCAAGAAAAATTGAACCCAAACTTACTAGATGAAGCAAGATAACCAAAATAAGAGCTGAAATTAACAAGATAGAGACTAATTGTCATTATCATGATCTATAAAGGTTATGAATGCTATGAGTTTTGACAATACAATTATTTCATCCACATCAGGTGATATGGACATTTCTTGCCTTCCATCGCTGCCCTTGAGTTGCTGAGTTCATTTTCATCAATGTCCAGTGCAGCTGATGGGCTCCTCTGTTGTATATTTTCCCATTTCTCTCTGATTCTGTGTCCTCCTTACTTTCCCTCAGACTCAGATGTGCATATGTATATATATATATGAGGTCAAGAACATGGAGTCATTTAATAATATGACAAGAGGAGTGGAGGTCCTTTGTTTCTCGAGTCCTGTTTACTTTGTCATATCTCCTTGCATTTTGGGTTTAACATCCACATACTAGGGAGACCATGATTTGTCTCTCTACTCTTGGCTTACCTCACTCAAAATGATTTTTCCTAGTTCCACCCATTTCCCTGTGAATGCCATTATTTTGTCCTTTCTAGTGGCTGCATAATATCCCATTGTATATAAGTACCACAACTTTTGGATCCATTCATCTAGAACAAATCATTTTGAGCAAGGTAAGCCAAGAGCAGAGAGAGAAATGGCACATGGTCTCCCTGATATGTAAATGTAAAATCCAAAATGCAAAGAGATATGACAAAGTGCAGCTGAGGGGCTCCTCTGTTGTATATTTTTCTATTTCTCTCTGATTCTGTGTCAAAGCTCACAGAATTCACAAACATTATAGACCATGATAATGAGAAAAAAGAAGCAAGTCTTTATAATTTATATTATATATATGTATGTATATATGTATGTATTTATGTATATGTATACACACACATACACACACACACATATATCCATTGTGGGGCTTGAACTCTGGCTCTGGACACTGTTCCTGAGCTCTTCAGTTCGAGGCTATTGCTCTACCACTTGAGCCAGTGCCACTTCCAGTTTTCTGTTGGTTAGTTGGAGATAAGAGTCCCACAGCCTTTCTTGCCAGGGTTGGCTTTGAACCAAGATTCTCAGATCTCAGCCTCCTGAGTAGCTAGGCTTACAGGCATGAGCCATGGCACCTAGCAAGAAGCTAATCTTTACAGAAAAAGAAAGCCAAGAAAACAGCTGGCCCAATTCCACCACCACTGCCCTTTTATTTTGGGAATTCCTTGTTTTAAGGGAACTACCTCGCCAATTCTGTGTGCAGCTATTTTTTCCCACTGTGTGGGGCATGCTGGCTCTTAGGTAATGATAGGTAATTATTCTCAGGGCACCACGGTAATCTCTGTGTGAAGTATATTGAAAATCTGGCACACGTGATTTGCAAATGCTCTGTGATGCAATTTCATGTGAGCATTGCAGGTCAAGGCTCTCTGGGGGCAGAAAAATTGAAGAGACTCTTTTTCAAACCCTAGCTGGGCACAGCTGCTCTGATGCATGCCTGTCACCCCGGAAACTCTAAGGAGGCCTCAAACAGGTGAATAAAAGATGAGGTGCACACCTGTGCAGGAAATGAGACTTTCCTAAAATAACCAGTGAAGCTGGGCACCAGTGGCTCATCCCTGTCATCCTAACTACTCCAGCAGCGGCTGAGATCTGAGAATTGTGGTTCAAAGCCAGCCTGGGCAGGAAAGTCAGTGAGACTCTTGTCTCCAATGAACCATCAGAAAACCAGAAGTGGCACGGTGGCTCAAGTGGTACAGTGCTCACCCTTAAGCAAAAGAGCTTAGGGACAGCGCACAGGCCCAGACTTCAACCTCATGAGCAACCAACAAAAAACAAAACAAACACACACACAAAAACCCTGAAGGGCAAAGCTGGTGACGTAAGACATGTCCTGGGAAGTGGGGATGGGAGGGGGGCCAGGGCTGAGAGTTCTGGCTTTGGACCAGAGCTAGGAGGAGGAGGAGGACCATGGGGCACAATCAGGCCCGGTGTAAGAGGTTTCTTCTGGGTGAACTAGAGTGACCCGAGTAGCTAGTACAGGAGGCTAGTACATCTCTGTTAGACCTGATGACACAGCCACGAGGATCCGAGTGTTTCTGGGCACCCTATCCTATGAGCCAAATGCACCTGGGACTAATTGCTCTATGCTCCAAGGACTGCTGTGGTTGAGGGAGACGCTGTGAGTATTCATAGTCTGAAATCCCAAGCAGGAGGTGGGCACTGCCAGGGTCCTGTAATCCCAGCTGTGCAGGAAGCAAAGATGCGAGGATCAGAGTCCCTAATCAAGCAAAAACATGAGACTCTATCTGAAAAATAACTAAAAGTGAAAAGGGCTGGGGGTATGGCTCAAAAAGTAGAACCCTTGGGCTGGGAAGGTGGCTCAGTGGTAGAGTGCTCACCATGCATGCTTAAGGCCCTGGGTTCGATCACATAAGCAGAAAAAAAAAGCCGGAACTGGTGCTGTGGCTCAAGTGGTAGAGTGCTAGCCTTGAGCTGAAGAGCTGAGGGACAGCGCCCAGGCCCAGAGTTCAAGCCCTACAAAAAAAAAAAAAAGTAGAACCCTTGCTTAGCAAGTGCAAAGCCCTGAGTTCAAATGTTGGGATGGCCCAAGATAAAAATAAAGAAAATGGAAACATTGAGGTAATAAGAGCTAAAATCGTTGAGTATTTTAGAAAAAAGCCAACCCAGGCTGTGAGTTAGTGAAAGAAGCTTCTCGCTATACAGATGATGGGGGGAAGGACGAGGAAAGGAACTTGTAAGACTCTGCATAAACTCACTGGGAGCTGGTGGCTCAACACCTGTCATCCTAGCCACTCAGCAGGCTGAGATCAGAGAGCTGAGGATTGTGGTTTGAAGTCAGTATGAGCAGGGAAGTCTGTGAGACTCCTATCTCCAATTAAACACACACACACACACACACACACACACACACACACACAACCATCCACATCTGGGAGCTTCCAGATGTGGAGTGGGAAGGGTGTGGCCTCCGAGGCTCAGGCTCCTCATTGGTGAGCCCATGGGTGTGGGCTTGAAGGACTCAAGCTCCTCCTTGGTGCAGTGGGCTGGGCATGGCCTCAGAGGACTCAGGGTCCTCATTGGTGGACACAAGGTCACCCCTCCACAGCCCCCAGTGATAGACACGAGGCCACCTCTCCACAGCCCACAGCAATGGCCACAGGGTCACCCCTCTACAGCCCCTGGGGATGGACACAGGGTCACCCCTCCACAGCTCCCAGGACACCCCATGATCACAAGGCCCCTCTGCACAGGGCCAGGCCTACTGAGGGCAGGGAGCGTGGGACTTGTAGATTGGGCATGACTGGGACCTGGTTCTCAGTTGACTTCCAATGATTGTGGGGGGGGGGGAGGGGAGGGGAGAGAAATTGGGGCCCTACCACTTAAGCTATACTTCTACTCTCAGCTTTTTCCTGATTAATTGGAGACAAGAGTCTCTTGGAGTGTCTGTAGAAATAAATCATTCCTTGCAGTTGCTGGCAAGGGAGGTGTACTTTATCTTCCCTGGGAACATATTACTGGGCATAGAAATTCTTCCAGATGCCTGACTTGTAATTTCTAACCATGTGATGATTTTTTTTCTCACATTGCACCACACTTAAAGATTATTTTGGGAATGCACTGGCTAATTAGAGAAGGAATTTTCCAGATGTGAAAAAAAAGGCACAAATCTTCTTCCCTTGGTAGTGCAGTCTCTGACAGCTGTGTGGAGCTGTTCCTGAGCTCTGCTTTGAATGAAGCCTGCACAGGAGTTGTAAGAATGTAAACTATCCCATTAAACTAAGCCTGGTAGATCACACCTGTAATCCTAGTTACTCGAGAGGCTGAGGTCTGAGGATCATAGTTTGAAAGCCAGCTTTGGCAGAAAAGTCTCAGGGCTGAGAGACTCTTATCTCTAACAAACCAGCAAAAAGCCTGAAGTGGAGGCCTGAACCAAATGTTAGAACACCAGCCTGGAGTAAATAAGCTAAGCAAAAGTGTGAGGCCCTGAGTTCAAGCCCCAGCACTGACACACACAAAATCTTATTAACAATTTTTTTCTATTGGTTATATGTTAACTGATTTTATTTTGGATATACCAAGTTAAGTGTGTATATATTATTCATGTTTATTTCATCTGTTTTTTTCTTTTAGCTTTTCTAATGTATGTCTATTAGAAAATTGTCTGGGTTTTACATTGGTGGCTTGTATTACGTTTCCTTTAGAAAGAGTGGGAATGTTCTGACTCCATCTGTTTAACACAGACTCATTGAAGTAGAAATGTAATCGGTACATAATTATTTACAGTTTGTTTGGTGTTGTTGTTTTATAAGATCTGCTTAGCTGGGCACTGGTGGCTCATGCCTATAAATCCCAGCTACTCGGGAGGCTGAGATCTGAGGATCGTGGTTCAAAGCCAGTCTGAGCAGGAAAGTCCATGAGACTCTTACCTCCAATAAACTATTTAGAAAGAGCTGCAAGTGGCACTGTGGCTCAAGTGGTTGAATGCCACAGCCTTGAGTAAAAAAAAAGTTAAGGGGCAGGCACCTAAACCCTTTCTTCAAGCTCTAGTATAGGTACAAACACACACACAAACTCACTATGCTTACTATAAAGCTGCAGAAATAAATCTGTATACACAAAATAAATTGACTTTTTTTTTTGCAACAGTCCTTAATTCTCTGATGAAAGAGAAATTTCATGAAAAAATTTGGTACAGAAGCAATTAGTTATCTACCTTCCACAGGATGAAATTAAACGTCACCTGATGATACGTACAAAAAAAATGGAATTAAAATAGAGCACAGTCACATATAAAACCCAAACAGTAAGCTTTTAGGAGAGGGCAGAGGAGGAAAGTTTTAAATTAGGTAAACATTTTATAATTAATGGCCCATCACACATTCATGAAAACAAGACAAAACAAAACAAAGATACATATTGGACTTCATCAAAATTCAAAACTGCTCTCAAAAAGAAAAAAAAAACAACTTGCTTCTAACTCATTCCTCTTCCTCGTCCTCCTTTTTTTGTTGTTGTTGTTGGTCGTGGGGTTTGAACTCTGGGCCTGGGCGCTGTCCCTGTGCTCTTCAGCTCAAGGCGAGCGCTCTACCGCTTGATACACAGCGCCACTTCCTCCTCCTTTTCTTTTTAATTTAAATTCTTTTGAGTTTGTGGAAAACTGATTGAACTGTTTTTTCCTTGGATTCAGGTTTTGTTGTTATTATATAGCATTTATTTATTTTATATGTTATTGTTACTGCTGTTATTCTTATTGTTGTTGTTTACAGTGGTACCATGCTGGGCTGAGGGCTTTGGGCTCTCACTCATGGCTGGAGTTCTACCACTTGAGCCATACCTCCAGCCCAGTTGTTCACTGGTTGGTTTTAGGATAGGGTCTTTCTTGCTTCCCCTGGTGTATTTCCGAGTTACCATTCACCTACATTTAGGCTTCCTGCCATTCCTGGGGCCATCGGCATGTGCCACCAGCCTTGTCCAGTTTCCTAAATGCAGATGGGGTCTCTGAGACTTTTCATGCCAGTACCAGGGCTTGAACTTAGAGCCTTACACTGGTCTTGCTTAGCTTTTTTTTCTTTTTTTCCGATTAAGTCTGGCACTCTACCCACTCAGGCTACACTTCTACGTTCAGTTTTTTGGCGGTTAATTGGAGGTAGAAATCTCACAAACCTTTCTTCTAGGGGCTATATTTGAACCATGGTCTTCAGACCTTGGCCTCCTGAGTAGCCAGGGTTATGGCCCTGAGCCACAGGTGCTCTGCTGCCAGAGCATTTGTTATGAGAAGTTTTTATGAAAGATTTACGATCATCTTTGTCCTGTACAAAGCTCTCCGAAATTTCATGGCTAATAGAATTCCATGGCGCAGTTTGTCACCCTGATGTGCAGGCTCCGCTTTCTGGGTTCAAAGCAGTGACTTCTGTTCTCTCTGGCTATGGGGTTGCCCTGAGTTGGTCTGAGGTTTTGGAGGGGTGAGGTGGGTACTGGGGCTCACACTGAGCTCGGTGAGCCAGGCCTGGGGCCTGGCAGGCCCATCCAAACCACACAATGGTATAGCCGTGAATTATAATGACACCACACAGCATGGGGCTGGCCAGAGGGTTAATTTAATAACTAATATTTCTCTTTTTCTCTTTGCCAGTCATGGAGCTTGAACTCGGAGTCTGGACACTGTCCCTGAGCTCTTTTGCTCAAGGCTAGCACTCTACCACTTTGAGCCACAGATCCACTTCCGGCTCTCTGCTCACAGGAAAGTCTCACAGATTTTCTTGCCTGAGCTGGTTTTGAACCATAATCCTCAGACCTCGGCCTCCTGAGTAGCTAGGATGACAGACGTGAGCCACTAGCACCCGACTAATAGCACATCTTTCTAATTCTTGCTTTCAGGGGACACCAGTCTACTGGTAACTGCCACATTCTACTTCACCTAACTCACAAGGAAATGATAACGAACAAACAAATGTGGGAAGGCCCACACAAATAAATAGACAATAAACCTTTGTAATCATCCATGAGAAATGAGAATCATTCATTCAAGTTGATGACTTAATGATTCTCATTTCTAGTCAGCAGCATTTCCTACATGGTTTACTGGGATGGACCCAGAGTAGAAAAGTGACAAAGGGCACAGGTGGCAAACACCAACACCCCCCCTTCCCCTCCCCCCCTCCATGTGTTCTCCATGCTCAGAATTCTCTCCATTGGCTATATGGGCCTTTAAGAATGTTCTCTTAACAATAGCCAGGCGGTGGAAGCTCACTCCTGTCATCTTGGCTACTCAGGAGGCTGAGAGCTGAGGATCCAAGTTCAAAGTCAGATGGAGAAGACAGGTCTGTGGTTATTTGTAAAGTGGGAATTAGGAAAAGTGCCTTCCACCGATTCTATGCAAATCCACTGAACTAAGGAATTTAAATTAATTACTATAGTGTCCAGTATCAATGTTTGGTAAACAGAAAACTAGACTACCTAGGCTGGGCACTATATCAGTTTTTTCTGAGTGGTTCATTGGAGATAAGAGTCTCATGGACTTTCCTGCCTGGGCTGGCTTTGAACCAGGATCCTGAGATCTCAGCCTCCTGAGTAGCCAGGATGACAGGCATGTACTACCAGCTGGTCCCTGATTATTGCTCTAATTACTTGTGAGCTCATTAGAGACCGTTACACATTAAGAAATGAGATTCTTTTTTTCAGCCTTCAACATTTGCATTTCCAGCATGGAGCTCGTTCTTTACCCATGAGTAGGTTTGCATTCCCTGTAGATTGCTTTCCCTTCAGTAAACCCGGCCGCTGCGCCCACAAGTCCCTTAGAAGAGCCCAAGCTGGCAAGAAGAGAGAGCAGCCTTCCAGCCCCGACAGACAGGAGATCCAGACTCTCCAGAGCTGCAGAGAGCGGGGGAGAATTTGGAGAGAGAGAGAAGATTTGGGGAGAGAGGGAGGATTTGGAAGACAGCTGTTCACAGGGCTCCTCGCATTCAGTCGGTCACATTTGGGAGCTTTCAGGAAGAAAGCAAATATCAGACTTGAGCTGAGTAAGAAACGCTGGCCGGGCTCTGGAAGGAGTCAGGGTTTTGGTTGTTCAGACTCAGACTTGGAGGGCAGTGTGGTTCTAAGCAGACAGCTGCATGTGGGCTCACTCGGTCTGCCGGGCCTGCTACTTTTCCCCTTTCCAATGATTTCCACCCTTCTCTCCTCCCCTCTTCTCCTCTCTCTTCCCCTCCCCTCCCTTCTCTTTCTCCCTCTTTTTCTTTCTTTCCCTTTCGTTTTAATCTCTCTTCACGTTCCTTTCTTCCTTCCTCCCTTCCTTCCTCTCTCCTTCCTTCCTTTTGTTGTTTCTTTTTATTGTAAAAGCAATGTACAGAGGGTTTACAGCTGCATACATCAGGAGATGAGTGCATCTTTTCCTCTCAGTTTTCCCTCCTAATTTTCTTCCCTCTCCTCCTCCCTCCCTCCCTCCGTCCCTCCCTCCTTCTCTCCCTTCCTCTGTCCCTCCCTCCCTCCCTCCTTCCCTCCCTCCCTCCCTCCCTCCCTCCCTTCCTTCCTTCCATCCTTCCTTCCTTCCTTCCCCCTTCCTTCGTTCTTTCCTTCCTTTCTCTTTCTTTCTTTCTCTTTCTCTCTCTCCTAGACTTGAATTCAGGGCCTTCTGCTCTAGCTCAGCTTTTCCGCTCAAGGCTGGTGCTCTTGAGCCACACCTCCACTTCTCAGCCCTGAGTAGCTGGGATTACAGGCGTGAGCATCAGCATTCAGCTTCATTTCCTGATTATCTGAGGTGTGTCTTCCCCCACCCCTCCCCAGTTCTCTGCCTCCTCATTGTTCTGCTGGTCTGTGCCTGTTCCTCACCTTCCTGGGATGGGAAGGAAGGAAGGAAGGGAAGCTTGCAGCTCAGTTTTGAGCAAGGAGGAGGGCTTAGGGTGGTAGTCTCTTCTAGGCAGCCGGTCCCCACAGTCACAGTGGAAGCCATGGGCTGTCTCCAGGGACTTAGGAGTCTGGAGATGTCAGTCGTGGATCAATATCTTCACTCCACTGAGGTTAGTAAACACTGCACTGTGCACACAAATCTAGGCCAAGCACTGGTGGGCATGCCTATAATCCCCACTACTCAGGAGACTGAGATCTGAGGATTGCAGCTCAAAGCCAACCTGGGTAGGAATGTCCTTGAGACTCTCATCTCCAATTAATCACCAGAAAACTGGAAGTAGTGCAGTGGCTCAAGTGGTAGAGCGCTAGCCTTGAGCTGAAGAGCTCAGAGATAGTGCCTAGGCCCAGAGATCAAGACCCACAACTGACCAAACAAAAAAAAAAAAAGCCAGCCTGGGCAGGAAAGTCTGTGAGACTCTTATTGCCAATGAACCATCAAAAAGCCAGAAGTGGAGCTGTGGCTCAAGTGGTAGAGCACAATCCTTGAGTGAAAAAGCTAAGGGACTTGAGTTCAAACCCCAATACTGGCAAGAAAAGAAGAGAAAGAGGGAGGGGGGAGAGGGAGAGGGAGAAGGGGGAGAGGGAGAGGGAAGAGAAAAGAAAGGCAGAGTAACCAGTTCTGCTTGGACAGAGACAGTGGGGGAAAGGAGATAATTATAGAGAAATGTCTGTTAAGAAGTTGATATTAGGGCTGGGAAGGTGGCTCAGTGGTAGAGTGCTTGCCTTGCATGCATGAGGCCCTGGGTTTGATTCCTCAGCACCACATAAGCAGAAAAAGCCGGAAGTGGCGCTGTGGCTCAAGTGGTAGAGCGCTAGCCTTGAGCTGAAGAGCTGAGGGCCAGCGCCCAGGCCCAGAGTTCAGGCCCACAACTGGACCCCCCCCCCAAAAAAAAAGTTGATATTAAATGGCGCTGGTGGTTTGTGGCTCACGCCTGCCATCCTAGCTATTCAGGAGGCTGAGATCTGAGGATCACACTTCAAAGCCAGCCTAGGCAGGAAAAGTCCATGAGACTTTAATAACCACTAAAAAGCCAGAAGTGGAGCTGTGGCTCAATTAGTAGAGCACTAGCCACAAGGGAAAAAAAAAAAAGCTAGGGGACAGCATCTGAGTTAAAGCCCCAGTACAAGCATTAAAAAAAAAGGAGATAATTCTCTTTTCTCTCTCTGTCTGTCTCTGTCTCGTATACACACACATAGAACTGTGTGTGTCAGCTTGAGTTGAAGTGTGTCAGCCTCCTCAGAATTATTATGAGAAGTTAAAGGAAGAATAGCTCAATGGCCCGTTTTGTTTCTATTGTCATTTGAGGTGTGCAGTTCCAGGCAGGTGCACACAAGTGTGTGAGGAGAAAGCAGTGCAGATGGTGTGCATTGAGTGAGAGAATCCCACTTGCCTGCCTGAACTTTTTTAACTTGCTGGTAACTGGCTTGAACTCAGGACCTTATACTCTCACTTGGCTTTTTGATTTTTTGCTCAAGGCTGGCGCTCTACCACTTGGGCCACAGTTCCACTTCTAGTTCATTACTAGTTAGCACTTTCCAGCCCAGACTGCGTTTGAACTGAGATCCTCAGACCTCAGCCTCCTGAGGTCTGGGATTACAGGCGTGAGCCACCTGCTGCTGCTTGAGCTTTTAGTGTGGCCTGGCTCCTCTCTTCTGCTCAGCGGGCGGTGATGTGTTCTGGTATCAATTAAGTTGCCAGAAGAGCTGGAATTCAAATGGCCACAATCCACAAAGGCGTCAGGACTGGAAATCAGAGGCAATGTGTGACGGGAGGCCAGCGTTGACCCGTGGCCAGCGCTCTGTGTCCCTGAGGTCCCCTCGCTCCATTCTCTGAAGGCTAATGACAACAATGGGGCATGCGGCCCTTCCCTCTGGGTGTGACAGGGCCCTTCCCCCCCTTCCCCCCCTTCCCCCCCCCCCCCCCCCCCCCCGCCTCTTCCAGCATCTCGCTCCTTCCTGCTGCTTGCTCCTTACCCCAAGCAGCAGCAGCTGGGTGCTCACCACTCACCATCTCGGTGGCAGGGAGGATGAGACCCCACAATGACTACTTGATGGCGGAACACAGCCAGCTGCGCCCCAGGCCCTGTGCATTCCAGGGCACATGGCCCACAGGCTGATCCGACATCTCCTTCTCTCCCTGGGTGGACCGGCCATCATTTCTGTTCTTCTGGACACTGGGGAGGGGTGAGGTTCCTGACACGTGACACCCTTGGCCTGGCAGAGCAGAGTATGCAGGGGCCTGGAGGAAGTGGCTCGTGGGGGGGCACAGACACGGGGACCCCAACTTCCCTGGGGGGAATGGCTCATGTATGTGTGGGCTTCCACCAAACCCACAGCACTGAGTGTGTGAGATGAAATGAATCTCAGAGATGATTTAAGCAATTATTTTTTTTAAATTGGTTGCAGGGCTTGAACTCATGGCCTGGGCACTGTCCCTGAGCTTTTCTGCTCAAGGCTAGCGCTCTACCACTTTAAGCAACAGAACTACTTCTGGTTTTGAATGGTTCATTGGAGATGAGAGTCTCACAGGGACTTTTCTGCCCACCTGGCCTCAAACTGTGATCCTCAGATCTCAGCCTCCTGAGTAGCTAGGATGATAAGTGTGAGCCACCAGCACCTGGCCAATTTTGTTGTTGTTGTTGTTGTTGTTCTGAATAGGCCATGCTTCTGGAGTAAACACTATAGCTACATGATCAATGAGATAAAGATGCCTTTTCTGATGGCTCACACCTGTCCTACCAGCTACCTGGGAGACTGGAGTTCTGAGAGTCAGGGTTCAAAGTCAGCCTGGGAAGAAAAAGTTCCTAAGACTTGTATCTGCAATTCACCAGCAAAAAGCCACCTATGAGCAGAAAAGCCAAATGAGAACAGCAAGTCCTGAGCTCAAGCCCTGTGCAGGCACCCACGAAAACAAACAAAAAAAGACTTTCCCCCTCTAAACAAAGTCTTTCTTCCATAAAGGCAGAAAAGAAGAGAAAAACCTCTGAGCACAGAGGCTTCGTGCCACCGCTTCCGCCTCATTTCAGAGACGCAGGAATTTATAATTGGTTTCCCAATTGTCACCAAGGCACCTTAATGGGTTTTTACAAATTATTCCTTGTATGAACAACATTAATGGAAACCAAAGTGGAAAAGAAATTAACCCATGCTCCGACCATGACTGCAAATGACACTGCCTGCATGGATCGGTGCTTTGTTCCAAAGCTACCCAAGTGCACGCAACACTGGATCACAAGATCGCCATTGTGGGCACTGGCCCATGCTGCACCTGGTCTAATGGTCACAATGATGCTTTTAATAGCTGTGTGGGGGGTTTCCATCAGAGATCCCTTGAAAATGGAAATTGACAGCCTGGGATCCAACCCCCTTGCATTTCTTGGCGTCACATGCAGGTTTAGGATTCATTTGGGGTTCCTTTTCCCCCCTTTCCTCATTTAATTTTGCAAAAAAGAAAGAAAGAAAAGAAAAAAGAAAGAAAGAAAGTTATTACTTTCCTGTGAAGGGAGGTTTGCTGTCCTAAGGTGACATAAATTTCTTGTCTCCAGAGAAACACTTCCTACTTGGGCAGTAAAAATAAATTTTTTTGTCTTATTATCTTGCGATTTTAATTGCACCTATATGCTTTTCACTCTATTATTTAAGAATTACACCCTGTATACTTCCCAAAGAAACTCTGTGGAGAATTAGAGACAGAAGTGGAAGGAACCCTAATTAGGATTTTTTTTTCTGCCCCTCAAAATAGGATTGAGTGCAGGAAGCCAATTTCTGTGGAGATTTTACACCTCCACGTGGATCACAGCATGAATCAGTCTTCCTGCTGCTCCACATAGCTTAGCTACAGCTTTAGAATTTTATTTTCCTGTCAGTCATGGGACTTGAACTCAGGGCCTAGGCCCTGCCCCTGAGCTTTTGTGCTCAAGGCGATTGCTCTACCATTTGAGCCACAGCGCTACTTCTGGTCTCCAGGGGTTCATTGGAGTTAAGAGTCTCGCAGACTTTCCTCCCAGGCCTGGCTTTGAACCTCCATCCTCATATCTCAGCCTCCTGAGTAGCTAGGATGACAGGCGTGAGCCACTGGCTCCCTGCAGGATTTTTTGTTTTTAATATGTAGTTGCTAGTGGGCCTTGAACTCAGGCCCTCACAACCCCACTTAACTTTTCTTTTGTTCAAGGTTGGTGCTCTACCCCTCCAACCACTTCACCATTCCCTGCTTTCTCTGGTTAACTGGGATAAGAGTCTCATGTATTTGTCTGCCCAGGCTGGCTTGGAACTGTGATTCCCCAGATCTCAGCCTCAGCCTCCCATGTGGCTAGGATGACAGGCAGGAGCCACCAGCAGCCCATGATCCTGGTAATCTTTTACATTTACCCCGGCCTGGTGTCCAGCAAGCTGCCCCCTCCTTCCCTCCCCTCCCCCCTGGGCAGCCCCTCCCTGCCCCCTCCCAGGGGTGGCCCCTTTGGTGGCCCCAGGCAGCAAGAGGCAGGAGGCAGGGCTGGCTCTCGAGGTGATGGCCGCCCTGCGTGACTGTGGCAATACCCTGGGCTGCTGTCCTGCAGGAGGAGGAGGAGACACCTGAGCTTGGGGACTCAGGCACCGCCCATCCCCGCCCACCCCCCCTCCCCCGGGGCCTGGCAAGCCAGGGCAGCACTGCAGACAGGCTCAGGCAAGAGAAGGTGCAGAACTGAAGTCAGAAGCAGAGGTTCACCGGGCTCCGGCGGCTCACGCCTGGCATCCTAGCTACTCAGGAGGCTGAGATCTGAGGATCACAGCTCAAAGCCCACCCAGGCAGAAAAGAGCATGAGACTCTTATCTCCAATGAACCACCAGAAAACCGGAAGTGGTGCTGTGGTTCAAGTGCTAGAGCCTTGAGCTGAAGAGCTCAGGGTTAGTGCCCAGGCCCAGAGTTCCCTCCCTCCCCTCCTCTCCCCTCTCCTATCTCCCTTCTCCTCCCTTCCCTCCCCTCTCTTCTTTCCTTCCCTCCCCTTCTTCTTCCCTCCTTCTCCCTTCCCTCCCTTCCCCCTTTCTTCCTCCTCCTTCCTCCCCTTTCTTTTCTCCTCCCCTCCCCTTCCCTTCCCTTCCCCCCCTCTTCCTCCCTCTCCTCCCTTCCCATCTCCTCTCCATTTTCCACTGGGGCTTGGACTCAGTGTCTCTGTGTTCTTGCTTGACTTGTTTTGCTCAAGGCTGATGCTCTACCTCTTGACCCACACCTCCACTTCTGGATTTTTGCTGGTTCATTGGAGATAAGAGTCCCACAGACTTTCCCTGCCCAGACTGGCCTCCAACCATGATCCTTCGATCTCAGCCTCCTGAGTAGCTGGGATGACAGGCATGAGCCACCAGTGCCTGGCCAGCTAGATGGTTCTTAGCATCCAGACTCTGATAATAGGAAGGCCTGTAGCCTCCCAGGGGCAGAGAGTGCCTGGCAGCCTCACCCTGGGGTCTCCCTAAAGCCTCCCCTCCACGCAGTGACCTGGAGCTGCCTCCTTGCTGCAGAACAAGAAGGACTCTGACTCTATCCAGACCATGCACTTCCCACACCTACCACCAGATGGCGCCGTCCACCCTGGTCTGCTCACCCTCCATCCCCTGAGCTTTGTTACAGAAGCAATGGATGAGTGAGCAAGTGGATGAATGAATGAACGAAATTTTGCAAACAGTGGAGCTCTTACTTTACAAGATTAAGCTAGATAGATACAGAACCACTGGGGCATGGGGAACGGTGGGACATGGAAGGGAGACAGGGTTGGGGCCAGAGTCAAGAAGGTACCAATTGCACTCAATGCTTATCCAGCCGAGTGTAGTGTTGGGATCCACTGGGCCACTCTGAGATCAAATGTTGAAAGGAAGGAGGAGAGAGGACTCAGGAGATATACTAATAATTACAAAGAAAAACACTTATCACTTGCTGACTTATTTGTTGGGTAGGTGTCAGGAAACAGTGTAAGTGCCAGACAGGCATTAATTCATGTAGCCCGTATAAAAATGTGGAAAGCCGGGTGCTGGTGGCTCACACCTGTCACCCCAGCTACTCAGAAGAGTGAGATATGAGGACTGTGGTTTGAAACCAGCTTGGCTAGGAAAGTCCATGAGACTCATCTCCAATGAGCCAGCAAAATGTTGGAAGTGGAGCTGGGGCTCAAGTGGTAGAGTGCCAGCCTTGAAGGAAAAGGTCCCAGTGGCTCATGGCTGTAATCCTAGCTACTCAGGAGGCTAAGATCTGAGAATTTCAGTTCAAACCCAACCTGGGCAGGAAAGTCTGTGAGATTCTTATTTCCAATGAACCACCAGAAAACCAGAAGTGGCACTGCGCCTCAAGTGGTAGAATGCTAGCCTTGTGCTGAAGAACTCAAGGACAATTCCCAGGCCAGGTTCAAGCCCTTGACCGACTCCCCAAAAAAAGAAAGAAAGAAAAAGTAAAGCGAGAACATGCTCTATTCAAGTCTCAGTACCAACACGCACACACACACACACACACACACACACACACACACACACACACACACAATGATGGCTTTCCCAGCCTAAAATATTTACTACTTGTAAATATTTTAATATTTGTAATATTTAAATATTTAATATGTAATTATTTGTAAATATATTTGTAGATATCGGTGAAAGTTTGCCAATCCTTGCTAATGAGCAGTGGATCTTAGTAGCTGGTTGTTATGACGACATGTCCAGTTCTGGGATGGTTCTCCTGCACACAGCAGTTAAGGCTTTCCCATGGTGGGGGGGGGGGGGAGAGGGGAGGGGAGGAGGTGGCCACTCAGAGTTCAGCTAATATTTCTTTCTTTGCTAATATTCTTTCTTGGAACCTCATGCCTTTTGTTTGCTGACGAGCTGTATTCCCTATTGTCAGTTTGAGTCAGTTGCCATTCCTTTGTCATTGGAGGAGTTTAGTGATTGTTTCACTGATTTGATTTAGTTCTCAAAGGAGAGAGGATGTGAAGGCTTTGCAGTTATATTTGATTTATGCTACCAAAGCCTGGCTTAGAAAGAAGACGGTCTTTTTTCCTCTAGAAGTTTAATAGATTTTTAATTACAAGTTTATCTTTTCTAGTTTTTTGTATTTGGAGGTTTCTTTTTATTTTGGGTTTGTTTTTTGTTTTTGGTTTTAGGTCAGGGCCTGGGGTGCTGTCCCTGAGCTTCTTTTGAACAAGGCTCGCTCTCTACCACTTGAGCCACAGCATCACTTCTGATTTCTTTGATAGTTAATTGGCGATGAGTTTTATGGACTTTACTGCCCAGGGTGGCATTGAATCTTAATCCTCAGATCTCAACTTTCTGAGTAGCTAGGATTCCAGGCATGAGCCACCAGCACCTGGTGGATTTGGAGTTTAAAAGAAATATTTTAACACATAAGGAAATTTGTTTCATACTGGGACTTGAACTCAGGGCCTGAGCACTGTCCCTTAGCTTTTTTGTTCCAAGCTAGCACTCTACCATTTGAGCCACAGTTCCACCTCTGGCTTTTTGGTGTTTCATTGGAGATAAGAGTCTCCTAAACTTTCCTGCCTGGGCTGGCTTTGAACTGTGATCCTCAGATCTCAGCCTCCTGAGTAGGTAGGATGACAGGCGTGAGCCACCGGCACCCAGCCTCAAAATGTTTTTCTTAGTACAAGGATAAAGAAAGATTTAAGTGAATTCTTTATTTTTTTCAAACTGCTAACCAATTTTCCAAGATCATTAATGAATAAGCCTTTCCTATAATTACTTTTTAATATATATTTTTACAGTTTGATAATTTGTTCTGTAGAAAATGGTCTTCTATTAAGTGGATTTTCCTGTATATTCTTTCAAAAGTGCCTTTGTCATAATATTAATAAGAAAAGCAAAGTACATTTACACAGTAAAATAAACAGACTGGAGGAGAGAAATTTAAAATGCTAATCACTGTAGTGTTTGGATGAACCCTTCCCCCTACTCTGGGCCAATATTGGGGCTTGAACTCAGGGCTTTGGGCTGTTCCTTAGCTTTTTCTCTTAAGGCCAGCACTCTACCACAGGAGCCACAGCTCCACTTCCTGCCTTTTGCTAACTAATTGGAGATGAGACTCTCTCGGATTTGCCTGTCCAGGCTGACTCTGAACTGCAATGCTCAGAGCCTCTTGAGTAGCCAGGATAACAGGCGCGAGCCGCCAGCATCCAGACGAAATTATGTTTTACAATTTTCCCCATCTCCTCATTTTCCAGATTCTTTGTTATATGCATACAGTCATCGCACAAGACAGAGGTGTCATTCAGACACTGGATTGTGGCTGTTTATATTCTCTGTTGTTGTTTCTGCTGCCTCGCCAGGCGCCTGGGCCCTGGTCTTTCCCGCCAGTCCATTTGCTGTCAGGGCAAGCTGCCATCTTCATAATAGCTGTCATTTATCACTGAGAAAACCCATGGGGGTGTGCATGTGCGCATGTGCGTGTGTACTGGGCTCTGGCCTCAAGGCCTCATGCTTGCTAGGCAGATGCTCTACCCCTTGGGCCACTCTCCCAGTCCCTTCTTGGGTTGCTCCAGGCAAAGTCTTACTCTATTTCTGGGTCAGCCCAGACAATGATCCTCCTACCCGTGCTTGCCTGGGTCACTAATGTGCCCTGTAGAGCGGGTCTCAGGGGTCTTGGATGGGATTCGTGTAAAATATGCAAAATGACTCCTCCGTGCACCCGGCCTGGTGATGCTCAATACATAACAGATGCCCAGCGCTGCCGGCTCACCCCTGTCATTTAGCTATGCAGGAGGCCGAGAGCTGAGGATCAGGATGTGAGACCCATCCACATAGATGACAAATCCAAGAGATTCCTATCTCCAATGAGCCAGCAAAAAGGCAGAAATGGAACTGTGGCTTAAGTGGCAAAGTATCATCCTCAAGTGCAGTGTGAGTGAAAGACAGTGATTTCAAGCCCAGGTTCTGGAATGCACACATACACACACAAACATACAAGTCTACATACACGCACAAACACACACATACCTGCATGCATACACAAGCACACAAGGATACACATAATACACATGCACATATAAACATGTATGCACACATGCATGCGCACATACACACATGCACACACATATACACAAGCACACATATGTACACATATACACATACACATGCTCACACATGCACATACACACATGTGCACGCACACACACACACACACACAGAGTCAGTACCACCGTGACAAGAGCCGTCTCCCCATGCTGCGTGTCTGGGTGTCTTCAAGGGTCTGCCTCTGTGTTCCTCTGCTCTTTTCTGCCCTTGTGGGAAGATACATCACTCTGCAAGATACAAAGTGAAAATCTGTCCCTGCACAGGTGGCTCACGCCTGTCACTCCAGCTACTCAGGAAGCTGAAATTTGAGGATCAGGGTTCAAAGCCAGCCCGGGCAGGAAAGTCCATGAGTCTTATCTCCAATAAACCACCAGAAAACTGGAAGTGGCGCTGTGGCTCAAGTGGCAGAGCGCTTGCCTTGGGCTGAAGAGCTGAGGGCAGCGCTCAGGCCCAGAGTACAAGTCCCATGACTGAAAAAAAAAAAAAAAAAGTGAAAATCTGGGCACTGCTGCTGCCATTAAAATCAGGGAGGGCACACGAGAGTGAGCCATGTTCCCTTTGCGCACACCACCGAAGGCCACAGAGCTGGGGATCTGTCAGAACATGAGCAGCCTGGAGAGGAGGAAGAGCCCCGCGGCCTCGCACAGCATGGAGGCCAAGACGCTGGTCTCCATGGGCTCTGTTCTATTTTTCCACTTTTCTTTTGTCTATCTGTCATGGGGCTTGAAGTCTGAACCTGGGCGCTGTCCCTCAGAATTTCAGTTCAAGGCTAGCGCTCTACCACTTGAGCCACAGCACCACTTCCGGTTTTCTTCATTGGAGATAAGAGTCTCATGGACTTTCCTGCCTAGGCTGGCTTTGAACCTATCCCAGATCTCAGCCTCCTGAGTAGCTAGGATTACAGGCGTGAGCCTGGCTTTTTCCCACCATTTTTTTTTTTTTTTTTTTTAAATGTTCCAGTATTAGGACTTAAACTCAGGGCTTCCCTCTTGTGCTTAGATTAATCTGGTCAAGGCTGGCACTCTACCACTTGAGCCACAGCTCTCCTCCTGGCTTTTTGCTGGTTCATTGGAGATAAGAATCTCATGGACTTTCCTACCCAGACTGGCTTCGAAGCATGATCCTTACATCTGAGCCTCCCTTAGTAGCTGGGATTATAGGGGTGAGCTATGGTTGAGTTATTCCTTTAAGTAGCATTGTCCTTTATTTTCCCACTTTGATAATATTTCTAATTATTCGGGTAAGGTACACTTGAACACCTCCCTGAGGTAACAATCTTCTTTTTTATTTGCAAATGAATATTTTAATAGGCCTTTCTATTTTTTTATATTTTCTTTATTGCTACATAAACTTATTTTATATAGCTCTGTGTTCCCTCATTTGCTTTCTTTCAGCTACCATGTGATGTAGCTCTCCTGATGGATTGGAATTTTATTTGTTTTGTTGATCACTTTTGGTTGTTTATTTCTCTTTACTTCTTTTGAAAAAAATGTTGTTTCCATCCAGCATTGATTGGCAAAAGTATTTGGACCCATTGATATTTGCTAAATGAATGAAAATAATTACATGCATTTCCCTTTTGATTTTTGTTTATTTGTGCCAGTCCCGGGGCTTGTACTCAGAGCCTGGGTGCTGTTCCTGAGTTGTTTTTATTTTTCCTCAAAGCTGCTCTATCAGCCGGGCGCTGGTGGCTCACGCTTGTAATCCTAGCTACTCAGGAGGCTGAGATCTGAGGATCACGGTTCAAAGCCAGCCCGGGCAGGAAAGACTGTGAGACTCCTATCTCCAATAAACCACCAGAAAAAAAAACCAGAAGTGGTGCTGTAGCTCAAGTGGTAGAGTGCTCGCCTTGAGCTGAAGAGCTGAAGGACAGCGCCCAGGCCCAGAGTTCAAGCCCCACAACCGACAAAAAAAAAAAAAAAAAAAAAAAAAAGCTGCTCTACCACTTGAACCACTTCTGACTTTTTTGGAGGGGAGGGGGACATAATTGGAGATAAGAGTCTCAGGGACTTTCCTGCCCAGTCTAACTTGGAGCTAGGATCCTCAGATCTCAGCCTCCTGAATAGCTGGGATTGCAGGCGTGAGCCACAGCACCTGACTGAGAAGTAATCTTTAGATCCTCTGATTCGATGTCACGGGAACTGCATGTAACTCTTTCACCTGACCTGGAGGTCACACGTTCTGATGTTGACCAAGCCCGCACCAAGGCCCAAATTCAGGGACGAAGCATACAGAACACAGTGGCCAGCAATTAGTGACCACATTGCTGTAATTCTTGGCCCCACCTGCCTCTTTGGTTCCTCTTGGAATGCCAGGTTGTAGATCAGCCTCCTGTGGCTATGGGAGTCTAGCTGAGCCCTGCCTCCGTGTGGAGGCTATTCTGACTTCAGGCCCCTGACATGGTGAGGAGCCCCTGGGAGGCTTCCCCCCCACATAGCCATCGACTTGTGGAGCCATGCTGCCACTTCTTTAGGAAGAACTGACACAGTCTCTCTAAGAAGTGTGCTGTTAGCCAGGCCCTCATGGTCACGCCTGTCATCCCAGCTACTCAGGAGGCTGAGATCTGTAGATAATAGTTCGAAGCTAACCCAGGCAGGAAAGTCTATGAGACTCTCATAAGCGATTCAGAAAAAGCCAGATTGGCACTGTGACTCAAGTAGTAGAGCCTCAACTTTGTGCACAAAAAGGCTCAGGGTCAGTGCCCAGGCCCTGAGATTAAGTCCCACAGCAACAACAACAAAAAAATGTTGTGTGAGACCTTCACACCCCTGTTGGGCTGTCTTTTCGCTCTGCAAAATGTGAAATCAGAGATAGAACAAAATGATTGATTATTAAATAAAGGACAAAGCATTTAAGGCAGAACCTCTTTGTGGAGAGAAACTCCAGGTTAATTATAAAAGGGAAATTCCAGAGGTAAAGACCCAACGTAAAGAATGAAATAATAAACAAATTAAACATCGGGTTGCTGAAATGTGGTAAATAGCAGCAGAATTCAGGAAAAGTCTGGAAACTCAGAAAGTGCTTTGGCCTTAGACTTGGTAAATAGGAAGCTTGGAGGTATTTTGGTCAACATCAGTTAAACCCTTAAAAGGAAAATCCAGAATGTAGCCTTTGCTTTCGACATACTGCTTTGTTTATCAGAAATTGCTATTTGTCATGTACACATGCCACCTGTGTGTGACTCTTTCCTATATAAGCCACGCTATGAGAGCCTGCCCATTATCTTCACTACCCAGTGAGTGGGGTGTAGTCGCCATGCAGCTAATGAAGACTCTTTTGCCCTTTTGATCTGAGTCAGTGGATATAGTTGCAGGAATTGTATTTGTAGGAGCTGGGATTCTCACCATTTCTCCCCTGTTCTTTGGGAATGACTTTCAAGGCCTGAGTCCTAACGTCACTGGACAGAGGTGAGGTTTACTGAAGTTTCCCTTCAAATGTAGGGACTCTTCACTTAGAGGCCTTAACGTCGATCGTAGAGTAAGAATTTCTGGACAAGTCACCATGGGAAGAAAACTTGATGGGGTTTTATTAAGTGAACAAGCAGGCAAGCAGACAGACAGCAGGGCACACACACACAAACACAGAAGGGCAGGGAAACACTCTAACAGAGTATGGATGCTTTCGTAGGGAGATAGAGACACAAAGACACACCACACACACACACACACACACACACACACACACACACACACAGCTCGTTGGGCTGTTGGGATATTTATAGGGTAAAGGCAGGGAGTATGGCTTCAGAGTAATGTGATCACCTGTGTGCTCTAATTACCTGTGTATGTGGTACTGAGGAATCAAACCCAGGGCTTTATGCAAGCTAGGCAAGCACTCTACCACTAAGCCACGTTCCCAGCCCAGTTCCCTTCATCTTAAGGGAAGCACATGCAGAACTACCTCCTATATTTGCTGTATGCTGACCATTCCTCATTTCCCCCTGTTTATCCGCCTTCATTTCCCCTAAAATGACTTTGTTCCCTTCGCTTAAGGGAAGCAGATGGGCAAGCTTTACGCTGGAATTTTTGAGTTTCTGGCAGCCATTTGCCATGCCTCATTTCCCTAAGCCATCCTGCCTCACAGAGACCCCGTCCAGCCTTCGTGGGGCCGGTGGAGTGCGGGGTGCTTCCGCTCTGCCTTGGCTCCCTGTGACATCTCTGGTGACACTGGCAGCCCCAAATCAAAATTTTCCATGAGTCGAGACGTTTTCATGAAGCAAACTCAGTCTCCCTAGGCCATTTCTCACTAATAAATTTGTTTTTCCCACCATGGCAGCCTCATTAAAATAAGTTTATGGCCTCCTTTTCACGCAGCCCGCAGCGCCGTGGAAGGGACATCATAAATTCAGACGCATCCTGAATGCCACCATCTTTATCGCTAGCCAGGCTTTCCTCAAAAGCTCTCTTTTCTTTTTTGGCATATTTGTTTTTAACTCCATGGTTAGACCGTTTAACTAGAATTGTTCGCATTTTCTATTCCCAAGCACATTCTAGTTTTGCTTACGTTTGTGAAAAAAGTTGCATTATGTTTTGCAGCCCTATCATGTTCAAAAGCCGCCTTACAGGTTCTGAAGAATGAACACAGAGACAAGACTTGCTACAGGGCCCCCAGCTCTCCTGCTGTGGGAAAATCACCTAGATTAGCCCATCATCCCAGCTAGGCAGGAGGCTGAGATGTGAGGACTGCAGATCCAGGCCAGCCTGGGCAGGAAAGTCTGCAACACTTGTCTCCAATGAACCAGCAAAAAGCCAGAAGTGAAGCCGTGGCTCAAATGTATAGTGCACCAACCTTGAGTGGAAAAAGCTAAGCACCAGCCCCCAGGGCTTGAGTTCAAGTCCCAGTAGCAACACGCATGCACACACACACATATATACACACATACACACTCACAATTTACACATGTGCACACGATACACACACACACACACACACACACACACACACACACTCTCTCTCTCTCTCTCACACTGTCACCTAGGTTTAAGAAATACCTTCCCTGGAAGGAGGGCAGACAGATGGAGTGAGGAAGGGTGGGTGAATGCTCTCATCTTATTTAATGTCCATCTGTGATAAGATGACCAGGTAACCGGAGGGAGGAGGTGGGGCCAGGAGGGCAGCATTGGGAGCCCAGGGGAGGGAGGGGGGTTGGGATTCAGGGAGTGGGGGGTTGGGACTCGGGGCGCTCATAAAAGGATGAGTTAGATTGAAACCCTCGTGTACAACTACTTAAAGACAATACAAATAGTATCTAAAAATAAAAACAGGAGCTGGGAAGGTGGCTCAGTGGTGGAGCGTTTGCCTTGCATGCATGAGGCCCTGGTTGGATTCCTCAGCACCACATACGCAAAAAGAAAAAAGCTGGAAGTGGCACTGTGGCTCCAGTGGTAGAGCGCTAGCCTTGAGCTGAAGAGCTGAGGGACAGCGCCCAGGCCCAGGGTTCAGGCCCCACGACCGGACTCAAAAAATAAAAATAAAATAAAAACAACCTAAACCTATGCAGACCCCCCCCCCCCCAAGGAGCCCCATGTGGACGTGTGCCAGGGAGCCCCCGCACCCGGGGTAGACATGACATGTCTAGGCACATGTCTAGGCACAGGAGGAGACAGGCAAGAAGCTCTGAACACCTGCTTGTAGCCGCTGAGCTTTTACATTTTTATGGGTAGTTTTTTTTTAATGTTGTTAAGCATGTATATTGATTGTGTGTACCAGATTTCCCTGCCCCTCCATTCTCTTCCCCTCCTCTCCTGTCTTCTCCCTCACTTCCCCTCCCTCTCCCCTCTCCCCTCCCCTTCTTCCCTCTCCCTTTCCTTCCCCTCTTCTCCCTCCCCTCCCTTCTTTTCACCTCCCCTTCCTTCCCTTTCCTTCCCCCTTCTCCCTCCCTATCCCTCCCATTTCCTCCTCTTTCCTCCCTTCCCTTCTCCTCTGCCTTCCTGTCCTCTTCCTTCCTGTCTTTCCCCTCCCTTCCCCTTCCCTCTCCTCTCCAGCCCAGACAGGAAAGTCCAAGAGACTCTCATCTCCAATGAACCTCCAAAAATCCAGACGTGATGCTGTGGCTCAAGTGATAAAGTGCTCTAGAACAAGAAGCTCAGGGACAGCGCCCAGGGCCTGAGTTCAAGGTCCACACACACACACACACACACACACACACCCCACTGGGATGTGTGTCTGTGTGTCTCTGTATGTGTGTTAGTCACCCTGACTTCCTGTCTCACATTGCCATTTTCTTCGTATCTTCACGGAAGAGACACTGTAGATGGGAAACCCCCTGGATAGAAGCTGCCGGATGGGGGCACGGAGCCTGACTGGCCTGCCCATCACAGTGGCTGGTTGTGTGTCCTTGAGCTAAGTAATTCCTGAGCCTGAGGAGCAGAATTAGATGCGCTTCTATCTAGCAACTTTCAGCATCTTCTAGTTCACAGAACCCCAACATTTGTGGTGCATTCTATTTTGAAGCCGAACAAAACAGATCACTCCCTAATGATTACAAGACCCCCATCTCCTTCTCAGAGGCCCAAGAGGCTTAATTAATGACAGCGTGGTGTAAATGTGGGAGGTGATTTTTTTTTCTGAGTGCTAGTACTGGGAATTGAACTCAGGGCCTGGGCACTGTCCCTTAGCTTTTTCAATCATAGCTGGTGCTCTACCACTTGAGCCACAATTCCACTCTGGGTTTTTGGTGGTTAGTTGGAGATTAAAGTCTCATGACCTTCCCTTTGTTTTTTTTTAATTTTTTTTTTTTTTAAAGATACTGTACAGAGGGGTTACAGTTACATGAGTCAGGTAATGAGTACTCTCATGAACTTTTCTGCACAGGCTGGCTTTGAACTGTGAGCCTCAGGTCTCAGCTTTCTGAGTAGCCACCAGTGCCCAGCATTGATTTTTTTTTTTTAATTTGACGTCCTTTTCTTTCTTTATTGATGAATTCTCTTAGAAGAGTCAGTTCTATTACAGGCACTGTTTTCTGGAAGGCCTGAAATGTTATGCTCAGGGATTTTAAGAAAGGCTGACTCACCCATGAGCTCACACCCAAGTTTATGTTGACTCTAAGCATATTCCATACACGTGGCATAGGAAAAAGAAAGAAAGAAATTACCATAAAACTGAGGTGGAAAGCAGGTGCTGGTGGCTCACACTTATCATCCTAGCTACTCAGGAAGCTGAGATCTGAGGATCATGGTTTGAAGAAAGTCTGAGACTCTTATCTCTAGTGAAGCACCAGTAAACCGGAAGTGGAGCTGTGGCTCAAAGTGGTAGAATGCTAGCCTTGAGCCAAAGAGCTCAGGGACAGCGCCCAGGCCCTGAGTTCAGGGCCCAGGACTGGCACCAAAACAAAAACAAAAATAAAAACACTGATGTAACTTTGCAACTTTGGGGGGGGGGTGAGTGGGGGAAGATGGGAAGGGATGGGAAGGGGAAACAAAGGAAGAGGCAACAATGCTTGATAAGAAATGTACTTATGGGGCTGGGAAGTTGGCTCAGTGGTAGAGCGCTTGCCTTGCATGCCTGAGGCTCTGGGTTCGATTCCTCAGCACCACATAAGCAAAAAGAAAAAAGCCAGAAGTGGCGCTGTGGCTCAAGTGGTAGAGCGCTAGCCTTGAGCTGAAATGCTGAGGGACAGCGCCCAGGCCCAGAGTTCAGGCCCCACGACCGGACCGCCCCCCCCCCCAAAAAAAAAAAAAAAAGAAATGTACTCATTACCTTGCCCATGTAATTGTAACCCCTCTGTACAACATTTTCACAGTTAAAAAAAAATATTCAGAAAAAAAAATCCACTGAAGTGGAGATGAAAAAACTAAGGACTGTGGCTGGAAGGAACAGAGTTACACTGGAAAATTCTTTTGCTACAGTCCCCTTGAATTGAACTCACAGTTAAAACATAAACAAAACAACACAGAAAAACTCTCTAAGAAGATTTGTCATGACAAGAGGAAGTCAACAGACACAATGAATAGAGTAAAAAAAATTAGTAAGTGAAGATACCTAGGGTTATGTTAAAACTACACGATATATGTGTTCAAAATAAAGAGATCAATCAAGCTTTGTGTTCACGGCTGTCATCCTGGCTACTCAGGAGGCTGAGATCTAAGAATCAAAGTTTGAAGTCAGCCTGGACAGGGGAACCCTACAGACTCTTATCTCCAATGAACCACCAAAAAGCTAGGTAGTTCAAGTGGTAGAGCACCAGCCTAGGGCAAAAAAGCTAAGGGGTAATGCCCAGGCCCTGAGTTCAAGGCCCAGGCTAGTAAACATGCACAAAAAAATGAATTAGTGAATATGAATTTGTGAAAAATGACTATTAAATTTGTATACAACTTTAACTTTTCAAGTAAAAGAAACCCTCAATCAGCAGAATTTCCTCCTCTCTTCTTCCTTTCCTCCTCCTCCCTTCCTCTTTTCCTCCTCCTCCCTTCCTCTTTTCCTCCTCCTTCTTTTTGTGCTGGAACTGGGACTTGAACTTGGGGCCTGGGCTCTGTCCCTCAGTGTTTTCGCTCAAAGCTAGTGCTCTCCCACTTGGGCCACAGCTCCATTTCCAGTGTCTTGGTGATTAATTGGAGATAAGAGTCTCACAGCCTTTCCTGCCCCGGCTGGCTTTGAAACTTGATCCTATGATCTCAGCCTCCTGAGTTACTAAAATGACAGGCAAAGCCTGGCTTAACTTCTTGAAACCAAAAATAATAATTTCAAGGAAGTGGAGGAAGTAGTAGAATGCTAGCTTTGAGCACAAAAAAACCAAGCAATCGAGCGAGGCCCTGAGCTCAAGCCGCAGTACACTGGCACCAAATCAGCATCATCATCATCATCATCATCATCATCATCATCATCCTCCTCCTCATGATAAATACAATAATAATTTTGTAAAGCAAAAAATTGGGACCCACTGACTGAGAAATGGATTTCTTATTTGCTTTAAGGAGCACTTACTATTTTCAATTAATGGGAAATATATTTACAAAAAAACTTTACCCCAAGTATTTCTCTACTCAGACAAAACTTATGTATACATTTAAAAATAACTGGGAAAAATAAAAGTTCTACTTTGCCAAGACATTTTTAGATACACAATAGTTTGCTTGCTATCATGCACTTACTATATATATATATATATATATATATATATTTATATATATATATTTCAACAAAGTCTGGAAACTCTAATTGGGTGTATGAAATCTATGTTAGACAGCTTCTGTGTGCCAACCAAATCCACCCTTACTTCCTGCAAAGATAAAAATCTAACTGTGCTTTTTTTTCAGTTCAATCAAATATACCAATACATATTTCAAGGACTCTTATAAATACCACTGGAGGAAAAATTGTGGAACCCGTCTTGTGGGGGTAGATAATAAAATCAGTCAACGTAGGACGAAAAATGATACAGCACTAATGTAATTTTATCCATTTTATGATGTTATGAAACTAAGATCATAAATCAATCTGCTGTTTCTCTTCAAGTGAATGTGTAATTGGGCTGTGCTGTGTATATTTTAGGAGGTCATTTATGAACGTGAGCGTGTATCTGTTTTGGAAAATAAATAAGAGTCAAATGGAAAGATGAGAAAGGACACCATTAATTTTATGACAAAGTGTGATCAAATTTTCCTTTTTTGTTTTAGTTTTTGTGCTGATACTAGTACATGAACTCAGTCTTGCACTGTGGCTTGGCTTTTTCCTTCAAGGCTGGAGGTCTACCAGTTGAGCCACGGCTTGCTTCTGGCTCTTTGGTTGTTCAATGGAGATAAAAGTCTCACAGACTTTCCTGCATAAGCTGGCTTTGAACTGTGATCCTCAGATCTCAGCCTCCTGAGTAGCTGACAGGCTTGAGCCACCAGCTCCTGTTTTAATATTCTAATTGTTATTATAAAGGTGATAAGTCAGATAATGAGATATATTTCTGTTTGGACAATGTCACCACTGCCTGTGTTTTCTCCCAGTTCATAAACCTATGTATTTTTATTTGTTATTTATTTTATTTTATTTTATGGGTCCAGTCGTGGGGCCTGAACTCTGGATCTGGGCGCTGTCCCTCAGCTCTTCAGCTCAAGGCTAGCACTCTACCACTTGAGCCACAGCACCACTTCCAGCTTTTTTCTTTTTTGCTTATGTGGTGCTGAGGAATCGAACCCAGGGCCTCATGCATGCAAGGCAAGCACTCTACCCCTGAGCCACCTTCCCAGCCCAAAACTTATATATTTTTTAAAGTAAATTTGAAAAAAAAATAAACCTATCCATCAATCAAACAGACAACAGGGATAATAAAAGATGCAGTGCCAGGGCCAGGCTCTTGTGGCGTGGAAGGCGCTGGATGTCAGAGAGCCAAGGGTTACCCCACGGCTCGTCCTGCTCACCTTGACCTTGAGTGTTCTCCCTCAGGCCCGGCCAGCTTCTGTCCCAGCACCCTGTCCCCAGTGCCCCGGACATCCACAGAGAAAGGGGACCTCTGGCATCCGCCTAGCTCTTCCTTCTGTCTCCTTGATTTCCCTCTTTGCTTTGGGGGTGTCTCCCGCTGAGGTGCAAACCCAGCAGGCTCTCCTGTGAGCGGATGTCTGCTATTTCCATTCTGTCCCAAGTCTTTGATGCTGTCCCACTGGCCCTCCTGTGGCTGCCCTTTTTTGATCTTCAGTGTTTTAATTAATAGTGCTTAATGAGGCTTGGCCCCCTGAGAGGTGATGAGGGGAGAAGTCTGCGGAGGAGCTGGGATGAGTGAATTCTCTACTCATCTGCATGTTGGATATAAAGAACCGCCCCTCCCTGCCAGGGCACTCCCTGGTTATTGTCAAAGACATCCATAATGCCACAAGAAGGCAAAGAGGCACGGCTAGAAAGAAAGTTGGTCTGCAAAGAGGCTATTTGGCTCCCATGAGATGAAACCATATAAAATTGACATATATAATTGCTATATATATAATTGTATATAGAATTGATACATACACAATTGGCATATATGTGCATGTATATATATACATACATGTTTGTTTGTTTGTTTATGCTGGTCCTGGGGCTTGCACTCAGCTGTCCCTGAGCTTTCTTTGCTCAAGGCTAGCACTCTACCACTTGAGCCACAGTGCCACTTCTATAATTGATATTCTAGAGGAAGGCAGTAATTTTCCACTCCTTTTGTTGTTGTTGTTGTTGTAATTGTTGTTTTGGCTGGGCCTAAGAATTAAATTGACATAATTTAAGACATGAGGAGAAAAACAGATTTCTGTAACCTACATTTTTATTAATTTTATTTTATTTTTTGTACCAATCCTAGGGCTTGAATGAAGGACCCAAGCACTATCCCTTAGATTTTTTTTTTTCTGTGCTCTTTTTTTGTGCTCTATCATTGGAGCCAAAGCTCTATTTCTGGTTCTCTACTGGTTAATTGGAGATGAGTCTCATGAATTGTCCTGCCCAGGCTGGCTTTGAACCATGATCCTCAGTTCTCAGCCTCCTTAGCAGGTAGGATGACAGGTGTGAGCCACTGGCACCCAGCTTCCTCTGACCATTTTAAACAATGTTTCCCAGGAGTCCCCTCTTTCATCATTAATGTCTCTTCATCCTGTTCTTCTAAGATCACTCCTTTTTCTGAGTCCCAATTCCATTGTAAGCTGGCTCATGAAACCATGAAAGAAGAAGAGTGCTATTTGTAGGTGGCTGCACAAGCTACCATCTGTGAATCAAAGGCTAGTGTTGTCTTGTTTCTCTCAATAAAGTTTTATTGACACACGGGCCTGTTGGTTCACGATCTGTGGCTGCTTTGGTCTGCTGTGCCAGAGCTGGCCCAAGGCCTCCTCAGCCTGACAGATCCTGGAGGAACGTCCACAGACATTTGGCGGTCAAGCAGGGCCAGGCCTCAGATCTGAGGTGCCCTCTGGGTAAGCAGGGGGCTGGACACTCAGGGAGGGGATGGCTGGACTTCCAGTCTCCAGGAGAAAGATCAAGAACAGGGAGAGCAGGTGGTGTGGCTCTACCAACAGGCTGGTTCAGCCCCCAGAGGAGATTTTTTGTTGCTGTTGTTTTTTGTTTTTTTGTTTTGTTGGTCATGGGGCTTGAACTCTGGGCCTGGGCACTGTCTCTGAGCTCTTCAGCATTCTACCACTTGAGCCACAGCGCCACTTCTGGTGTTCTGAGTGGTTTATTGGCGATGAGTCTCATGGACTTCCTGCCCGGGCTGGCTTTGAACCACGATCCTCACATCCTCCTGAGTAGCTAGGATTATAGGCGTGAGCCGCTGGTGCTCAGCGAGAGGGTTTATCTTGGCATCTGAGAAAATGAGCTGAAGCCAAGTTTGATTGCACAGAAGGGCTTTTCTTGCTGGTGGCTGAGATCTGAGGATCACAGTTCAAAGCCAGCCCAGGCAGGAAAGTCTATTAGATTCTTGTCTCCAACGAACCACCAAAAAAAGTCAGAAGTTGTGCTATGGCTCAAAGTGGTAGAGCACCAGCCTTGAGCAAAAGAGCTCAGGGACAGTGCCCAGGCCCTGAGTTCAAGCCCCGGGACTGACATAAAAAGAAAAAGAGAAAAAGAAAGAAAGGCTTTTCTCTTTCCTGGAGGGTCAGCCATTTTGTTCCATGCAAGCTTTTGACTGTGTGCTCACCAGGTTTTCCCAGAGGAACAGAGCCAGTAAGATCACTCTCTCTGGGAGATTTACTGTGAACTATCAACTTGCATAATGTTTGTGCAAACCTGGTGTCAATTCCAGCTCAAGGCTGAAGATCTGAGAACCAGAAACCCGGGGACGGGAGATTGGCGTTCCAGTGCAACCTCCCTCTTCCCTTGGCTTCCCTGCAAATCCAAACGCATTGGACGATGCTACCCTCAGCCAGTGAGGCCCATCTGTTTTACTGGCTGCACGCTCCCCCCACCCCCCCTCACGCCTATAGCCCTAGCTACTCTGGAGGCTGAGATTTGAGGACCATAGTTTGAAGTCAGCCACCAAAAGGCCAGAAATGGAGCTGTGGCTCAAGTGGTAGAGCATCAGTGTTGAGTGAAAAAGCGCAGGGACAGCACCCAGGTCCTGAATTCAAGCCCCAGGACACAGATACAAAAAGCACAAAGATCTAAATGCCATTCTCCAGATATGTAGACAGCTTATGAACCAGTCAAACCAACGAAGAAAATTAACACATGAAATTAACCATTACAGCACAAGGCCCTGAATTCAAGCCTCATTACTGGTACATGTACAACTGTGTGTGAGCAAGCGTGTGCACACGCACACATACACACCAATTAAGCATTACACAAGCTGGACACTGGTAGCTCAGGCGTTTATACCTAGTTACTCAGGTGGCTGAGATGGGAAGATTGCAGTTCAAAGCCAGCCCAGGCAGGAAGTTTGTAGATTCTTATCTTTAGTAAATTATCAAGAAGCTGGAAATGGAACTGTGGCTCAAGTGGTAGAGCGCCAGCCTGGACTAGAGAAGAGACAGCGCCCAGGCTCTGAAGCTCTGTGTTCAAGCTCCAGGACAGGCATCAAAACAAACAAAACAATAACAACCACAAACCCCACCGACCTCACAGAAACATGTGTAATGAACATATGTGGGCAGCCTGTAGCCCAGGCATGGGACACACACATAACAGGGGTGTGGAAGGCAACTGCCCGAAATCCCAGGACTAGGAGACTTGCTCCCCTGCCCTTCCTTCCTGCTCCCAACACGGACAGTTTGGTTTCCCAATGCATCAGGGAACAGTGTCAATATCTAACCCTGCCTCAGGGACCAGCCTGGCTCCTCCCTTTCTCTCTGGCATCTCTCCCTAGGCTGAGTGAAGGAAGCATCATCTCCAGTCCTCTGTCAAAATCCACAGGATGTCCAGCCTCAGGTCCTTTGTACCTGCTCCTTCCTGTCTTACTTCACACAGCACTGGCTGCCTCTAACCTAAGTTTCAGCTTTGATGTCATGTCTACCATTTTATCCAAGTAAGTCACCTTTGTCATTCTTTGTCCTAACATTGTTTTCTTCCTGGCTTCTTTGATAAATAAATAAATGTATGTTCTATATGGAGTGATTACTATGGAGATCTTTTCTTTCCTTCCTTTCTCTTTTCTTCTCTTCTTTCTCTTTCTTCTCTTCTTTCTCTCTCTTTCTTTCTTACTCTTTCTCCCCCCCTCCCCGGCTCTCTTTCTCTTTTTTTCCTGTTTTTGGTACCAGTCCTGGGGCTTGAATTCAGGGCCTAGGTGCTGTCTTTGAGATTTTTTTTTTTTTTTTTTTTGCTTAAGGCTAATGCTCTACCACTTGAGCCACAGGTCCCTTCCAGCTTTTTGCTGATTTATTGGAGATAAGAGTCTCATGACTTTCTTGGCCAGGCTGGCTTTGAACCATGATCCTCCGATCTCAGCCTCCAGACTAGCTGGATGACAGGTGTGAGTACCAACGCCTGGCTTGGAGACAGTTTGGTGGATGGACTGGAGGGCTGGCATCTGGTGGCTGGAGGGAGAGCATGGAAAGCTTCCTGCATTGCCTGGGACACTTGGATACGACAAGAACCACCTGCGGTCCAGCACCAAGGGCCACAGTCGACACCCAAGGCCAGTCAGGCCTCAAAGGTGGCCAAGAAGAGACCATGCACAGGTTGGGCCTCACACTTCTGCCTGGGTGAGTCAGGAAAGATGAGGATGAAAGGAGAAAACAAGGCTGGGCACCACTGCTCACACCTGTAATCCAAGCTACTCAGGAGGTAAAGATCTGAGCATTCGGGCTCGAAGCCAGCCCAGGCAGAAAAGCCCTTGAGATTCTTGTCTCCAATGAATCAGTAAAAATCCCAGAAATGATGCTGTGGCTCAGGTGCTAGAGCCCTAGCCTTGAGCAAGATGTGGTTCAGGGACAGCACCCAGGCCTTGCATTTAAACAATGCATTTATTATGCCACCTCCCCCTCCACCCCCCCAACTCCCCTCCCCCCCTAAAGAAAAGCAGTCAGTGTCAGTGTTAGGAGAAACTGCCTACCTTAATGAGCGTCCTACCAGGACATGGCCACGGTGTGTCTGAACACCGCACCAGGGCAAGGGATTGACATCCCAATGGATATGGATTTTATTATTATTCCTCCTCCTCCTCCTCCTCTCCTCCTCTTCCTCCTCCTCCTCCTGCTATAGTGGGACTTGAACTCAGGGTCACAGTTTCACTTAGCTTTTTCTCTCAAGGCTGGTGCTCTACCACATGAGCCACAGCTCCACTTCTGGCTTTTTTGCTGGTTCCTCAGAGAGAAGAGTCTCATGGATTTGTCTGCCTGGGTTGCCTTCGAACCACGATCCCCAGCCTCCTGCGCAGCTAGGGTGACAGGTGGGAGCTGCTGGTGACCGGCCAGGCTCATGTCTAACAGACTGACAGCAAGTATGTTACTAGAGCAACTAGGAAAGGCTCCAGTTCCTGTGTGAGGAGCGTGCTGAGCCCAGTGTCACTGGGTTGGGGACTCTCACGGTGGCTTAGACAACATTGCTGGGGTCGTTAATGAAACAGAGGACAAGGAAGTTAAGACAGCCCTAGAGCAATTCGGTGAATGTATACTTCTTCCTCCCAGCGGCAAGGCGAGCTGCTTTTCCTGCTCCTGACTGATGGGCTTTGCAAAGAACACATTTGCCACATCAGCAGCCACGTCTCTAGTGCCCGGGCCAGGCTGCTTTCTTCCAATAAAGACAGCTGAGCATCAGGAGTCAGCACTCAGCTTCATTTGTGATTGCTTGCTCTCTTGGAGACCCCATTCCAGGCCCCAGGCCCAGAGTCCAGGCATCCCACGTCAGGTCCGGTGACTCACCCCATATGCCAAATAACGAGACATGGCAGAGGCAGGGAGAGGAGATGGATTTCACGGCCTCCGCGGGAGACAGCACCTGAGGACATCTTTAGTGTCTCGGGGTGGGGTGGGGGCATTGACCTCAGGTTACATAGGAGAATGGGGGACTGGGGTGAGAAAGATCCACAGAGTGACCCCAGTCCCGAGTCATAGGGGAGGCCCGGGGGACCCAAGCACGGGCTTTGGGAACAGTTTGCCTGGTGAGTGATCTCCTGAGATTTATCAGCCAATATTCTCCATCCACCCTCCTACCCCCAGGTTATAAAAGACTGCAGCAGAGCAGAGCAGGGGTCAAAGGACACAGGCATAGAGTGGGGGGGGGGGGCTCTAACTCATTCACAGGACCCAGCTGGAGCATCTTTTACAGTGTCCCACCATCTGCTGGCCCACGCAGCTTGACCCCTCCACCTCGAAATCTTGTCTTTTTGGGTGGCTGATTTTGACATTCTGTCTAAAAGTTTCAGTGCAGTGACTTCTAAATGTATTATCTTGGTTAGATTGAGGAGATGTTTCACAGGCTCCTACTTGTCTTTGTGTGTGCGTGTGTGTGCGCGCGCCAGTCTTGGGGCTTGAACTCTGGGTCTGGGCCTGGGTGCTGTCCCTGAGCTCTTCAGCTCAAGGCCAGTGCTCTACCACTTGAGCCACAGCACCACTTCCGGTTTTCTGGGGGTTAATCAGCACTAAGAGTCTCACAGGCTTTCCTGATCAGGCTGGCTCTGAACTGTGATCCTCAGATCTCAGCCTCCTGAGTAGCTGGGATACCAGGTGTGAGCCACCAGCCCCTGGTGACCTAATTATCTTTCTTTCTACAGATCAGTGAACGAAGGGGAGACATTGTTAACTACATGACCAAGAGCGAAGTCCCCGAGTTTATATGAGTTTATACCTTGATTGCCCTTTATTCTGTAGAAAGGACAGAATGGTGGGAAATGCTGAAATTCACAGGAGCAAAGGCCTCAGGGAAACACATTCAGCTGGGGAAGGGGGCCTCCAGTGAGACCAGGCTGATGTGAAGCACCAGGAAAGTGTCTGTAATCTGCTTGCCGGGGTGTTTAAGATCAGCCCGCTTTGTTCTGGGGGCCCAGGGACTTTCAGAACAAGATTTCTGCTGGGACTGTATGGGTAGGTCCCAAAAGAAGTATTCATTGTTAGCATTAACCCCACCTCTGGTCCTCAGCTCCGCCCAGACCGGAACTCCTCCTGGCCCTAGAGTTCCTGCCCCACAGCTGGCCTCTCTCCACCCAGACCCACCTGCGCCTGCCACTATTCCCAGAGCCACCTGCTACCTGGATAGGGGCAGACGCCATGCGCTCCCTCTCCCAGGGGAGATATGGTCCTTCTAATAACTCTTAAAATAATCTTTCTCCTGTGTGTGCCTGCCTCTGTGTGGTCCATTAGGCTGGTCATGAAGGATCCCAACACGTATGATCTGATTAAGTAACTGTAACCCTTCGGCACATCATTTTTATAATAACAATTGTTTCTTAATTTGCTTCCCATGAACCAAACACTGTGATAAGCCTCCCGCCCCCAAAAAAGAATATAAAATGTGAAATCAGAAACAGAACACATTATTTATTATTAAGAAGAGGGCAAAACATTTAAGGCAGAATCTCTTTGTAGAGAACAAACTCCAGCTTAGTCCTTAAAAGGAAATCTCAAAGATAAAGGCCTCAGTAGAGAGTTAAGCACCAGGGCCATTTGGGAAGCTAATCAATGCTTTCTGCCATTTGGGGAGGTAATGGTTTCCTAGGGCTATGATATCTGTATTTCTCTAAAGCAGAGCCCTCGAAGCTCACATCCCACTGAGCCAGGCTTCTGCACTTCAAAGGAAGACTTGCTGTTCCTCCCATCCTTGGAACTGAGTGCACAGTCCCTGTCTCCTGACTAGGCACCAGGATGTCTGCAGGAAATTGTGTGGTCTCAGCCACTTTGTTGCTTTGATGCCATTTGTAATCACTAACTACTAGTTCTGCTTTCCTAACTTGCTTCTTTGTCAATTGCAAAACTGCCACTGACCACCTGGGAGAGACCCTCCCGCCCTCCCCACCCCCCCCATGGGTCTTGCCTTTCAATACAGTGAACTATTTGACTTCACTGCGGGTCTTCACTGTCTTGGTATAGTGGAGGTCAGTCATCATGGCTAATAAACGATTCCTAGCCCAATTGACTGAGTGTGGGTGACTCCTTTCCCTGATTGTAGGTTCAAGTCCCACCAGCCCAGGGAAGGTGGGATACTTCAAACACGCTTCTGCTTCCGTTTGTGTTTCCTATGCCACTGAGGGTTGGAGTTCAGCTGGTTGCCGTGGGAGTGACTAAGGGCAGAGTGTGGACAGAGCCCCTGAGAGCCTGTGCCCATGTGGGAGAACTTGAACCCAGACCTACAACGACTTCCCACATCTCCATTGATAAGGTGGGGCCCACGGAGACAGGCTGGGTCCCCCAGTGTCGGTCTCAGCCCCACTACTCACACGAGAGTCATGGGGCCAGAAGCAGGGCTGGGAGAATATTGATTCTTCACAAGGGAGCAGCAGGCTCTAGATCTCTGCAATGCCTTCCTTCTAGAAACTAGGAGGGGAGGGGATTGGAAGCCTGGCTCAGTTAGTGGAGCACCAATCAGGTAGTAGAGTCCTGGTCTCAGACCTAAAAAGCAGAATAATGTAAAGGAACTTGGAGGAGCAGTGATTTTCTATTGAAGCAGTTGATATTGGCCTTTCATGATCAAATCTTCATTATTCTTTTTGTTTGTTTTCGTTTTTTGTCGGTTGTGGGGTCTGAACTCTGGGCCTGGGCGCTTGTCCCTCAGCTCTTCAGCTCAAGGCTAGTGCTCTACCACTTGAGCCACAGCGCCACTTCCCGCTTTTTTCTTTTTGCTTATGTGGTGCTGAGGAATCGAACCCAGGGCCTCAGGCATGCAAGGCAAGCGCTCTACCACTGAGCCACCTTCCCAGCCCAAGCAGTGATTTTCTATTGAAGCAGTTGACATTGGTCTTTCATGATCAAATCTTCATTATTCTTTTGTTTGTTTGTTTTTGTTTTTTGTCAGTTGTGGGGCCTGAACTCTGGGCCTGAGCACTGTCCCTCAGCTCTTCAGCTCAAGGCTAGTGCCCTACCACTTGAGCCACAGCGCCACTTCCCGCTTTTTCTGCTTATGTGGTACTAAGGAATCGAACCCAGGGCCTCATGCATGCGAGGCAAGTGCTCTACCACTGAGCCACCTTCCCAGCCCAAATCTTCATTATTCTTATGTGGCTTGGAAAGCAGAGGACATTCCGGCAAGCTCCCCACTAGGAATGCTGTGGTTTTACCAGCCCCAAAGCACAGATGTCTGGAGCCAGTCATGTCATGCCCCTTGCTTCAGGTCACGTGATCCTTGTGAGGCAGGGTGGGTCAGAGAACACGAGGCGTGGTAAACAGCTGGACAGGAACTCAACAACAGATAAGCTTACAACAAACACAGGAGATACTCATCCATCTACTAGCTTCCTTGTGGGCAGAGGGTCCTGCTCCCTGAGTGCGCAGGGCTTGGAGGCTGCCCTACTCTTCTCAGAGGATGAGGACTCTTAGGAGCTGGAGACCTGTCGTCTTTTCTAAGTACTGAAGTCAGAGACTTGTTATTCTAGGCTTTGACTGCCAGTGGCCCCAAACCCAGTGGCCAACAACAATCATGGCTCATGGCAGCAGCTAAGGTTGGCTCTCGGGTTTTGCCAGCTTTCTGGAAGGTTCTGCTCTAGTGGCAAGGGTTCATGGTTGGTCGCTCACTTGCTTCTCTTGTTCTTCGTTTCTGTTGCCTCTGTGTCTAGCTCTTCTTCTTCTCCCCTCCTGTGTACTTCTTCTCTATGTGTCATGAGCTCATAGTAAGAAGTCAAGAAAAGACAAAGCAGGAGCCTTCTTTTCTTTCTTTGTTTCTCTTTCTTTCTTTCTTCCTTTCTTTTTGTCAGTAGTGGGGCTTGAACTCTGGGCCTGGGCACTGTCCCTGAGCTCTTCAGCTCAAGGCTAGCGCTCTACCACTTGGGCCAAAGCGCCACTTCCAGCTTTCTGAAGGTTAGTTGGAGATAAGAGTCTCATGGACTTTTCCTGCCCAGGCTGGCTTTGAACCATGATCCTCTCAGATCTCAGCCTCCTGAGTAGCTAGGATTACAGACTTGAGCCACTGGTGCCCGGCAAGACTTTTCTTTTTTCTTTTGTCAGTTATAGGGCTTGAACTCAGAGCCTGGGTGCTGGGATTATGGGCATGAGCCACCTATGCCTGGCTGTTCATCACCTTTATGATAACAATTAAAATATATATTAAATAAAAGAACTTTCGGGAGGTGATATAGGAAGGATTTGATATCAGGTGAAGGGATAGAAAAGAACTGGGAAAGGCTCATTAGGGACACTAAGCTGTTGGAGAGGGGGAGGACTCACACATGAATAAGGAGGAGCCAGAGAAGGGTGAAGAGGGAAGATGGTGGAAGAACTCAGGAACCCTAGGCCTAGTCCTGGGATTGTGTGTCTGGATTGTGTGGCGTGGTATAAGTCATTTGAACTCTTTGAGTTTTGATGTTTGTATTTATTTATTTTCTTTTAGTCTTTAACATAGAAAGGGTGGGGGCTGGGTGACAGTGGCTCACTCCTAGCTACTCAGGAGGCTGAGAACTGAGGATCATGGATCAGAGTCAGCTGAGACAGACAAATCTGAGAGAGTCTTACCTTCACTGAACCAGCAAAAAGCTGGAAGTAGAGGTATGGCTCAAATAGTAGATCCCCAAGGGTGAGGGACAGCACCCAAGCCCTGAGTTCCAGTCCTTTAGCTGTCAAAGTGACATGTGTTAAGGGAAATATTTTCCCCCAGGGCAGAGAAAGAGGATACACATCTCTCTTCTCACATGCTCATCCAGTCCACCATTTATCTCCCTTTTGGTCTCTATTATTACACACCATGTAATTTAGTAAGCTAAGAAGAAACGCAACGTCATCTAGATTTCCTGGTTGTCCATTCAAGTGCACAACTCTCACAAGCTTGAACCTGGGATGGTTGTTTGCTGCTTTGGAAACCTGTCCCTTGCATTGTTAGAAAGGATGTTTGTCCACCCATTTCCAGCCACACACCTATAATAAGGGACGGGTTAAGCCAGGCACTTGTGGCTCATGCCTGTCGTCCTAGCTACTCAGGAGGCTGAGATCTGAGGATCCAGGTTCAAAGGCAGCCAGGGTGGAAAAGTCTATGAGACTCTCATCTCCAATGAACCACCAGAAAATTGGAAGTGGAGCTGTGACTCAAAGTAGTAGAGCACTAGCCTTGAACAAAAGAGCTCAGGAACAGCATCTAGGTCCTGAGTTCAAGCTCCAAGACTTACAAAAAAGAAAAATAAACAAGGGCAGGGTTGATGCACAAGTGTAGAGAAAGAAGACTCTTTCTCAGGAGCCAAGCGCATTTGTGCATCGTCAAGAGGCCCACGTGGAATGGCCTCTCAAGTTTCTATAGATAAAACCATTATAGGAAATCAATCTGCACTCTGTTTTCTATTATTACTGAGCCCTAATGTCACAGAGGCAGCCAGGGGAACCTTCGATGAGAGGAATTCCAGACCATTCAAAGTCAAAAGCAGTGCTCAGATTCATACCCACAAGTCCGCTCGACGTGACTTTGAGGGATGACTCCCCCCACCCCCACGCCCCAATCTAAGCCTGAATTTGTTCAAGTGTAAACAGAAAATGTAGGGAGAGTGTTAGGGTTAGAGATAGGAAGCTACCATGCGGACTTCAGGCGGAAAAAGAAAAGTTTATTCCAAACTGCTGGCCTAGCATGCAGTGGAGGTGCGCACAGAAAGGGCCGAGGGGGGCTGAGGGGTGGGAGAGGGGGCTGACATCTGGTGGGACTGGGGTTAAATAGGAAGGGGAAAGGAGGAGGTGTGGCTGGGGTGGTCCATGATGGATGTGACCTCAGAGAAAGGGGAGGTCACTGCTCCTCCTCCCCCCCTGCTGTGCTGGTCACCTGGGCAATGCAGGTGGGAGGGGGAGACTTCCTGCTTGGGAAACAAAGGGGAGAGGGAAGCCTACCTGCGGACTGGTATGGAGAGAAGCAGACCCTTTTCCCTGGCAAACCTATCATCCCAGGCTTTTGATAGTTTTAAAGTTAAAAGGGGGCACTGATGTTCTTTGGCTACTTCCTGATGTTAAGGGACATGGACATTAGGAGCAGAAGGTGGAGTTGTTGTTCGGGTCGGGAGAAGGCAGCAATGTTCCTTGGTGGTGAATGAGTGTATGTGTCCTTGGATAAAATCTGAAAGAAATCTTGCAAGGCAGGGCTGAGCAATAAGAAAAAATAATATTAGAGAGCACACAAATGGCAGAAGGTTTCAAGGCAGAAAATGAAAGATTGGATGACTTGGTAGTTCAGTTAGTTCCTATCTCCTGCGTTCCAGGTGATCCTGGAGTCGGTGGAAAATGTCCCTAGCTACTTCTGACATCTGGTAAATGGGTAGGGGAGAGCATGTAGACTGGTTAAGAATAAGCAGTTAGAAGCTGGGGCTGGAGTGGGTAAAGGCCCAATAAGAGGAGCTGGTGGATGTCTGGATTATAGAGTATGTACAGGAGACATAGGATGCTGCCAAGGCTAACTGTTCTAAGACTCACTTTGAACATTAGACATGCTTGTTAACTATTTCTCTTGATCTCCCGGCTCTGGTTAATTTTGAAAGGGCAGGCACAAAGTGACTCCATTCGGGATGTGACATCATCTCCTCTTACTCTGCTCTATGATCTTGTCACCAGGACTGGTTTTGTCCCTGGGGTCTAGGTGCTCATTGCTGGGATGGCTTGTCCCAGTTGACATTTTTGCTCATTGGCTTGGGCGCTGATCCTGAGCTCTTTTGCTCAAGGCTAGTGCCCTATTACTTTGAGCCACAGTGTTACTTCTGGCCTTTTTGAGGAATTTATTGGAGCTAAGAGTCTCAGAGGGATTTTTCTGCCGGCTGGCTTTGAACTGCAATCCTCAGATCAAACAAGACTTTGCTACAAAACCATTTTTTCATTTCCAATTAAAGCAACAAGGAGATCAAAAGAAAGCTATGCAGGGCTTACCTGTAACTTGTCAAGAATTGACTAACAAGTAATTGTCAATTATTCCTCTGTGGGTCAAGTAAAATACTGCAGAGAGTAAAGTCTGTAACCTACAATGACAAAACTCAGTAGATGTGATGAGAGTTTGCAAACAGCAACTGATTAACTGAACACAGCATAACTGTAGGACACTACTTAGATTGAAACCATTGTCAACTCTGTATCCAAGGTGGCTTACATACTTGGAAAACACCTCTTAAAAACTTGACAAACTTAATAGTGTGCAATTACTTTCATACATGCATATAAAGAAGGAGATGCTAATTTTACATCGATATATTAGTCTTGACCTTATTTAAATCAGTTAACTTAGTTACATACTAACTTTACTTATAAGCTCTATTTTATAAAACTGCCCATTTTCTCCCTTTAGCCTGCAGAAAAAGTTATCAGAAAAGTTTTAAAACAATTTTTGTAAAAAGACATATGTTAGGATACAAATGGACCCTTGAATACTTGCTAGGTGGGTGGGGGTTCCATGAGAACCCCACCACATGGACAAGATGGTCAGCCTCTGGGTTTGCATACAAATTGACCTTTGACCACTTGCTAGGAGTGTGCAAACTCACCACATGGCCAAGATGGCAAAAGACAAGTCAGGATGTTAAGACCTGGTGGTCTCTATAAAACAAGCAAGCAAGCAAGCAGACTAGTGAGTGAGCGAGCCAGAGGGCAAGATTGGACTCTTTTTTTTGTTGTTGTTGTTGGTGGTGGTGGGCCTGAACTCTGGGCCTGGGCGCTGTCCCTCAACTCTTCAGCTCAAGGCTAGTGCTCTATCACTTGAGCCACAGCACCACTACCGGCTTTTTTCTTTTTGCTTATGTGGTGCTGAGGAATCAAACCCAGGGCCTCATGCATGCAAGGCAAGCACTCTACCATTGAGCCACCTTCCCAGCCCTGAGATTGGACAAGGAAAGTTAAGCAAGCAGGTAAGCAGAAGGGCAGGGCACACAGCAAGACAGAAATAGACAGTTTTAGCCAGGAGAATTTAAGCTAAGAAGGCTAGCCTTAAGAGGGACCCTAGAGGAGTCATCTGCATTTCAACTCTCAAGGGCACAAGTGGGGGCAGGGGGAGGGAAAGAGGAGAATGACCTACATACAATACAAGTGGAGTTTCTAGAGCTGGCTGGAAGGCTCATGAGGCAAGAGATGGACAGAGAGAAGGACGTATATGAAGTACAGAACTTCCGGCCAGTTGCCACTGCTTAGCAGGAACTGCTACGTGTTTTGGCTTTATGGACTCCTTAGGGAAGAAGGCATGGAAGGGGGTCCTGCAGTGGTGGGCAGCGCCCCACCCATCCTGGGGGGAAGCATGGGAGGGGGCTGCGGAGTGTGGAGGAGGTCGGGATGGAAGGTGACCATGTCCACCTGGGGCTCTTCAGGGAGAGGGCCAAAGCCTGAGTCCTGCATCCCGACATGGAAAGTGACCAGCTGGAGGCACAGGAGCTCTCTGGTGTGGTACCACATGGGGAGAGAGAGAGACAGACAGACAGACAGACAGACAGAGGGGGGAGCGAGGGAGAGAGAGAGAGGAGCCCACCAGAGCTTGTCAGAGAGCTGGTAGAGCTGCTCCCCAGAGGCCGAGCCCGGGTGTGCAGGTGGGCGGTAGGGATGAGGCCTAGCTACAGGGAAGGAAGAAGGCAAGGCATGGGGTTCCCACAGGCAGTTCTGTCAGTCAGGGACCCTGGTTAAGTAGGAAGGGGGCGGGAGGAGGCGTGGCCACGGCGGGGGCGGAAGTGACCTCAGAGACTGGGAACCAATCACGGCCCAAAGGAGGCGCGGCTGAGGCAGTCCAGGATGTGACATCAGAGAAAGGGGAGGTGGCCGGCAACAGGTGCGCCAGCCACCTGGGCCAGGTGCGGGCAGGGACTTCCTGCGTGGGAAGCAAAGGGAAGGGGAAGCCTGTGTTCAGGCTGGCTTGGAGAGAAGCAGCCCTTTCCCCTACACAAGCGTCACAGAGAAATTTACACATTTCTCTTTCGAAGCTAATTTTCAGAGCTCTTTAATGGAGCATCAAACCAAGTGAAAATCCTTGGGATGTTCTTCAGAACTGTGTGCTTTTCCTCGTGTGTGTGTGTGTGTGTGTGTGTGTGAGAGAGAGAGGGAATGAGAGAGAGAGAATGTATACTGGGACTTATTCTCAAGCCTTGGTGTTGTCCCTTTGCTTTCTCCTGTTTTACTTCTTGAGCCATAGCTCCACTTCTGGCTTTTTGGTGGTTTATTGGTGATACCAATCTCATGGACTTTCCTGCCAGGGCTGGCTTTGAACTGTGCGCCTCAGATCTCAGCCTCCTGAGTAGCTGGGATGACAGGCTTGGGCCACCAATGCTTGGCAGCTTTGTTCTTTCATGTGCAAATTTGGGTTTGCTTCATAGGAAAAGAATGTCTGCAGTTTGTTTGGAAGGTCTGCTGACAGTTATGTGCTATGGGTTGACATTTCTCCACGCTGGTGGTCATGCCTGTAATCCCAGTTTCTCAGGAAGCTGAGATCTAAAGATTACATTCAAAGCCAGCCCTGGCAGGAAAATTCATGAAATTCTTATCTCCAATTAACCACCAAAAAGCCAGAAGTTAGCTGTGACTTAAGTCGTAGAGTGCCAGCCTTGAGCAAAATAAATAAATAAATAAAATCTTAAGAACAGTGTACAGGTCCTGAGTTCAAGCTCCAGGACCAACAGAGACACACAGACACACACAGACACACACAGACACACACACACACACACACACACACACACACACACACACACACGCATTGACTCTATTTAAACTTCAGGTTCCAATTGACCACAGCAAAATCTCTGCTATCCTGAAATAGCTCGTCTTTCCTTAATTGAAAAATAAGCCATAGCATATTCAAGAAATTGAAGACCTTAAAATTGACCTTAGAGAGAAAAACTACCTGGGGATCCGTATTAAGACTGTGTATGCTGAATCTGATCTAAAAATGTCCTCAATTCAACCGGGACTTTTCAAAGTACCTCACATATCTTTTTACAGCCTACAAAATCCCCCCCTCCACCCTGAATCCTGGAACTTGAACTCAGGGTTTGGGAACTGTCCCAGAGCTTTTGTGCTCAAGGCTAGTTAGTGCTCTACCACTTTGGTCCATAGGACTACTTCTGGTTTTCTGGTGGTTCACTGGAGATAAGAGTCTCATGGACTTTTCTGCCTAAGGCTGGCTTCGAACTGTGATCCCCAGATCTCAGCCTCCTGAGTAGCTGGGATGACAGGCCTGAGCGCGGGTGCCTGGCTGATTGTATCCTTTTAATCACACTGGGGTAGGTCTGACTGAGCTGTGCCAGGCCAAGCATGCCTGTGAAGCCATGGCCTCCGGCAGGACTTTTATCGCAATCAAATGAAAATTGGTTTAGTTAATATAATAAATTATATGTCTAACTTAATTTTACAGCAAATGCCTGCTACTAGAGACTGATAAAATGTTGCTGGAAGATTTCCCACATGTTTAAAACTTCCCATTATGGGGAGAATAAAAGATATGTGTGTGATCTATTTTCTGTGTATGTACATATGCTCACAGATACATACGTATATATGTATATTTATAATTGAGGTATAAAGAAGAAATTAAGTGAAAAAAGTTTTCAGGAGCATCTCAGGAGCTATGATTTGCAAGAAATTAAATCTAAATTATAATTTCCCAAGACAATAACAATTTCCAGAAACACATCTTGCATCTTAATTGTGAATCTATTGGCAGAAACAGGATACGTAAAGGTATATGGGTATTTTTATGTTATGTGTGTATGTGTGTGTTTAATTTTTTTTGTTGTTGTTGTTGGTCATGGTGCTTGAACTCTGGGCCTGGGTGCTGTCCCTGAGATCTTCAGCTCAAGGCTAGGTCTCTACCATTTGAGCCACAGCACCACTTCTGGTTTTCCAGTGGTTTATTGGAGATAAGAGTCTAATGGATTTTCCTGCCCAGGCTGTCTTTGAACCGTTATCCTCAAATCTCAGCCTCCTAAGGAGCTAGGATTACAGGTGTGACCACCGGTGCCTGGCTTAATTTCTTATCTTTAAGGTTGGCTTGTCCTTCTGACTTGAAAACTGAGAGTAAGAACCAGACATTGGTGGCTCATGCCTGCAATCACAGCTACTCAGGAGGATGAGATCTGAGCATCCAGGTTTGAAGCCAATCTAAGCAGGAAAATCTGTAAGACTCTTACCTCCAGTTAATCAGCAAAAAGCAAAATGCCAGAACTGGTGGTATGGCTCAGTTGGATGAAAAAACTAAGAGACAGGGCCTGGGCTCTGAATTCTAGCTGCTGAATACATACATATATACACACACTTCTCTCTCTGTCTCTCTCTCTCTCTCATGCACACACACACACACACACACACACACACAAACAGAGGAAGAGAAAAAGCAAGAATGCAAGAAAGGGAAGGAGGGAGGGAGGGAGGGAGGGAAGGAAGGAAGGAAGGAAAGAAGGAAGGAAGGAAGGAAAGAAGGAAGGAAGGTTGAGAGCAAGTCTGGCTCTTGGCATATACATCATTTCAAGACTAGTAGTTTTGTCTAATCACATATGGCAGTGGGAAAGAAACAGGTTCAGAGAGGTTAGATAACTCACCTGGAGTCATCCAGCTATCATGGGGCCAAAACATAGACACCATCCAGAACTCTCTGTGGTACCAAGAGAAACCTACTTCTGTCAGCAAGGTGACTAAACTTCCTGAGGTGAGGAGGGCCGGGCAGGGGAGAGGAGGGCAGGGGAGAAGAGGCTAATCTGAGCCACCCTAAATTCTTCCATCCAGAGACAGAAAGCCAATAGAAATAGAGCCTACAAATGGAACCTTTCTCCAGACAGTTCTGGTCTGGAATGACATTTCAGTGCTTTTATGCTTTTAAAACACAAGGAACTTTACAGCCAGGTCTGCAGGACTCCAGTTCACGCAGCTGGGGTCCCCTCGGCTTCCTCTCCCCCGGCTCCTCTTCCTCCTTCCCACTCTGTGTCTTCCTCCTCCCCCTTCCCCTCCTCCTCCTCCTCCTCCTCCTCCTCTCCCTCCTCCATTTCCTCTTCTGTGTTCTTCCTTCTCTCCCCCCTCATCTTCCTCTTTTCTCACTTCTTTCTCCTCCTCCCTCCTAGCCTCTTCCTCCCCTTCTCCTACCTCCTCTTCTTCCTCCTGTCTTTTCCTCCTCTTCTCATGGCAAGGTACAGTCTCTTAAAGAGGCTTTTTTGGGGGAAAATCTATGAAGGATTATTATTTTCTTTTCTTCCCTGTACCTTTCAATCTCAGTCCATAAACAGATATTTTCTTATTTATCCTGGCAACAGAAGGGGCTGCTGGCAAGTAGCACTGTGGCTCAAAGTGGTAGAGCGCTAGCCTTGAGTGCAAAAGCTCAAGGACTGCTCCCACATGCTCAGTTCAAGCCCAGGACTGATGAAACAACCCACCAAACAAACAAACAAACAAACAAGTCGAGCTCTGATGGTTCACGTCTGTAATCCTAGTTACTCAGGAGGCTGAGATCTGAGGGTCATGGTTCAATTCAAGCTTCATGACTGACAAAACACAAAACCAACAAAAACAAAAAACAAAAAAAGAGAAGAAGGGCTGATCTTTCATAGTCTCTTGAATGTAGCACATCATGAACTTACTTTTCTTTTTTATTTTATTTTATTTGTTTTTGAATCCGGTCATGGGGCCTGAACTCTGGGCCTGGGCGCTGTCCCTCAGCTCTTCAGCTCAAGGCTAGCGCTCTACCACTTGAGGCCCAGCGCCACTTCCGGCTTTTTTCTTTTTTTGCTTATGTGGTGCTGAGGAATCGAACCCAGGGCCTCATGCATGCAAGGCAAGCGCTCTACCACTGAGCCACCTTCCCAGCCCCAAAATTCAAGACTTGGAAGGGAAGAATTAATCATGTGACTCTCCATGGAGATAAAGGGTAAAATTATTTACAGGACACACAGTCTCAATATTGAGCCTCTCAATATCGAGTTGTATTTAGCAAAAGAGTAGTTAGCAATGTTCTGGTGTGTGTGTGTGTGTGTGGTGGGGAGGAAACTTTAAGAGATTCATTGTGCAAATAAAAGGAAAACAAAATGGAATCCAAAAGGTGAGAGAATCTAATGTCACATCAAAGCCACAACCAACCAACCAACAACAACAAAAAAATAAAAATTTTATAAAATAAGCTGTTTAGATTTAAGCTGTCTTTGTTTTTTCTTTTCTTTTTTTATTGTGAAAATACTGTACAGAGGGGTTACAATTACATGGGCAAGATAATGAGTACATTTCTTATCAAGCATTGTAGCCTCCTCCTTTGTTTCCCCTTCCCATCCCTTCCCATCCTCCCCCTGCCCCCCCCCAATCCTCCCCGCTCCCCCCCCCCCCCCCCCGTTTGTTTGTTTTTATACCAGTTCTGGGATTGAACTCAGGACCACACAGCTCTCACTCAGCTTTTCAGTCCAAGGCTGGTGCTCTACCACTCAAGCCACACCTCCACTTCTGACTTTTCAATCATTTTTTGGAGATAAGCTTCATAGACTTTTCTTCCTGGGGTTGGCTTTGAACCGCCATGCTCAGCTCCTAGCCTCTTGAATAGCCAGGCTTACAGGCATGAGCCACCAGCCCCTGCTGAGCCAAAAGATGCTTCTGGCCTCAAGGTGTCCTGTGGTTCCACTTCCCCCAATACCATCAAAGCAATGGCTATTTTGGTAGCAATCTGGAGGCATGCCCACTTGTGCTAGTCCTAAATATGTATTTGTTGTTGTATTGTTCATCTCAGGGATCTAGAGAACTTATGAGGTACGGGGAGAATGCCCAGAGGAGGCTTGGCTTCCAGATGTTCCTGGGCATCATGAGCTGGCCAAAGGGCAGTATGGGAGGCACCCGAAATCCATCAAGAGCAAAGACAGACTTTCCATAAGTACCTTTCTCCACCAGAGTTTCCTTTCATTGAATTTTTCTTCTCTCTCCCTCCCTCCCCCCTCCCCCCACCCTGGGCAATATTTAAAATGCTGAATCGCAATGAAGTTCCCTATTGTAGGAAGAGTCAGAGGAGCATTTTGAGAACCTTGCCTCTCAAAATTACCTTGGGAAGATCATGCTCCTTTGAGGGCCAAGGCAAGACTGGCTTGGGAACTGCCCAGATTTAAACACCAAAAGCCAAGACAAAGACATTCCTGAGTCTCCCAGGCTGGGGTGAACAGTGGTTTTTGTGTTGGGCTTTATAGTTATTTCTGGGAACTTAAGAAGAGATGAGATTCTGGTGAGGGTCCCTCCTCCCCTGACTGCTGAGGCTTGAATGAGGTCTCAGGCTCTAGCTTGGCTTTTTATTTTGTTTTGTTTTGTGCTCATGGCTGGTTCTCTACCACTTGAGACAAACTCCCAGCCTGACTTTTTGCTGGTTAATTGGAGATGAGTCTCTGGGATTTTTTTAATTCCTGGGATGGCTCCAGGCTGTGATTCTCAGATCTCAGCCTCCTGAGTCACTGGGATTTCAGGCGTGAGCCACTGGTGGCCAGCTGGGGGCAGTGATGCTTCCAAGGACACCTCTGTGTGGCAGCCCCTGTCCCCATGTGTTTTTGTTTGGGATCTATCCATGGTCAATACCCACAAAACTTCATCCTTTATGCTTTCCAGGTTGCTTGGATATTCTTGGGATGCCTATTGGGGATAAAGAGATGTTTCTCAAAAAGACACAAATTTCTACTTTGGTCTTTCCACCAAAGTGATTCCATCTGTTATAGTGTCTAAAAGGAGGAGTCATGGTTTATCCTTCACGACGTGTATGGCCTTTTAACCCAACCACAGCGCTGAAACCTCTGCTCATGCCAGGGCAGCAAACCCCTCACCAGATGAAGCAAAACAGTGTAAGACACGCACAAGCTGCCTCTCCCCTTCCTGCTGCCTTTTTCTCTCATCTCTCCCTCATGGGTTCACCGCAAAGCTTCATTCATTCAGAGGTAAAAGCCAGCAGCCAGAGTCAGGTGCTGGTACTCACGCCTGTAATCCTAGCTTCTTAGGAGGCTGAGATTTGAGGATCATGGGTTCAAGGCCAGCCCAGGAGGAAAAGTCTGGGAGACTCTTATTTCCAAGAAAAGCTGGAAGTGGAGCTGTGGCTTAAGTAGTAGAGTGATGGTCTTGAACAGGGACAGCACCCAGGCCCTGAGTTCAAGCCCCAAGACTGGAAAAAAACAAACAAAAAAAAACTCCTCCCAAAACCCAAATACACCAACGACAACAAAAATACCTAGCGGCCAGGATATTAAGGGATGTTCCTCCGTATACCACACATTTTGGCATCCTTCCCCCCTCCAATTATATTATATTATTTATGCTTTCCTAGTTTTTATTACCATATAGTAGTTGCACAAGGGGAGATATCACTGTGAAACTTCCATAGTGTATTCCATTTACTCTTATCTCCTTGGTCACCCTCCCTTCCCCTCTTCCATTCCATGGGATCTCACCTCCTCTATCAACCATTCTCCTTTCTCCTCTTCCAGAAAACAGTTTCCCCAGGCTTTCTTGTTTTATTGTCCTCTGTGCCAGTGGTCGCCACTCACCCGCTTTGTTAGCCAGCCCTCCCTGGACAGGCCCACCGACTCCAGCTTTATTCTGAGCTGTATAGACACCCTGCTTCTCCTTCCATCTGACCACCTTTTATTTTTTTTGTTTTTGTGCCAGTCCTAGAGCTTGAAACTCAGAGCCCAGGCGCTGTCCCTGAGCTTCTTTTAGCCCAAGGCGAGCACTGGACCACTTGAGCCACAGCTCCACTTCCAGCTTTTTATTTTTATTTTTTGTTAGTTTAGTGGAGATAAGAGTCTCATGGGCTTTCCTGCCTTGGCTGACTTCAAACCTGGGTCCTCAGATTGGTGCCTTCTGAGTAGCTGAGAGGATCGGCACCCAGCTGGAGTCATTATATTTAAAGTAGCTTTCTTTTAGACAGCAGAGAATTTGGGTTTGGCTGTTTGTTGTTTGTTTCTAATCTGAAAAGCTTGGCTTTTTTTTTTTTGGTTGGTCATGGGGCTTCCACTCTGGGCCTGATGGCCGTCCCTCAGCTCTTCAGCTCAAGGCTAGCGCTCTACCATGTGAGCTACAACACCACTTCCAGTTTTCTGGTGGTTTATTGGAGATAAGAGTCTTATGGACTTTCCTGCCTGGGCTGGCTCTGAATCGCAATCCTCAGAGCTCACCTTCTGAGTAGCTAGGATTACAGGCGTGAGCCACCAGTGCCCAGCAAACTTGGTTTTTTCTATACTAACTTTTTAGATCATTATATTATGCAATTAGCATGGTTTTATCTATCTGTCTATCATCTATATTGTCTGAATATCTTTCTGCTTGCCTGCATATGTATGCATGTATGTATGCATGTATGTATGCATGTATCTATCTATCTATCTATCTGCCTATTTATCTATCATCTGTCTACCTATCATCTATATTTGTCTTTTTAAATGTCTTTCTACCTGCCTGCATCCATTCTACATCTATCTGTCCATCTGTCATCTCTTTACTCTCTTATTGCATATATGTGCATGCAACTGCATTTATACGTCTGTACCTATGAAGTAGTTGGTTTGAATTCAGGGCTCTGACGCTCTAGACATGCACTCTACTGCTCCAGTCATCAAGCCCTCAGCTCTTTTCACTTTGTTGTTTTTTCAGAGAAGGTCTTGTGTCTGCCAGAGTTCTCAAGTGTGAGAGTTGCTGAGGTCTCGAGGCAGGACCTGATATGGCCGCCCCATACAGCAGATGAGGAAACATGAGTCCAGACTGCACAACCTCTTGCCCAAATAGCAGAAGCAGACACGAAAAGCTGGGCACAGACCCCAAGCCTCCTTCCCCCTTGCTCAGTGCCTTACCCTCATGCACTGCCTAGCATGTCCTATCCACCGAGGAAGGAGCACAGCCTTGTGGGGTGCAGAGCTCAGCTACAACATGTCTCTGAGATCCATCTCAGCCTTCCTCTCTTGTCTGAAATTCCCAGACTTTCCCAGGGTTTCCAGCCTCCGGCAGCCAACATCTGACACTGGTCCTCTCTGCTTGAGTAGGAAGTGGATTGATTTGAAGAATATCAGAGGTGGACTGAGTCAGCAGTAAAGTGAGAAAACCAGGCTGGGGAATGGATACTTGTTTAACTACACTGGAAGGCAGCTTGAAGAGTCTTCCCATCTCTCAGTGACAGCTGCAGCATTCCTAGGCATTTATCCAAAAGATTACAAATCAGGACACAGTAAAGCCACCAGCACATCCATGTTCATTGCTGCACTAGTCACCATAGCCAAGTCATGGAGTCATCCCAGACACCCCTCCCTGGATGAATGGGTCAAGAAGATGTGATCAATATACATATATGTATATATAATATATTATGTGTGTGTAATGGAATTTCACTCACCCATTAGAAAGAATGATATTAAATTATTTGCAAAGAGATGGAGGGATCTGGAAAAATTCTGTTAAGTAAGTCAGGCCCAGAGAGAGAAAGATTCATGTTTTCTCTCATATGTGGAAGCTAGAACTAATTTATCAATGTGCAAGCAAACACATATGAGGTTGTATGCAAGCACACACAAATGCATTAATGCAAAAATGGCATTTGCAGGGGAGAATTCAAATAGTGTCATTCCTTAATAGCAAAAACAAACCCATAATCCAACATAATACATGCCAGGAAGCTGGTACTTATGGGGGGAGGGGAGGGAGGAGAGGGGAAAGGGGTAGATGAATGAAGAGAGGAAGGGTAGAGTCATAATATTTAATTAATGTTCTATAAAATTAAGAAAATTGAAGGGAAGGGTTAGGTTGGGATGGGGGAGAATCATGGAAGAGGTGACATTGATTGAGATACATTGTACTCATAAACAGATTTGTTAAACAGTGACCCTTTTGTAAAAATGCAATTAAAAATGTGTTTCCAGGCTCCAGTGACTGACGCCTGTCACCCTAGCAACTCAGGAGGCTGAAATCTGAGGATCAAAGTTCACACCCAGCCTGGAAAGGCAAGTCTATAAGACTTTTATCTACAATGAACCACCACAAAGCCGGAAGTGGAGGCGTGGCTAGAGTGGTAGAGCACTAGCCTCAAGCAAAAACAAAACTGGAGGGACAAAAACAAAACCAAAGTCCTGGGTTCAAACCCCAGGATTGGTGCACGCACACACACACACACACGCACACACACACACACACACACACACACTGACCTTTATCTGTGACCATACAGGCTTACCTGGGCATTCCTCACTCCTTCAGTAAGAAACATTTACACCATGTGCACATTGTGAATCCAGTAAGGAACCTGAAGCAAACTTCATCCCTATTTTCCTGGTTTCTAATAGTCCTCTCCCTAAGGCTGGTTTTGAACAGGTGTTGCTGCAAGGTAATAAAGGCAGCCAATTGTAAAAGTTGGGTGGGGAGGAGCTCTGGCAGAATATCGTTGTCAGCAAGGCCCCAAGGAAGCATTATTTAAAGTATCCATGAATTAGCAGGTTCACTTTTAGAGCAGGTTGCCAGCCACAGCCCGCCACAGCCAGGAAATGCCATGGAGATCCGAGTCCCTTAGGCTGGCCATCTCAGACCACAGCTTGGAGCTGGCATTTTGGTTTTATGGTGGAAGAAAAGCCAAGTTTTGGAGCCCGAAGGAGAGGGCTCTGCCCCCAAAGAAGGTAGGCTGTCCTGGGATTTTGCCTTCCTTTAGAAACAAGATTGTGGATCTGAAGAGTATGAGGTTGTGTGTGTGTGTGTGTGTGTGTGTGTGTGTGTGTGTGTGTGTGTGTGTGTGTGTGCCGCTCTGAGTGTGACTTCCCCAGCCTGGTCACTGGCTGGATGTGTAGTACTGCCCCTGCCTGGGTGGCTTGGTGGCCTTATGGTTGGCATAGATCCATTCCATTGGACTTTGGGAAAACCCAGCCCCAGTAGGGTTGGGTTTGGAGGGTTGAGGGGCGGGTGGTGGGGTGACAGATCATCTCTCCAATTTTGGTGACCAATGAAGTGAACACCAGCCTTGCCGGGCTCTGCGGAGTCCAAGGCTGGGGAAGGACGTCTGGGCTGTGTCCCTGGGGCGCGGCGGCCGTGGGGACAGTCACCTTCCCGCGTGGGGAAGTGGGGGGAAGCCGTGGGGACAGTCACCTTCCCGCGTGGGGAAGTGGGGGGAAGCCGTGGGGACAGTCACCTTCCCGCGTGGGGAAGTGGGGGGAAGCCGTGGGGACAGTCACCTTCCCGCGTGGGGAAGTGGGGGGAAGCCGTGGGGACAGTCACCTTCCCGCGTGGGGAAGTGGGGGGAAGCCATGGGAACACTTTTCCGCATGGGAAGTCGGGGGGGGGGGGGGAAGCGGACCCCGGGGGCGACTCCTCCCCAGCCTCCCTCCCGCACGGAATCTCAGCTCACCCCGGTCCCCGCCCAGCCCGGAGCAGCGACATGGAGACCGGGGGACACAGCCCTCCTTCCCGGGGGCTCTGGCGGCGCCTGAGTCCCCACCCGCTGTGCCCCCAGTGCGGGCATCCCAATGCGGGTATCCCAGGGCGGGCACCCCACTGCGGGCATCCCCAGGATGGGCTCCCCGCACCCGTCTCCGTCCCCGGGGCGCGCGCCGCCGCCTCCCGCGCCCCCCCTCCCCGCGCGCCCCGGGTGGAAGGCGATGGCGAAGCCGCGCCTGGCTCCCCGCCGCCGGGTCCCCGGCCCGCGCCGCCCGCAGCCTCCCAGCCGGTGACGCGGTGGCGTCGCCGAGACACAAAGACCTCGCGGGTCCGGCCAAGCGGGGCGCCCCCCGCGCCCCCCGTCCCGGCTTCCATCTCCTCCTCGGCGGGGAGGGCGGCGTCCCCGACCCCGGGCCGCTCCCGTCCCCACCCCATTCCGCCCGGGAGCAGAGCCCACAGCCCGCACCCCGAGCCTCCCAGGCGGAGGCTCAGCCCCGGAGCCCCGCGGGGCGGCCCGGGAGGCAACTCCGGCGGCTCCCGGAGGCCCGCGAGGGGCCGGGGCAGCGCGTGTGCCGCGTGCGTGTGCAAAGTGTGTACGCGCGCGTGTGCAGTGTGCGCCCGCCGCGCGCGCGCCGTGTCCAGCCCGGGGCTGCGGGGCCCTGCGGCCGCGGGGAGGCGGGAGGCGGGAGGCGGGAGGCGGGAGGCGGGAGGCGGGAGGCGGGAGGCGGGAGGCGGGAGGCGGGAGGCGGGGAGCCGCGGGCCGAGCCGGCCCCGCGGCGCTGCGGGGCGCGCGCGTGCGCGTGCGCGGGCCGGGCCGGGTGGGCCGGTGCCGAGGGGTTGGTGGACCACAGCTGATTGGGAGATGAGGCGCTGGAAGAAGAGAAGCGATCGGGAGCGATCATGCACGCAGTTTGGGGTAAGTTTTCCTGTTTGAGTTTCACTATTATTATTATTTATTAATCTTCAGAAAACGGGCGTTCTGGGGGTTAACCCCGGCGATCTCTGGGTGCAAAAACATCCGGCCCATCAGCGGCTCAAAGTACAGCTGGGAAGCTGGACAGAGCCCGCAAAGGCGGGCCTCTGGGTACCGGGTTCTTCCATTGAGACTTCCAGTCACGTTGAAATGGGAGCCACTCCAAGGAGGAGAAGGAGGAGAGAGGAGGAGGAGGAGGAGGAGAGAGGAAGTTCAACTTCGCCTGCCAAACAACCCCAAACAACCCCACCGCAGCCAGGCCGGGTTGGGCAGGAACCCTGTGCAGTCCCTCACAAACCACAGCTCCTGTCTGCAGCCTCAGCCGCCAGCTCTCCAAAAAGCCAGCACTCTTGGAGGGCTACCTCACCACCAAAGAATTAATTTGTCCCTCTGTGGGGGACAAGTGTAGGGGGGTGGGGTGGGCGCAGGCCGCGCCCGTGGAGGCATTTACATAGCAAACTCTTTGGCAGCCTCCAGCTCAGCATTGTTTTGGGGAGGTGCTGGCTACATCAACAGCACTGTGCCCACAGCCCACTGCTGATCTTCGGGCACTTTCAGGGAATTAAATCATCTTTGGCAAAGAACTAGGGTCTATTCAGACTGTACCCCAGTTTCTCTTGGGGTTGGGGGATTTCATTGGGAGGTGGCAGGACCTTGTAGCTTGTCCTTGTCCCCGGGATTCGGGGGCCTTCATTGCTGGCTTTCTGTGTGGCATAAGGAATTTCCAGAAGGAGTTAGGGACAGTGTATGAGACCAGTTATGCATATTCTCTTCTACCAAAACAAACTACCACTGTCAGTAATTCCTTGTGGAATGTCCATGGCCAGTGTAGGTGACCATTAGCTTTCCTGGAGCCTTATGGAAAGACAGAAGCCCGCAGGGCCTGCTTTGGCACTAAGATGTGTTTTCCAGTGAGCTGCTGGCTGGCCAGAGGCTGGTGGAGATGTTGGACGTGATATTTCAGGGACTGTTGATAAGGAGAGGTAGGTTGGGGAGTACTGAGTGTCGGGGATTTGTACAAAACCTAATGAGTTTTTCTTCTTGCCTAGAATGGGGGAGGGGGAGGAAAGGGTGTGGAGGTTAAATCTATAGGAAGCAAATTTAGAGATTCTTTTAGGTACCTGAAGCCTGGAGGGAGACTTCTAAATGTCTAGGAAATAAAATCTGGTTTTTATTGTGTGTGTGAGAGAGACTGGTGTAAATCTGGGGCTGTGTGTGTGTGTGTGTGTGTGTGTGTGTGTGTGTGTGCAAAGAAATGGCAGTTGCCACGGGAAAGGGGAGATCAAACAGTTCATTAGCATTTCTGATGAATGTGAGGAAGGGTTTGTGGTTAGCCCTTAATCCTTGGGGAAGAGACGAAGGCCTTTTTCTGTTGTTGGAGTTAGGTTCCTTTTGAATTTTACTTGTACTGTAGCATTGTTTTCTGGCCAATCCTAGAGGCAAATGAATGTACTTTTTCTAGCATGTAAAAGCTGTTGTACTTACTGCTTTGCCCGTATTCACTCTTAAACACTTCTGCTTTGGAAAAAGCCTGGCCCCTCCGTCTCTCTCCATCGCATGCAGCACTGGGCTGGGGGGGCGGGGGAGGGGGCGGTTCTCACTCCCAAATGAGCTCTTTCTCAAACCTCCACACACAGAAAGCAGAAGGCAGAAGGTGAGATTACAGCAGAGCTGGGCTTTGATGAGCAGGAGAAGGCAGGGGAGGCCCTGTGGCGGTTCCTGCCAAAGGCGAATGTGTTGTTCTCACATCGACTGGCAAAGGTTCCAGATTCCTCGGTGACTCTGGGGCTCATCCCCATAGACTAGCTTTTCCCATGGACACACCAGTATTTACTTGGAGGTGGTGTGTGCGCTTATCCTGTAGGTTTAGTATACATTGGTAGAAAGAAAAGAAGAGTCAAGAAAAGAAAGACCTGCTGAGTTGAAGACCAACAGATATAGTCAGCTTTGCATCTCAGACAGGCTTTTAATTCACTGTTTGACCTTGGTAAGTTACTTATCTTTACATGTCTGTTTTTTTCTTTCTTCCTCTTCTTCTTTCTCATTGTCCTCCTCCTCCTCCTCTTCCTCCTCCTGCTCCTCCTCCCCCTCTTCCTCCTCTTCCTCCTGCTCTTCTTCTTCTCCTTCCTCTTCCTCCTCCTCTTCCTCCTGCTCTTCTTCTCCTTCCTCTTCCTCCTCCTCCTCCTCTTCCTCCTCTTCTTCCTTCTCCTGCTCCTCCATTTCCTCTCTTCCTCCTCCTCCTTTTCTTCTCCTCTTCCTTGTCTTCTTTCTTTCTTTTTAGATGCCAGTCCTGGAGCTTGAACTCAGGGCCTGAGTGCTGTCCCTAAGTTATTTTTTATATTATTATTTGCTCAAGGATAGCACTCTTGAGCCACCACTTGAGCCACAACTCCACTGCTGGCTTTTTTGGTGAATTGGAGATTAGAGTCTCATGGAATTTCCTGCCCAGGCTGGCTTTGAACTGAGATCCTCAAATCTCAGTCATCCTAGTAGCTAGGATGACAAGTATGAGCTACCAGTGTCCAGCGGTTTTCTTATATATAAAACCTTGAATTATCTCTGTCTCTGTCTCCATCTCTGTCTCTCTTTCTGTCTGTCTGCCTCTCTCTCTGATGGTACTGGCGCTTGAACTTGGGGTGTTGTCCCTCAACTCTTTTACTCAGGGCTAGCACACTACTACTTGAACAGCACTTCTAATTCTTGCATTTTGTGGTTTATTGGAGATAAAAGTCTCACCTATGGACTTTTCATGTCTGGGCTGGCTTCAAAGCACAATCTTCTGAACTCAGCCCCCTGAGTAGCTGGGATGACAGGCATGAGCCACTGGTGCCGGGCTCATTCTCTCTCTTCCTTTAGAAGAGTAGAAACCTCTGAAGTCTGGTTGTACCTACACGCGAAGTGGATGAAACCGTGGCCTGTTTGTTCCCCAGCACCCTGTGGAACCCCAGGAAAGCTCCTTGGAGTACAGTTTGAAAATGACTGGAAGCCACTAGCTCTGTGTGATCAGCATGACAACACCTATTACCTATGTCCAGCCTTCCCAATGGCTAGCAGAATACTACACAGGATCACATGACCCTGCATCCGCTGAGTCGACCACTGCGCGTGCATGCAAGCAGGGGCATGGAAAACGCTTGCTCAGGAGATGAGGACGGGAGAGAGGGGTGAAGGTATAGAGGCTCAGCCATGCCTGCATGACGGTGTATCCAGTGTGGTGTGAAGCTTAGGAGAGCGGAGAGTTTGACTTATATATTGCTCCATCTCCGGTGCCTAGAGTAAATATCACTGGACAAAGGGAGACTCCAAATTCATTATAAAGAAAACCTTGTTGGGTGCTGGTGGCTCCCACCAGTCATCCTAGCTACTCTGGAGGTTGAGATCTGAGGATCCTAGTTTGAGGCCAGGTTAGGCAGACAAATCTGTGAATCTTATCTCCAGTGACCATCAAGGTGGAAGTGGAGGTGTGGCTCCAGCGGTAGAGTGCCAGACTTGAGCAAAAAAGACAAAGTGAGCATGCAGGGCTTAAATTCTAGGCTCAGTCGCTGCTGTACCCTCTCCCCCTAGCATACACAAGAAAACAGTTAAAATAAAGTTAACCGTTGGGCATTGGTGGTTCATGCTGGTCATTCTAGCTACTCAAGAGGCTGAGATCTGAGGATTGTTGTTTGAAGCCAGCAAGGAAAAGTTGATGAGACTCTTATCTCCAATTATCACCAAAAAGCTGGAAGTGGGGCCTTGGTTCAAGTGGTAGTAGACTGTCCTTGGGCAAAAAAAGCTCAAGGACAGTGCGCAGGCCCTGATTCAAGCCCTAGGACTGGCACACACAAAAAGTAATAATAATAATAAACTTAACACTGGAAATGGATTATTCTACAAAGCATTGGGCAATACAGGTGCAATGCTTACTGATGCTTCATAAAGATTTTGGATCTCTCTCTCTCTCTCTGCGTTTTCCTGCATATTTGTAATTAGATGTGGCCATGTCACTTTTTTTTTTTTGGCCAAGAAACATGCATGAAAGGTTTACTCTTGAAATCGATGTAATTTTCCTGGTTCTGGGGCTTGAACCCAGGACCTTGTGCTCCTGCCCTGTCTTCTTCCCTTAGGGCGGAGTCTCTACTGCTTGAGCCGCGCTTCCACTTGGGAATGTTTGCTGGTTTACTGGAGGTGAGGTCTCACAGGCCTCTCCGCTAGACTGCCTCCAGCCTCCGGCCTCTGGCCGCTGTGCCTCCGGCCTCTGTGCCTCGGGCCTCCGGCCTCTGTGCCTGCGGCCTCTGTGCCTCGGGCCTCCGGCCTCTGTGCCTCCGGCCTCCGGCCCAGCCCCTTGCGCACCGGCGCCCGCCCTGCACCGAAACTTCCAAGAATTCCAGGCTTTTCCTCTGCCTCAGTGGCAGTCAGAGTCCACTCGGGAGCCCGGCCTGCCGGACACAGCGTGGACGGAGCCGGGGTGGGGTGGGGCGGACCCGGCCGGACCTTGCCCCGGGGACTGCACTCGTCATTTTGGTTGGACCCAGATAGGCCCTTTGAAGAGGATGCGCGACGTGGATGCTGAGAATGTGCCTTGCGTGGTGGTACGCGGGGATGCGGGCTGGATGGACGTTCACCGGTCAGGGAGACCATACACAGAGGCTGCTTTGTGAGCCTGGAGTTAACACCCCCAAACAGACCCCAGCGTGCCCCATCCTGCCTCCAGCCCCCCACCCTCGCCCTGACCGCGTCCCATCCCACCCCACCCTGGACTACGCCCAGCTCCCACCCAAGACCACGCCCCACACTCATACAGGCCCCGCCCCGCCCTCGCCCAAGACCACGCCCTGCACTCATACAGGCCCCGCCCCACCCTCGCCCAAGACCACGCCCTGCACTCATACAGGCCCCGCCCCACCCTCGCCCAAGACCACGCCCTGCACTCATACAGGCCCCGCCCCGCCCTCACCCAAGACCACGCCCTGCACTCATACAGGCCCCCCCCCGCCCTCACCCAAGACCACGCCCCGCACTCATACAGGCCCCGCCCCGCCCTCGCCCAAGACCACGCCCTGCACTCATACAGGCCCCGCCCCGCCCTCGCCCAAGACCACGCCCCGTCCTCCTGCAGGCCACACTCCTCCTTCACAACCAGGCCCTGCTCTCAGCCAAGACCACGCCCGTCCTTACGTAGGCCACGCCCCTTCACTATCAAGCCCTGCTCTCACCCAAGGCCACGCCCACTCTTCAAGCAGGACACGCCCCTCCCTCAGAACCATGCCCCGCCCTCACCCAAGGCTATGCTTCTCAGGCAGGCCACGCCCCTGGGGGCACTCATGACCATGCCCCTATAGTGACCACCTTCTCTCACTCAAGACTGCACCCATGTCCACCCTCCACCCGCTCACCACCCGTGTCTACTCTCCACCTGTTCACTACCTAGGTCCACCCTGAGTTCGTTGCCCACCAGCCCTGCCCCATACCCACTCCATCTCTCCACTCCAGACCCTCACTACTTACTCTACCGCAGTCCACAGCCAATATCCATCCACACCCACTCATGGCCAATGCCCTGTCCCCACCTCACATTGGCCTGTTCCCAATACCATCCTTCCAGCACTGACTGAACACAACCATGGATGGTTTTTCTGGTGCCCTAATGTTTCCCCATGCTCTCAGCCAATGAGAGCAGAGCTCCCATGGCAGACTGATCTAGTGCCCGGGCCCACAAGGACACACGTGGCACAGGCTGCCAGCTAGTTGGTGCCAGCCTCTGCCTTGATTGCCTGCCATTTGCCGGGCCTGTCTTCCGGTTGTGCATCTGTGTTTGGGGAGTAATTTTAGCCTCCAGTGGTGGCCATGGTGTGATCACCACATTGTGATGACCACTGGAATTCTGAGAGAGAAGTTTATGAATGATGGGTAGAATGTAAATTTTAGAGCTTATTTGAGGAGGCATCTACTGAGTAGCAGAAACAAAAGAACTCCTCAGAGGCACACACACAGACTGAGGAGGTGGAGTGGATCTGGCAGCGGCCCGCAGTGACTGAGACCAGGCTAGAGAAAGCAGGTGATGGGAATGGTGGTTATGGAGTTGGGGTGAGCACCAAGGTACTTTGTGTGTGATGGGGTACACAGTGGCTGTGTGTTGTGGGTAGATGGTGGGGGTGTGGTGGTTTGGGCCGTGGCTGTGGATTGTGGGTAGATGGTGGGTATATGTGGGGTAGAGTGGCTGTGGATTATGGGTGGTTCATGGGGAGGTTGTGGGTGGACAGTGGGTATCTGTGGTGTGGACAGTGACACTGGGGTGTGAGCAGGTCATGGCTGTGTAGTTTGTGGGCAGATAGTAGCTGCGGGCATAGTGGGCACTGGATGTGGCTTGTGGGCAGGTAGTGAGCATGTGGTTAGAAATGTGGGGACACAGGGTGTGGCTCTGGGCTGTGAGTAGGTAAGGAGTAGGTGTATGGTTGTGAGGCTCTGGCTTGTGTGGCTGGGCTTGGTCGTGGCTTGTGCATGGGCAGGCAGTGGGTGTGTGGCTGGGTGGCTGTGGCAGCCATGGACCTCTAATGGTCTGGGCAGTGGCTGCCCCTGGGCTGTGGTTCCTGACTCCTGTCACCTGTTGTTTTATCAGGCTGTTTCGGGTGTGATTCTCTCATTGAACAATGGCCCATGGAATTGGGGGGGGCGTGGCATCCTCACCATCCTGGCATCGTCACCATCTTGGTGAGGGGCGTGCAGCTTCTGGCACGGGTCGGGCAGTGGTGTGGGCAGGTGTGGTAAACTATGGCGACTGCAGGCAGGGCAGTCTGTCTGTCCTGGGGAAGGTGGGAAAGAAACCCATGTTTCTTGTATCGTGTGTGTGTGTGTGTGTGTGTGTGTGTGTGTGTGTGTGTGTGTGTGTGTGGACAGGGCCACCAGAGGCCTGGAGTGAAGGCGTGACGCTCGTGTCCAGGCTGCATGCCATGCAGGGAGGCTGCAGGCAGATCTTCCATCCACAGGAACCACTGAAAGAAGAACTCAGAACTCATCAGTGAGGCACATGGGCCTGTGCCCATCCTGAGTCTTCCAGAACCCTTGAAGTGCAGAGACCCCTGGACTCAGGTTAGCAGAGCCGGAGCCATGGTGGAGGTGGGATGGGCATCTCCCGTCTCACTGGTTCAAGCCGCCTGTGGTGCAGGAAGCTCTGAGTCTGATGTTGCTTCTGGAGCAAAACTTCCCTCCATGGCCCTAATGCCACTCATCTCCCGGAAGCATGCAGGGAGCCTCGGCCAAGTCCTGCGGGCAGCAGCTGGAGCCACCGAGAAGGGAAGAATTGTCCTTCAGCCAGACGTCAGTGGCTCACACTTGTCATCCTAGCTCCTCTGGAGATTGAGATGTGAGGATCAAGGTTCAAAGCCAGCCCAGACAGGAAAGTCTGTGAGACTTATCTCCAGTTAACCAGCGAAAAGCCAGAAGAGGAGCTGTGGCTCAAGTGATAGAGCACTAACCTTGAGCAAAAAAGCTAAGAGACAGCTCCCAGGCCCTGAGTTCAAGCCCCAACACACACACACACACACACACTCACACATGCACACACATATATGCACATAAACACATGCATGCGTGTACACACTTGAGGATTCAGGTCCTTCCACGTGGAGTCATTGTGTTTGGCTTTCCATATTTTTCTTCAAATCTTGGGGACTTGGGGCTGGGAAGGTGGCTCAGTGGTAGAGCGCTTGCCTTGCGTGCTCAAGGCCCTGGGTTCGATTCCTCAGCACCACATAAGCAAAAAGAAAAAAGCTGGAAGTGGCGCTGTGGCTTAAGTGGTAGAGCTCTAGCCTTGAGCTGAAGAGCTGAGGGACAGCGCCCAGGCCCAGAGTTCAGGCCTCACGACCAGACCCCCCAAAAAAAAAAATCTTGGGGACTTAACAGAATAAATTTTGGGGTTATAATTCATGAGGGCTCTTCCTTCCTTCCTTCCTTTCCTTCTTTTCTTTCTTTCTTTCTTCCTTCCCTCCCTCCCTTTCTTCCTTCCTTCCTTCCTTCCTTTCTTTCTTCCTTCCTTCTTTTCTTTCTTTCGTGTGTGTGTGTGTGTGTGTGTGTGTGTGTGTGTTGTATGCTGGTACTGGGGCTTGAACTCAGGGCCCTGGCATTGTCCCTTAGTATTTTTGCACAAGGCTGGAGCTCTACCACTTGAGCCATGGCTCCACTTGTGACTTTTTGTGGTTCATTGGAGATAATAAGAATCACATGTATTTTCCTGTTTGGGTTGGCTTTGAACCTGGATCCTCAGATCTCAGCCTCCTGGGTAGCTGGGGTTTCAGGCATGAGCCACAGGTGCCCAGCAATGAGGGCTCTTATTAACATCAGTCCCCTCATCTCCTGCTAAACGAATGAAAGGCTCCAGTATGGAATGGCAGGCAGATGTGGGTCTGTTTGTGGGTGGAGGACTCATTTCAGGAGAGACCCATAGGCCTTTTGGTGACCATCTGGGGCAAGAGAAAGCAAAGAGCAGAGGAAGGCAGGCCTCGTCCCGAAGCTGGGGCATGTGAGGGGAAAGGCTCCAGAGGAGATAAAATCCTTTGGTGTCTCCATTTCTTAAATTATCTTTTTTTCCCCCTTCTCCTCTTTATTGTGCAAATTCTGGAGGTTTGAACTCAGGGCCTGTGTATGGTCTCTGAGCTCTTTTGTTTCAGGCTAGCACTCTTAACACTTTGAGTGGTTCATTGGAGATGACAGCCTCATGGGCTTTCTTGCCTGGGCTGGCTTTTAACTGCGATCCTCAGATCCCAGCCTCCTGAGTAGCTGGGATGACAGGCATGAGCCCACCAGTGCCTAGCTTATTACTATATTTTAGGTCTGACTTTCACATATGAAAGAAAATATTCAGTCTTTAGCTCTCTGAGCCTGATTTACTCAACGTAATTTTTTTTTCCAGGTCCATCCAGTTCTCAAAAAGAGATACAAGATTATTTTTCCTGATGGATGAACAATACATACATACATACAGTTGCTCTGTTTTTAATTTGTGCCTGTTCTAGGGCTTGAACTCAGTGCCTGAGCGCTGTCCCTGAGCTTTCCACTCGAGCCATAACTCCACTTCCAGCTTTTTAGTGGTTCATTGGAGCTAAGAATCTCATGGACTTTCCTGCCTGGGCTGGCTTTGAACTGCGATCCTCAGATCTCAGCCTCCTGAGTAGTGGGGATGACAGGCATGTGCCCCTAGTACCGGCAGCATTTCACTTTAACATAGGGCCCAGGGAGAGGCCCACGAGGACCCTTGCTTCCCATGCTGGAAGTTTTATTATTTTTCTTCTGTTTTATCCTTTCAGGGTTTCCTGTGCAGTCTGAGTCCCTCTTTCATGGTGACTGTCTCTACTCCCTGTTATTAGAAGAAGCACTATATCTAGCTCCCCGCTTCACTCTGTAACTCCCAGACGCTCACCTGCTTCTGGAATCTTCTTGCTCTCTTGCAATCTTAGCTATGCTTGTTAAGATTTTTTTTTAAAAGCATTTCTATTGGGCACTGGTGGCTCACACCTGTCATCCTAGTTACACAGCAGATTGAGATCTAAGGATCCAGGTTCAAAGCCAGACTCTGATCTCTCTTGAAGCATTCAAATGCTGGGAGTGGAGCTGTGGCTCAAGTGGCAGAGCCCCACCCTTAAGTGAAAAAGCTAAGGCACAGCCCCCAGGCCTTGAGTTCAAGTCCCAATACTGACACATGGAGGGAGGGAAAGAGACAGTGACAGGTTGGGGGGGGGGGAGGGAGACAGAGAGGGGATGGAGGGAGAGAGACTGAGGCAGAACTAGAGAGGGAGGGAGAGGGACAGAGAGAAGGGGGAGAGTGGGAAGGAAGGGGGAGGGAGAGGGAGAAGGGGGAGGGCTCTCCTTCAGTTTAAAGTTTTATCAGAGATGATGCAGTGTTTATCAGAAAATTTAGATTCCTAGATTGATCCCTTAATTCCACTGAACCCACATTTTTTTTCTTTTTTTTTTTTATTGTAAAGATACTATACAGAGGGTTACAGTTACATGAGTGAGGTAATGAGTACACTTCCTCTTGAACATTGTTACCCCCTCCATTGTTTTCTCCCTACCATCCCCTCCCTCCCTCCCTTCCCCGAGGTTCTTTTTTTTTTTTTTGATTGTGATTAAGTGATGAACCCACATTTTTTATATCACAGAAGCCACCTCCATCTTGGAAAGAAAGGGGGGGAAGGTAAGATAAGATGAAACTCCAGGACCAGGCGAACCCCAGTCTGGAGCAGCATGCTTCTTCGGCGGCCCGAAGGGAGCATGATGGCTCAGAGACTGCTGTGTGTGAACACTAGGTGCATCATGGAGGAGGGGCAGGGTTTAGGGGGAATATTTGATGACTGAGTTTTTGCAATGCCAGCTCCCAGCTCCATGATTCTAGCATTTGTCCTCAGCATTTTTACCCCGCTGGGTTGTGCGTGGCAGAAAGGGAAGATTCAACATTTAAAGGAATTGGTAGAAATGCAGTGGCAGACAGCTTCTTTTTGTTCAGTAATTCAAGAAGCAATCCTAGAAATTATAGCCCTATATTATGTCTCTTCTGCTCTGTGTGTGTGTACGTGTGTGTGTGTGTGTGTGTGTGTGTGTGTGTGTGTGAGAGAGAGAGAGAGAGAGAGAACTAGGAATCAAACTTATGGCCTGGGAGCTGTCCCTGAGTTTCCTTGCTCAAGGCTGGTGCTCTACCACTTCAGCCACAACTCTACTTCTAGCTTTTTTTTTTATTTTGCTGGTTCATTGGAGATAAAAGTCTCACAGACTTTCCTGCCCAGGCTGGCTTTGAACCATGATCCTCAGATCTCAGTCTCCTGAGTAGCTAGGATGACAGGCGTGAGCTCTAGTGCCCGGCTCTTGCTCCATTTTGATGAACATCCACACTTGAACATTAAAGGGGCAGAAGGTGGAGAGAGGGTAGGCATTCATATTAACCTTCTAGAATGGGTGTTGTGGAGAAGAGGAGGCCTGTGCCATGGGGCAGAGGGGAGACAGAGTCCTACAGTCTGTTTCCTCCCCTCCCAAAGCTACAGGCTGGTTCATTAGCATCCTCCATTGATCAGGAATTAGAAGAGCTGGGCTTGGCAGAGGCCTTTTCTTTGTGTGCCAGTCCTGGGGCTTGAACTCAGGGCCTAGGCACTGTCTCTGAGCTTTTGTGCTCAAGGCTTGAGCTCTACCACTTGAGACACAGCGCCACTTCCAGTTTTCTAGTGTTTCATAAGAGTCTCTAGGATTTCTCTGCTCTGGCTGGCTTTGAACCGCAATCCTCCAGATCTCGGTCTCCTGAATAGCTAGGATGATGGGCCTGGGCCACAGATGCCCAGCTCTAACGTCAGTTTTGTTGGTATTTCAGTTATGTACTTTAGGAGATGCTAAGCCTTGGGTTTCCTACATGGGTTTATTCGTATTTATTTATTTGATCTGGGATTAATCATTCTTCACGCAGGCAAATCAAGAATGGGAGTGGAGAGACAGTCTCCTGGGGAAGCGGTGTTCTGGGCTGTCCTGGGAGTCCATGGTTGGGTGAAGCGTGAGGTTAGTCCAGCAGTCCTGGCTGTAGCCAGGCGCTGGTAGCTCATGACTGTAATCCTAGTTACTTGTGGCTTTTCTCCAATTAACCAGCCAAAAATCAGAGTAGAGGTATGGCAGCACACCAGCCTTGAGTGAATAAAAGCCAAGAGACAGCATCCAGGCCCTGAGTTCAAGCCCTAGTACTCACACACACACACACACACACACACACACACACACACACAGGAGTTGTATTCTTCATTATATGTCAATTTCATATGAAAAGAAAAGCTAAACTGTTGCCACTTGGATCATGATATGCATGATGAGATGTGAAGGGGAGGGAAATGCACAGATGTCTATAATTTACTTCAAAAAAATAAGATGGCTTGCTGATCCACAGATATAGGATCAAGCAAATATAGTAAAATGTTCATGGTGCAATCCAGTTGGTGGATTGTGTGATTATTCTCTTTCTTCTGTGCTTAAAAATTTGCAGGCTAGCTGGGTAGATCACGCCTGTTGTCCTAGCTATTCAGGAGGCTGAGATCTGAGGATCACAGTTCAAGGCCAGCTTAGGCAAGGAAGACCTCAAGACCACTAAAGAACCAGAAGTGAAGCTGTGGTTAAAGTGGCAGAGGGACAGCCTCGAACAATAACAACAACAACAACAACAAAAAGCTAAGAAAGGCCCTGAGTTCAAGCCCCAGCACACACACACACACACACACACACACACACACACACACACACACAAATCCACAATTAGCCAGATGCCAGTGGCTCATGCCTGTACTCTTAGCTATTCAGGAGGCTGAGGATTGCAGTTCAAAGCCAGCCTAGGCAGGAAAGTCCATGAGACTTATCTCCAATAAACTACTCAGAAAAAGCCATAAGTGGCACTGTTGCTCAAGTGGTAGTATAATAGCTCTGAGCTGAAGAGCTCAGGGACGGTGCCCAAGCCCCGAGTTCAAGCCCCAGGAACAACAGAAGAAAAATTGCAGGCTAAAATGTGAGGGAAAAGAGATTTAACATCAGAAGCCAGGTGCCTGGGGCTCACATTTGTAATTCTTGCACTTTGGGAGGCTGAGAGTCAGAGGATCTTGATTCAAGGCCAGCCAGGAGAGAAACATTTGCACGACCCCCTTTTTTAAGGCAGAGCAGAGCTCAGTGGCACACACCTGTCATCCTAAGCTACGTGGAAGGCGGAGATTGGGAAACTTGATTTCTAGCCCCATTATAGGCAGAAACATCAAGAACTACCTGTACTGGGATTTGACCTCAGGGCCTGGGCATTATCCCTGAGTGTTTTTTGTTTTTTTTTTTTAATAATTTCTCAAGGCTGGCACTCTATTACTTGATCCACAGCCCATTTCCTGCCTCTCTGTGTGTGTGTGTGTGTGTGTGTGTGTGTGTGTGTGTGTGTGCGCGTGTGTTTGGAAAGGAGAGTCTCAAAGACTCCCCTGCCTGGGGCCGGGTTCAATCCCTGGTCCTCAGATCTCAGCCTCGGGTGTGGGTGGAATTGCTGGGCTTCCACGCGTGTGTCTAACGTCTCCCTTCCCATCTTTTGCCCTGGTCCCTGCAGTAGCCAGCTAGGAGTCTCAGAGGATCATGGAGGCCACGCAGGAAACATCCCTCTTCCTGGAGAAGATTCTGGAAGAGCTGGACCACAAGCAGGGCACGGTCTCGTACCAGGAGCTGTGCGCGTCGCTGTGCGCGCGGCTGGACCTGGCACAGCTGGCGCGCCTGCGCAGCGCGCTGTTCTACACGGCCTGCCTAGACCCCGGCTTCCCCGCCTCGCTGTTCAAGGACAAGATGAACTGCGCGGGCAGCGGCCAGCAGGCCAAGAAGCTGGCCGTGGCCGCGGACATCGTGGCCATCTTCAACCTGGCCCAGGTCGGGGGGGTGGCCGGGGAGAAGCTGCCGGCCGGGGGCCAGAAGGCGCGCAAGAAAGGGGCGTCTTTCGAGTCGTGCAGGCCGGACCCGGGGCCCTGCAACGCGGCCCAGCGTGAACCCCTCAACTGCGAGCTCAGCGAGAGGCCCTTCAGCCGGGGCTACCCCGCGCGGCCGGCCACTAAGTGCCAGAAGGCCGACTGCCCGCAGTTCGTCCCCGCCTCGGAGCCCAACTTCTTGTTGGGGGTCAGGAAGGAAGCCAAGCACCGCGCGGCCTCGCTGGACCGGCTGCAGGCCGCGGCCGCCTACGCCGTGGCCGGCCCGCCGCCGTGCGAGATGCAGAGGACCTGCTTCCCCATGAACCTCGACAGCGAGCCCGCCTCCGACCAGGACTCGCTGCCCCTCGGCCAGGCCCTCAAAGACGCCTTCGTCTCCCGCGACGAGCCCTTCCTGGGGCCGAAGAGGAACGTCTTCAAAGAGGAGTTCCACACTCTCCTGGCCGCGTCCCCGGCCCGGGCCCGGCCCGCCAGCAAAGCGGACAGGGGCCGCGGGGAGGCGCAGCGGCGAAAGGAGCCGCACAAAGCGCCTTTCTTTAATCACAGCTTCGAGATGCCCTACCACAGCCAGTACCTGAGCCCCGGGTACTCCCCGGCCCCCGACAGGCGGCGGGCCAAGCACGAGAGCCTGGATGACCTCCAGGCCTCCACCTACTTCGGGCCCACCACCCCGGTGATGGGCGTCCCGGATGCCAGGCGCTGCCCGGGGAGGCCCAGCAAACAGACCCCGTGGCCGGCCAAGAGCTGGAGCCTCAACACAGAGGAGGTCCCCGACTTCGAGCGCTCGTTTCTCCACAGGCAGCCCTCGGAGGAGAAGCTCCACTTCCCCACTTCTGGGAGCCAGACCCCCAACTTCTCAGCTCCCGAGAGGCGCCCCGCTTTCCTGGCGCCCAAGGAGCCACCGCCGATCCTGCCCGTGGGCTACGCGGCCAAGCCTGGCGGGCTCAAAGCCAAGGAGAAGCCGCCCGCCCTGGACCTGGAGCCGCGGGAAGCGGGCAAGAAGTTCAAGGAGAAATCGCTCGGCGGGGTGGGCGCCCAGCTCAGCTCAGACACCAGCAGCGTGGGGACCCAGACCGAGCAGCACCCGCCCGAGCCCAAGAAACTTCCGGACCTGTGCGACTCCGCGCAGGGCAAGTACGGCGACCCGCTGGCCAGGAAGCACTCGGACGACGACTCGGAAATCGTCAGCGACGACATCAGTGACATTTTCCGGTTCCTCGACGACTCGGGGCTGGTCCAGTCGTCCTGCTACAACAGCACGGGCTCTCTGTCCCAGCTGCACAAGTCCGACTGCGACAGCTCCCCCGAGAACCGCCTGGCCAAGATCACCAGCGAGGTTCCCGGGAGCAAAGGGGAAAAGAGCCACCGGCCCGAAAACACGACGCACCCCTCGGAGGAGGAGCTGAAAACCAGCGTGTGCAAACTGGTGCTGAGGATCGGTGAGATTGAACGCAAGCTTGAATCGCTGTCGGGTGTCCGCGACGAAATCTCCCAGGTTCTGGGCAAGTTAAACAAACTGGACCAGAAGATCCAGCAGCCGGAGAAGGTGCTGAGCGTGCAGGTGGACCTGAACTCTCTGACCAGCGAGGTCCCGTCGGACGACAGCACCTCGCCCAGGGGCTTCCGGGGCCACAGCGGCGCCCACGGGCCCAAGCTGGAGAACGACCCCGACTGGTGCTGCTCGGACGCCAGTGGCAGCCACAGCGAGAGTTTACGGGTCAAGGCCTTAAAGAAAAGCCTCTTCACCCGGCCCTCGTCGCGGTCCCTAACGGAGGAGAACAGCGCCACCGAGTCCAAGATCGCCAGCATCGCCAACTCGCCCCGGGACTGGCGCACCATCGCCTACGCCGGCCGCCCCGGCGCCGGCGAGCTGCAGGACGCAGGCCCCGGCGAGGACAAAAAGGTGATTGGGCTCCGTGTGTCCCGCCCTCGCTGATTGGCCACCGGCCCGGCCAATCGCCTGCGCTGCTTCAGAGTCCATGGTGGAAGGCAGGCAGGAGAGAGACCCCCAGCCGGTGGGGCAGGCTGGGTGCGGTGTACTGACCACACAGCCGGCTGGCCACAGTGGCCAGTCCACATGGCCCTCTCCCATCTCCTTCTTTCTTCTCCCTTCCCTTCGTTCCCTTCTTTCCCTCCCTTTCTTAACTCTCCTCCTCTCCCTTCCTGTCCTCTTCTCTCCTACCTTCCCCAATCTTCCCCTCTACCTCTTCCTTTGCCATCTTTTTTATTCTTCCTCTCCTGTGTGTGTGTGTGTGTGTGTGTGTGTGTGTGTGTTGCTACTGGGCCTTGAACTCAGGACCTTGAGCTCTTGCTTGGCTTATTCACTCAAGACTAGCGCTCTACCACTTGAGCCACAGCTCCACTTCCGGTTTTCTGGTGGTTCACTGGAGATGAGAGTCTCACAGACTTTCCTGCCCAGGCTGGCCTTGAACCGTGATCCTCAGATCTCAGCCCCCTGAGTAGCTGGGATGACAGGCTAAGCTACCCATGCCCTCCTGTTCCTTTAAAAGCATGAAGTGTTTTTTTTTTTTTTTTTTGGTTTGTTTTGGTTTTTTGCATTCTAAGGTAAGTAAATGGTAAGAAAAGAAGATGAATTAAGAAGCAAATCATCAGCCCATGGAGGAGACACAGCAGCTGTCAGTTCAGCATGGCGTGAGCTGCTCTGGACAGTCATTCCTGGCCTCACCCACCAGTCCTGCAGGCTGGGCATGCTGTGGTCCCCAGGGGTGGCATGGGGGTAGAGGGCACACAGCTTTCAGGAGCCAGTGATGGCACCATGTTCTCTACACAGAACCCAGCAGACCTTTCAGTGTGGGGTGTGGGGCTCTGTCCATCCCTCAGGACCCACCCCATCCCCACCCAGGGCCTCCAAGAACTGGACTTCCCAGAGGGGGTGACCTCGCTGTGGGAGATTCCACTTGGGGTGCTCCAAGCCAGAGGAGGGAGACTGGTCAAAAGGGAGAACACCTGGAGACTAGGCCCAAAGGATGTTTCAGGCGCCAGTGCTCACGCCTACAATCCCAGCTACTCAGGAAGCCAAGATCCAAGGATTGTGGTTCAAAGCCAGCCTGGGCAGGAAAGTCCATGTGCCTCTTATCTCCAATGAACCACCCCCCAAAAGCTGGAAGTGAAGCTGTGGCTCAAAGTGGTAGAACACTAGCCTTGAGCAGAAGAACTCAGACACAGCGCCCAGGCCCTGAGTTCAAGCCCGAGGACTGGCAAAAAAAAAAAAAGAGAGAGAGAAAGAAAGTAGTTACTTCCCAACTTAATACTATGAGCCCCAATACTATGAGCCCCAGTTGCCTCTGTGTGGCCCTTCTGGAATTTTCTATGCCCTTCTGCAGGCAGACAGACAGTATGACATCCCTCCACAGCACCGACTGCCCAAACAGCCCAAGGACAGCTTCCTGGTGGAGCAGGTATTCAGCCCTCACCCCTACCCGGCCTCGCTCAAGGCCCACCTGAAGAACAACCCGCTGTACACAGACATGCGTCTGACCGAGCTGGCTGAGGTGAAGCGGGGCCAGCCGTCCTGGACCCTCGAGGAGTACGCTCGGAATGCTGGCGACAAGGGCAAGCTGGCAGCCTTGGACCTGCAGGTGAGCCCTGTGAGACCTGGGCCCTGGGCTGGGTTGGGGGGGATGGAGGGACCGGCTGAGCCAGCCAGCTGATGCATAGGAATGTCTTGAGGATGGCTTAGAGTCACCCTGCCTTTAGCAAGGGGCTTGTGTGGTTTTTTTTATTTATCTATTTTTGTAGGGCTTGAACTCAGGACCTGGGCGCTGTCCCTTAGCTTTTTCTCTCAAGGTGAGCCACAGCTCCACTTCTGGTTTTCTGCTGGTTCACTGGAGCCTCACAAACTTTCCCACCCTGTCTGGTCTCAAACCTGGATCCTCAGATCTCAGCCTCCTGAGTAGCTAGGATAAGAGGCGTGGCCAGTGGCTCCCAGCTTAGATTACAAATCTTTTGCCCATAAAACTTGAGTATAAGGATTGGGTGCCATGCAGGGTGTGTGGAGCATGGGTCTGGGGTGGCCTGGGGGAAAAGCAGGTCTAGAAAGATCTCTGGGATGGTGCTGTGGCTGTGAGGCCTGCCCATTGCCACTGTCATCATTGATTTACAGAGGTCTGGGTTGTAGCTGCGCTTTGGGGCTTGGGCCTCAAGACCCAGTTCCACTCGCTGGACATCTTTGTGTGTCTTTATCATCAGAAGCCTGCTCTCACCTGTGGTCAGGAAGGCAAGGGCAGTGCCATTCCAGGCCCTTCTAGAATGCCCGTAAGCCCGAAGCACGGATATCTAGGGCTGCCTCCAGTGTGACTCAGTTTACATTGTCACACCCTCCCTGGGAAGCAGAGGGCTTGTGAGGTGCTGGGGAGAGTTGGGGTTCCGATAGTCCTAGAGTAGAATCCAGGCCTCTGAGAGATTAGAGCTGTTCCTGATCCTGCTCTAATGCCAGTTCCTTCGCCTGGGAGATGGACCTTCAGTGTTGAACTTAGTAGCATTTGATGTGAAGTAGATATTTGCTGGTCATCTTTTTGTGTGTATGTACCAGTCATGGGGCTTGAACTCAGGGCCTGGGCACTGTCCCTGAGTTCTTTTGCTCAAGGCTGGCACCCCACCATTTGAGCAATAGCTCCACTTCCAGTTTTCTGGTTGTTCATTGGAGATCAGAGTCTCACAGGCTTTCCTGCTGGGCTGGTTTTGAACCGCCTCTTGAATCTCTGGGATGACAGGCAGGAGCTGCCGGCACCTGACTTCTGGCTCTTATTGCACACATTGTGTCCCCAGGTGGCACAGAACAGTGTCCTTCTGTCCCATGCCTTTCCCTCGCTTTCCTGCAGGCTGGACAAAGAGTTGAGTCTCCCTCGGATACCCCTACCCCAGCCCACCAAGCACCTGCACGCCAAGTACCACGCCACAAGCTGTGGCTATGAGACCATGGCCAGTCACCAGCCAGAAAACATCCGAAGGCACAGCAGAATGACAAACACTTCTTGGGGACCACAGAAAATGACCTTCAGTGAGGGCAAAGTTCAGGGAGAAGGGAGGGAAGTTCTGGGGATTTTTGCCTCTTGAAATCTGAGCGATCAGAGTGCAATGTGTATAAGCACAGAGCCAAATAATACAGACATACAATGAAGAAAAAGGAGATATTTGTGCATTGCAGCTTTAGGGACCCATGGCGTGAAGGGCAGAGTCTGGAGGAACTCGAGTTCACTGCAGTCCACGGGTGTTGGGGGCAGAGCAGAAGCGTGGAGGCTGGAAGGCCTCACGTGTTTCCATTGTGTTTCCAGGTCTCGTGTCAGTTCGCTCCTGGCCTCTGCAGGCTCTTCTGTGGGTCCTTTCGTGTCGCAGTTCACCCTAGCCAAGTCCACAGGAAACTGGCATCATAGGCCTAGGCCTGGTTTTATCCTAGGTATTTTGGAAGGCTTAATGTTCACAGGGGTCCCTGGAAATCTCACTATTACCTCTGTGCTATGAGAGATTGCAGTTATTGAGAAAAAAAAAAACCTAATGAAAAATTTGTTTCTTCCCCAGGCCAGCTCCATGCAGAGAGTAGACATGCAAAGCATTTGATTCCCCCTTAGCTGAGCCAGGGAATGAGGCACAAAGTCTCCACACACCGTGGGCCTGGGCCACAGAGAGAAGAGCATTCCTGCAGAATTGCCCCAACCTGCCTTCAAGGCTCAGGCTGTGGGGAGGCCCATGGGCCCAGCCCACTCTTTGTGGGTGCAACATGCCCCCCCACCCCTGCCCCAGACTAGTCTTTCAGCCAATCAGGCCCATCTTGAGTTCCTCCCTTCCTTACCAAGTGTTTAACCACTAAAGGTCTTTCCCACCGAGGAGGGCCCAGCAGCAACATGGAGGGGCTCACTGCACACATGAGTGTGTGTGCATGCACAAGTGTATGTGGGCTTGTGTACAGGTGCATGCATTCTACGCATGCATTTGTGTGAGTTCATGTGCACACACATGTGAGTACACGCGTGTCTATGCATGTGTGCAAAATGTGTGGCTTTGTGTGTGGATTGTGTATATGTATACACTTGCATGCATGCCTTGTGCATATATAATTATGTTCGCAGAAACATATATTTGTGCATATCAGTGCATTTGTGTGTGAGGGCATGTGTATACACATGTGTGCATGTGTTTATGCATATGCATGCAAAATATGTCATTTGAGGTATGTGGGTATGCACATGCATATACACATACACACATGTGTACGTCTATGCAAGTTTGCATGTACCCACATGCGCGTGCAGCCTACATGTATGATCGTGTGCCAGTGTGCATACACATGTCCACACATGCATCTGTAGTCCATGTACATGTTGTGGGTATACATTTGTGTGTGCATGTATGCAGGTGTGTGAGTGTGTGCCTTTCTGTGCATTGTGTTTCTGTATGCCCATGTAGTCTATATGTATATGGTATTTGTATACATGCACGTGTGTATGTGTGTGTGCACACATGTGTGCCTTGGTGTATGTGTGCTTGTCCATGTCTGTGCAGTCCGTATGTGTTGTGGGTGTGCCTGATGCATGTGCAGTTTTACATGGACATTGTGTATTTGTGTGTGCATATGTGTGTGTGTGCATATATGTGTGTGTGCATGTGTGCAGAAGCTGTGCACACATGGGACAAAAACAGATCTAGATAGGCAGGTGGAAAATTACTGGTCCAGATTAGAAAACATAATACAGTTGAGGTTACTGTTATTAATGCTATTATTATTTGTACCAGTACTAGTGTTTGAACTCAGGGCCTTGGGCACCATCCCTTAGCTTTTTCTGCTGAAGATGGACACTCTACTACCTGAGCCACACCTTGACTGCTGGGTCTTGGGTGCTTCATTGGAAATTGGTGTCTTCTGAACTTAACTGCCAGGGCTGGCTTTGAACCGTGATCCTCAGAACTCAGCCTCCGGAGTAGCTAGGATGACAGGTGCGAGCTAGTGGCATCTGGGTTGAAGTTAGAGGGTTTGCTTTATTGTGTTTTGATGGTCCTGGGCTTTGAACTCAGGGCCTTGCACTTGTCTTGCAGGCACTCTGCTGTGTAAGTCATGCCTCCAGCTCCGTTTTTGGTTCTTTCAAAAATAGCCTTGTTTTTGTGCCCTGACTGTATCGGACAGCCCTCCTATTTGTGCTTCTCTGTGTCATTGTGGATGGCAGGACTACCCTACGATGCCCAGCTGTTGTTGTTTTCCCTATAGCTGGGGTAACTGGTAGGCGCCACTGCTCCAGTCCATTGATTGAGATGGAGTCATGCAAACTTTTTGGGGCTCAAACTGGCCTCAAGCTGTTCTCCTCCAGCCTTTGTGCCTCCCTGGTAACTAGGATTGCCAGCTTCAGACATCATGTCCAGCTAGAGTCTGTTTCTTGGTCCTCTCGGTGTATGAGACATTTAACACTCTTGTGTTTGTGGACATTAAACAATCCAAGAAAAACCTCCCATGTGAACATTTGGTTTATGTTTTGGATGTTGTCGTCTTCCCTTGGAATTGCAGGGAGCTATTGCTTTTTATGTGACAGATTATTAAACATTTGCCATAAAGCAAGAACACCATCTTCGTGAAAATAGATTATAGAACCATCAGCACAGACTGGGATTCATGGACTGTGTGAGTTAAATATGCTATTTCTCTGACAGACAGTGAATTCATCTCTGTGAGAAGAGACTGTCTCCTTGGAGAAGGAGGTGCCAAATCAGAATCGTGGCTGTGATTGGCCCGGGTTGGGGTCAAGTCTGCCATATGCCAGTAAGACCTTGACTTTGAGCCGTGATCTGACCTGCTCACACAAAGCTGTGGAAAAATATATATTTTTTTCTTTTTGTCTGTCATGGGATTTGAATTTGGGGCCTGGGCACTGTCCCTAAGCTTCTTTTGTTCAAGGCTAGTGCTTTACGGCTTGAGCCACAGCACCACTTCTGGTTTTTCTGCCCAGGCGAGCCTTGAACCGCAGTCCTCAGCTCTCAGCCTCCTGAGTGGCTAGGAGTTCAGCTGGGCTGAAGCTCGTGCTCATCTCCATGCATATTCGGTGTTCAGCAGACACTTCTCTCACGGGAGAGGGTGGCCTGGGCAGGGAGAGGGGCGGTCCCCATGGCCCTGCTGCCGCCAGTCCAGTCCTGCTCTTGGAGTCCATGGGGAAGTGTGTTCTCCATAACTGCTCCTCTTCCTGTGCCGTGGGGCCGCCGCTCTGCAGCCCCAGCCCAGGGGCGCAGTCCTCTTGGTCCTGGCCTTTGCCTTGCCTCTCTGACATCTTCGCTTTGCTCTTTTCTTTTGGATTTTTATTTCTTCGTAGACCCAAGAGTCGTTAAATCCAAACAACCTGGAATATTGGATGGAGGACATCTACACCCCAGGCTACGACTCATTACTGAAGCGGAAGGAAGCTGAGTTCCGACGCGCCAAGGTGTGCAAGATTGCTGCCCTCATCGCGGCCGCCGCCTGCACCGTGGTGCTGGTCATCGTTGTGCCCATCTGCACGATGAAGTCCTGAGCCCGGCCCATGTGAACACACTCCCACTGTGTGTGCACACCCCCGCCCCGTGTGCACACCCCCGCCATGTGTGCACACCCCTACCGTGTGTGCACACCTCCGCCCTGTGTGCACACCTCCGCTCCACATGCACACCCCCACCGTGTGCACACCCCGCCCTGTGTGCACACCCCCGCTCCACGCGCACACCCCCACCGTGTGCACACCCCCGCCCCGTGTGCACACCCCCGCCCCGTGTGCACACCCCCCGCCCCGTGTGCACACCCCCGCCATGTGTGCACACCCCTACCGTGTGTGCACACCTCCACCCTGTGTGCACACCTCCGCTCCACATGCACACCCCCACCATGTGCACACCTCCGCCCTGTGTGCACACCTCCGCTCCACATGCACACCCCCACCGTGTGCACACCCCCCGCCCCGTGTGCACACCCCCGCCCTGTGTGCACACCCCCGCTCCACGCGCACACCTTGCCCTGTGTGCATACCGCAGCCCCGGGTGCACCCCCCTACCGTGTGCACACCCCCATGTGCACATCCCACCCTGTGTTCCCACCCCTGCCCCGTGTGGACACACCCTCATCCCGTGTGGACCCCCCCCTTGCCCCCGCCCCGTGTGCACACCCTGCCCCAAAGCTATGGTTTGTGGGCAGAGAAACTGAACTCAGAGGCTCAAGGTGACTCTAGAACCATTATATTCTAGAGAGAAACCCACCCACCTGTCAGCTTAGACTTAAAGAAGCTCAGATACATTTTTTGGGTGGAAGTGCAATATACATATATACATATATATATATATATGTATATATGTGTCTTTCTTACCAAAAGAATGTTTTAAAAAATTACATATTCTTAAGCAAAAAAAAAAAAAAATAGGATGGATTAGGTTCTTTCCATTCTGACAATGCTTTCCAGTGCCAAATACGTGGTACTGGAGGCACCCAAGAGCCCCACCTTAGTGGGACTGAAGGCAAGGAGAGCTGGGGGGAGGGGGAAGGGTTGGGGCTCTGTTTTCCTTAAAGCTCTGACTCCCAGGAGGCCTGGGATCAGGGCTCCTGGCCCCTCTTGCCCCCCTGTCATGGCAGATCGCCCTGGGAATATTCTGGATCTCCATCTTTGCCCAGGGTAGAAACTAACAGGGCCACCCTGACAGGCAAGGGGTGAGTGTGGTTTATTTATTTCGTTTTGTTTTGTTTTGTTTTTCTGTTTCATAAGACCAGGTATTGAAATTTGGAGACTTTCCTGTCGCCCAGCTTAGGCTGTGTGAAAGTCGACCTGCTGCTGTGGGTCAGCTCAGATGTGAATTCTGGGGTCCCCCACACAGGGGACCTGGACCCCACGCCTCGATTATCATTATTTTTTCCTTCTGTCTCCTGGTGGCACCAGACACTCTGGAACTCAACATTGTGCCTTGAAGAACAGAGAAGGGCGGTGGAACTCTGACCTGACTCGAAACTGTGGCTCCTGTCCATTTTCATTTTAAGCCATCTTTTCCCAATGGCTTCAAAACATATTTGAAAGCTTGTTGTAATAATTTTGACAAAGGCAGGATCTTCTCAATTCACCACCACACTACAGAGTGTTGAACAATTGTCAGCAGTGCCAAAAATATATATATATATATATATATTACTATCTATTTAACCATCTATCTATTGCTATGTCTAAGTAAATATCAACTTTTTTGTTTGTGGTCTTGTGTGTTAAGGAACTGGCATCTAGCTAAGGAAGGAGATGTGGGACTAGCCTCGGAGCTTGATTGGCTTTGCCTGCCTAATGGTGCTTTGATAAACACTGGTCTGCAAGAATCCATGTCAACATCTGCTGCTCATGTCTGGCAACAGGTTGGGGTTGGGGGGGTTGGGAAATAAAAGAGACTGACCACAAAAGACCACAACCATAGATTTCGCGTGGTAACAAGGCAGGGCCAACATCAATCTAGAGCATTCGCTCTAGAAGTTCAGATGAATTCCAGCTGGTGGAATTTGGGAAGCATCTTGATTTTTTTTTTTTTAATTTAAATAGGAGTCTAACATCCATGCTAAGCAATTCCAAATACTGCTTAGCTGGCGGGGTCTCATTTTCTTGCTCCCTATTAAAGAGGAAGAGTGTGTCAGAGTATTTTGTGACAGGAACAACTCTAAGCTTTAAAGAATGTTGGTTTGGCTGGGCGCTGGCAGCTCACACCTGTAATCCCAGCAATTTAGGAGATTGAGATCTGAGGATCAAGGTTTCAAACCTTGGGCAGAAAAGGCCATGAGATTCTGATCTCCAATTAATCACCAAAAAAAGGAAAAAAAAATAGAGCCAGAAGTGTGGCTCAAGTGGTAGAGTCCCAGCCTTGAGCAGAAAATGTTCAGGGACAGACAGAGCCCAGACCCAGAGTTCAAGCCCCAGTCCACACATACATACAGACACACACACACACACACACACACACACACACACACCTTGGTTTTTTTTTAGAGGTCCCTATGCTATTTCTGTTGTCAGGTTTAAGTGTGGATTTTCAACTAGGTGATAGAAATGGAGTTCTCAGTGAAGACCATTTATAATTGAAAAAAGAAGCTTCAAGTTTCTATATTTTTGCATGTGGATAGAATTGGAGTCTTTCAGTGCTCCATCTTTGGACTGAGCACTTTAAGCTTTTCTCTTGCACCTCAGAGAAGATGCCAGATGCCAGCCTTGGGTGTTGCTGTCCTTCCCTCCTCTCCGCCCCCGCCCCTTCCACAGGAAGATTCTAGAACATGTTGGAATCTTACCATCCTTTCCTTCAGAGTGAGATCACAGGGGCTGAATCAAAGCACTTTCCCACTGTCCTCAGGTGAGCCTGGTTTCTGACAGGCCTGACCTGGGCCGTGTGCCCGTGTGCCCATGTGTGTGTGTGTGTGTGTGTGTGTGTGTTCTTGGATATACCAATCAAACATGGCAGTGAAAGGACTCTAGAATTTTCTTCTACCTTTTTCATTCCCAGGAGGGGTCACAAGAGCAATTCAGTCTTAGGTACTTGAACATCACACTAGTGTTGTTATTATGGACCGTAGGCATCAGGCCTGGTAACAGATCACCCTGCCGATCGGTCTGCAGAGAGGAGCTGGCTGAGGAGGAGGAACCATCTGTCTCTTTCCCTTCCTTCCTTCCTTCCTTCCTTCCTTCCTTCCTTCCTTCCTTCCTTCCTTCCTTCCTTCCTTCCTTCCTTCCTTCCTTCTTTCCTTCCTTCCTTCCTTCCTGTTTTTTTCTCTCTGTTTCCATACAAAAAGATTTTCCTATTTCTGTGTCTAATACGGACAATGGATCAAATTTGATTTCATTTTCTTTTTCTCTTGCATTTCAACAAACAAAAAGCAAACTCAAGCCAGTGGCGGTGGCTCACGCCTGTCATCATAGTTGCCCGGGGAGCTGAGAGCTGAGGATCACAGGTCAAAAGTCAGCCCGGGCAGGAAAGTCCTGAGACTCTTACCTCCAATTAAGCACCCCCCCCCCCCCCGCAAAAAAAAAAAAAAGCCAGAAATGGAGCAGTGTCTCAAGTAGAGTGCTAGCCTTGAATAAAAGAAGCTCAGGGACAAGTGCCCAGGGTCTGAGTTCAAACCCTAGGATAGAAAAAAAAAGCCAACATTATTACTGGAGAGTTTTTTTTTGTTTGTTTTAAAATCAGATGAATCATTTCATCCTGTTTACCAGTCTGAATTTATGTGGAATACAACATCATAGAGAAACAAAACTCAAAACACAATAAGCAGCCATCTTTCCAGTTCACATATTTCAGACATTTCGTGCACGTCGCCCCTCTGTTAAAAGACTAATGCTACAGTGAACCATGATGGCGTCCTTCATTTCTGGGTGTCTTCCAGCACATTGCTACACGGCTGGTCCCTGCGAGGTGGGTTGAGGGAAATTGCTGAAATCCCTGTTCCAACTATCCACGCCGTTTCCCCCCTCCCCCCCCCTCATCAGAACCCAGGTAGCCAGTTGCTTTGTTTATGGTAGCACCTACTTGTTTGTTTGCTTTTTTGAGTCTTTAAACAACCACTCTCCACCCACCCACCCACCCACCCAATCCTCTGGCAACAGTGAATGATTCCATTTATCTGTATTAAAATGTGTACATGTTGACCTTCAACATGCTTCCTTTTATAACATCAACCTGCAAGAATCTTGTGGTGAATGGAGTGAACACCCAAACCAGCATCTCTACTTGTAAGTGGAAATGTGCATTTAAAGGCAGCAAAGACAGGAATAATGGAATAATTGGTGTCCTCCAGGGAGAAGGGAATTAGCTATTGTTTAGTAGCTAGGAGAAATGCATCACTCGGCCCTTTGATGCCTTAGGAACATGAGTTGAGACTGGACCAGACTGCATGTGTAGGCCTACAGGATAGCAGGTGCTTGGAAGCAGAGGCTTTTCTACGATTCCTTGGGAGCACTAAGTCCTACCTTGGTGCTGGATCTAGGTTATATAATACCAATAACTAAGCACATTTTTAGTTTGTTTGTTTTTTTTTCCAAATGGCTTGTGTAAAATTTGGTTGGTATACAATGGCTGATTTGAAGTGATCATGTAAAAATCTGCCTCTTCAACTATACATACAAATAAAGGAAAACTATAAAGGAGCTCGTGGTGATGTTTTAGTGTGTGGATAGGGTTTGCTTTTGTATATCCACAGTAAGTGTCCCGCTTGATGCTTTCTCTGTTTTGTTTTTAAATTTAAATCATCTTATTTAATTTTTGCTGTTTATAAGTTTTTAACTAATTGATAGTGTGTTTTATGATTCATTTAGGGTGTTATACTTTTAAAAGTTAAATTGACATCTTTTTATTTCCTTCAACTCATACAAATGGGTTTCGTGTTCAGAGGTCATATTTGTCCTTTTTTTCTTTCTTTTTTATTTATATATTTTTATTAAAAAAATTAAAAATATTATTAAAAATAATGCATCCATTAATGAGTCTAGAGCATCTTGATCAGTGTTACCTCTTTTATCTTCCCCCTCTCCATTTATCCCCACCCCAAGTTGTCTGACTCCATCTTCACATCTGCACATAGAATAGGAGGACTGCATTCCCTCACTTTTCCTCTCTACCCCCCCACCCCAACCCCCGCCATTCCTCCAACCCCCAAGCAGTCGTGTGCCTGCTCCCTAGAGTTCCTTTCCTCAAACAGTTGGTGAGCTGTTTCAAGCAGTTACGCTTTTGGACTCCTCCTCTGAGTATACCATGCTACGGCTTTCATTATTACTATTTTTTTTTTTTTTTTTGGTGTTTTTCTTTTGCCAGAGCTGGGGCCTGAGCACTGTGCTGTCTTGAGCTTTAGTGCTCAAGGCTTAGTGCTATACTATTTTGAGCCACAGTTTCACTTGCAGATTGTTTTTTTTCTGTTTTTTTTGGAGATGAGAGGCTCACAGATTTCCCTGCCTGGGCTGGCTTTGAACCATGATCCTCAGATCTCAGCCTCCTGAGTAGCTAGGATGACAGGCATGAGCCACCAGCGTCCAACTTATTATTACTTTTTTGATTCTCAAATCTATGCCCAGGCCAGCCTAGGCTGTGAACCAACTTGTGCTCCCCATGTACCTGGGGTGACAGAAGAGCTGCCATGTCCATGTTTGTTTTTTTTTTTGGGCCCAGTCATGGGGCCTGAACTCTGGGCCTGGGCGCTGTCCCTCAGCTCTTCAGCTCAAGGCTAGGGCTCTTCCACTTGAGTCACAGCGCCACTTCTGGCTTTTTTTGTTTTTGCTTATGTGGTGCTGAGGAATCGAACCCAAGGCCTCTGGCATGCAAGGCAAGCGCTCTACCACTGAGCCACCTTCCCAGCCCACCATGTCCATGTTTGATTGGTTGAGATGCGGTCTCACAAGCGTTTCCCCTGAGCTGGTCTCAAACTCTGATCCTCCCAACCTTGACTTCCCAGGAAGCTAGGACTACAGGTGTGTGTCACCACGTCTGATCTGCAGGAATTTTCTGTTCATGATGGAAATTGGTATCTTCCACTCTGTGAGCTATGCTGTTTACTGGCTAGTGACCACTTTTTGATGAATGGAAGTTTTTGACTTTAATATAAGAATTGTATTATCATTATTATTATTTTTCTATTGTGCTAGGCTTTTAAAAAGCTGGGTGCTGGTGGCTCACGCCTGCCATCCTAGCTACTCAGGAGGCTGAGATCTGAGTATCACAGATTGAAGCCATCCTGGGCAGGAAAGTCCATGAGACTCTTATCTCCAATTAACCAGCAAAAAGCCAGAAGTAGAGCTGTGGCTCAAGTGGTAGAGCGCTAGCCCTGAGTAAAAAAGCTCAGGGATAGCGCCCAGGCCCTGAATTCAAGCCCTAGGACCAGCAACCCCACCCCCTCCAAAAAAAAAAGAAGAGAAGAGAAAGGGAAGAAAGAAAGAGAAGGAGAAAGCAGCTTTTAGGAACTGGAGACCAGTGGCTCACACCTCTAATCCCAGCTACTCAGGAGGCTGAGATGTAAGGATCATGGTTCAAAGTAAGCCCAGGCAGGGAAGTCTGTGAGACTCTTATCTCCAGTTAACCACCAAAAAGCTAGATGTAGAGTTTAGTAGAACTGTGGTTCAAGTGGTAAAGTTCTAGCCAATGAGGAAAAGTGTCAGATACTGAATTCAAGTCCTGGTCTTGGACTAAAAAAAAAAAGAGAAAGAGGTAAAAGTGGAGCTGCGGGCTCAAGTGTAGAATGTTAACCTTGAGCAAAGAAGCTCACAGATAGCATCCACACTTTGAGTTCAAGCGCCAGGTCTGGCACACACACACACAAACAACAAAACTCAAAAACAAACAATTCATATCTTGGCATGTAAAAGAATCAGAAAGAGATCTTTGGCAAGATCTAGGATGGTGTTAGAAAATTGTACAACGATAGATGTAAGAATACTTTTTAGTTTTAAAAAAATGTTATCAATCCAGACCCACCAATCTAAAGCTCAGGTCAACCTAGCTTTAGATGGAATTTTTCTCAGGGCTCTGAAAAAGTGAATTAAGAAAATAATATCTGGGACTGGGAAGGTAGCTCAGTGGTAGAGTGCTTGCCTTCCATGCCTGAGGCCCTGAGTTCTATTCCTCAGCACCACATAAGCAAAAAGAAAAAAGCCAGAAGTGGCATTGTGGTTCAAGTGGTAGAGTGCTAGCCTTGAGCTGAAGAGCTGAGGGACAGCGCCCAGGCCCAGAGTTCAGGCCCCACAACCAGACCCCAAAAAAAAAAAAAAAAGAAAATAATATCTGAGATACCTTGTAGGGAGGGGGCCCTCAGCACACAAATGTTATGGGAAGGCAATTGCAATGTGTCACTAATTTAAGGACCAGCCAAAGTGAAGTTACTTTTGCATTTTGAATGTGCTTTTTGAAAAAAGAAAAGGAAAGAAAACAAGTAAATAAAACTCACAAACATTTTCTAGGTCTCTGAAATCAGTCTCTGTAGTATTGGGAGTCTGAATTACTGAGATTTTGCTCCTCCTCAATTGCAATTTTTTTAAATTTTTTTATTTTTTTGTCAGTCATGGGGCTTGAACTGAGGACCTGGGTGCTGTTCCTGAGCATTTTGCTCATAGCTAGTGCTCTACCACTTTGAGCCACAGATCCACTTCTGGTTTTCTGGTGGTTCATTGGAGATAAGAGTCTCACGGAGCCGGGCGCTGGTGGCTCATGCCTGTAATCCTAGCTACTCAGGAGGCTGAGATCTGAGGATTGTGGTTCAAAGCCAGCCCGGGCAGGAGAGACCGTGAGACTCCTATCTCCAATAAACCACCAGAAAACCGGAAGTGGTACTGTAGCTCAAGTGGCAGAGCGCTTGCCTTGAGCTGAAGAGCTGAGGGACAGCGCCCAGGTCCAGAGTTCAAGCCCCGTGACCAACCAAAAAAAAAAAAAAAAGAGTCTCATGGATTTTCCTGCCTGGACTGGCTTTGAATTGAGATCCTCAGACCTCAGCCTCCTGAGTGGCTGGGATGACAGATGTGAGCCACAAGTGCCCAAATTATTTTATTTATTTATTTATTTAATGTCCAAATGGCACGTTTCCAAATAGATATATAATGTACTTTGATCAAATTTACCCACTCTGATATATTCACTAATGCCCCTTCCCCCTTTTGAAAACAATTCTAGTGGGCTTTATTATTCTGGGTGTGTATATATATATATTTATATTTATGTGTATATGTAATTTTTATTGTTATTATTAAGGTGTTGTACACTTACCATTTCCTAAGTCAGGTAATAAGCACATTTCTTTTGTGGATAATGTCACCCCTTCCTTTGCTTTTCCCCAGTTTCCCCCTTACTCAATCTTTTTTTTTTTTCTTTGTTTTTGTGCTGGTCTTAAGGCTTGAACTCAGGGCCTGGGCACTGTCCCTGAGCTGCTTTTGTTCGAGGCCTAGTACTCTATCACTTAAGCCACAGCTCCACTTTTGACTTTTCCGGTAGAGTCTCACAGACGTTCCTGCCCAGGCTGGCTTTGAATCTTAAGTAGCTAGGATTTCCAGGCCCAGCTCCATGATTCCCGTTTGCGACATGTGTGTGAAGCATTGGGAACACAATGACCTCCCCTTCATCTTCTCTCACTACCGGCTCTCCCTTCACAGCCCCTCCTTCCCACAAAATAGTCCATCTGCTTTACACTCATGTCGATTCATATCTTTAGGTGTGGATTCTGCACGTGAGAAAGAAGGTGTGATATATCTTCCTCTGTCTGGGTTATTTCACTTAATATGATTCCATTTTCACCTATTTTCCTGCAAGAGAAATGCGTCTTTGTTGCGGAGTAATATTCCATTATGTATATGTAGCACAATTTCTTTATCATCTCATCTGTGGGTGTATACCTAGACTGATTCCATAGCTTGGCTATCGTGAATGGTGCTATTATACACCCAGGTGTGTGGGTTTATTATATCCCAACTTACATTCCTTTGGATAAAAGGTCCAGAACTGGCACTGAAGGGGCACAGTCAATTCTTTTTTCCTCTCCTTTCCTTTCCTTTCTTTTTTTTTGTCATGGGGCTTGAACTCTGGGCCTGGGCACTGTCCCTGAGCTCTTTAGCTCAAGGCGAGCACTCTACCACTTGAGCCACAGTGCTACTTCTGGTTTTCTGGTGGTTCATTGGAAATAAGAGTATAACACACTTTCCTGCCTGGGCTGGCTTTGAACAGTGATCCTCAGATCTCAGCCTCTTGAGCAGCGAGGATGACAGGCATGAGCCACTGGTGCTTGGCCACAGTCAATTCTATCATGTGGATTTTGTGTTGTTGTTGTTGTTGTTATTTTGAGAAATCTCTATACTGATCTATATAGACAATAATTGACACTCTACCCACAATGCCTGAGCGTTGTTTCCCTCCTGTATCTTTGCCAGGCTTTGTTGTTTGTTTTCTTCATGATTTCCATTTTGACTGGGTGAAATGGAATCTCAGTGTAATTTGGACATACCCAGAAATAAAAATTCCCAAATAAAATAACATATCTGGGAGTGGGGCCTGGTGATCTGCCTTTCACCGACCCCCTCAGGGGAGTTAGAAGCACACTTGGGAATGGAAAGCAGGAGGCAGAGGCTCTGCAGGAAGCTGAGAACCCGGCTGGGCCTTACAGCTCCTCTCCCAGGCAGTGGCATCTGCAGATGGAGGCACTGCTCTTTCATGAGCTAGAATGAGACCTAGCTTTGCCACGTGGAGTCAGTTTGTTATGGAAATGAAAATGAAGGGGGGGTATAGAGAGAAAATAACATGATTTTCCTGGAGGGGGGCGGTGCAAGAGTTTTCAAAGACTGAAAAAGAAGCAAGAATCAAAAGAAGTCAGGAGTGTGTAGAACGTGCACAGGTGGCTAAAGATGTAAATGTAAAAAACACTCATACATATATATATATATATGTCTATATATTATATACACATAGACATTGTATATTTACAACATATATATTATATGTATTCTACATCCCATATATAACCTCGTGTGTGTGTGTGTGTGTGTGTGTGTGTGTGTGTGTGTGTGTGTGTAGCACATTTCCTTGGCCCATTTGTTCATTGAGGGGCATAAAACAATGGAATTTCACTCATCAATTAGAGAGAATGATATTTGTACCATTTGCAAAAATATGCAAAGTCTTGGGGGAAAATTATGTTAGGTGGGGTAAGTTCAGTCCAGAGAGATAAAGGTCCATATTTCCCTTTATATGTGGAAACCAGATCTAGCTTACAAACTCATCGGTGAATATGATGGGTGGTATGCAAGTGTGTACAAATGTATTAACGGAAGTACAGTGGATTCAAGGGAGATCTCATGTCATGTGATTCCTTAGAAAGGCAAAGTCAGAGTTGAGCAAAATAAATACCAGGATGCAGGCCCTCAACAGGGGTGGGATCAAGGGGAAAGGGGTGGACTGGTGAGGAGAAGAGATGGACAAGAATACAATGGATAGGACACAAAGTATGTCCTACCAAATGAAGACGAGGGTATGGTGGGGAGGGAGGGACAGGTCAAAGTGTGGAAAGAGGTGACACGAATCAAGATATATTGTATTCATAAACTGCTTTGTTAAATGTCCTTTGCACAACTACTTAAAGAATTTTTTTCAATCCCCTAAAATGGAGACTGTCATTTGCCTCTGATGACACCTTTAACTCAAGACAGCTTTGTCATGGTGAAACAAAATATTCTTCTTCTTACAAAATGTAAGACGATCACTCCTGACTTAGGGACTATTTAAATCAAATGTACAGAAATTGGGAACATGTAGCCTTAAAAAAAATTAAAACAGCCAAGCTTTACTAAATCAAAGTCTTTCCTCCTCTATCCTAAACTTTCTAAGAAAAATAGATTTAATCTTCAGGATGACCATTTTACATTATTAAAATATTTGATCATGACAAGTCCTTACATTTGTGGTCCCCTTGAAAGTTTCCACAGTCAAGTGGAGAAATGGGGTCTCTTTGGCTATGCTTTGTAGAAGCACAAAGGAGCAGAAGAGAATATGGCATTTCATTGTTTATTTACAGACATAAAACTTCTCTGAAAGAACTACCAAGAGATGGAGTTTGAAAATGGGATTTAGAGTGGGAAGAAGTGGGTTTTTTTAAAGAAGTATTTTTACTACATAGGATCGTATGCTTTTTTTCCCACCTTCCTTTCTTCCTTTCTTCTCTCTCTCCCTCCTTCCCTTCCCTTCCTTCCTTCCTTCTATTTTTGGTGCAAACCTAGGGCTTGAACTCAGGGCCTGGGCACTCATCTTGAGCTTCTGTGTTCAAGGCTGGCACTCTATCACTTCAGCCACAGCTCCACTTCTAGTTTTTTTTTTCGGGAGGGGGGGTCCGCTTGTGAGGCCTGAACTCTGGGCCTGGGCGCTGTCCCTCAGCTCTTCAGCTCAAGGCTAGTGCTCTACCACTTGAGCCACAGTGCCATTTCTGGCTTTTTTCTTTTTGCTTATGTGGTGCTGAGGAATCAAACCCAGGACCTCATGCATGCAAGGCAAGCGCTCTACCACTGAGCCACCTTCCCAGCCTCTCCACTTCTAGTTTTTGACTGGTTACTTGGAGATAAGAGTCTCATTGAAGCCTGCCCAGGCTGGCTTCAAACCATGATCCTCAGATCTCACCCTCCTGAGTAGCTGGCCTGACAGTTTCAAACCAATGACACCCAGCTCTTCTTTTATTCTGTATTATCTATAAGTAGATGTACCAAGGAATTTCAACTCACTCAGCCAGTTTATGTGCACAACATATCTTGATCAATAACACCTCTTCCTTCATTCTTCCCTGTCTCTCTTGACCCTACCCATCCCCCTCAACCCACCTGGCTCATTTCACATATGTACGTTGTGTATTATGACTAGAAAGTTTAGCATGTATGCATGAACTAGCCTTCCCCCCAAATCTCTTAAAGAAAACAGAGTGTTTCAGTGTATCCTCAGGAACCAAGAGAAATAAGAAATGCTCTTCTCATTTTATAAAGAATCACTGCAGGTATGTAGGGAAAAACTTCAACCTTGGCCTTCTTTTTCCCAGGTCACTTATTATTACTACTACTACTACTACTAATATTACTACTATTGTTTCTTTAATATGATTTCTGCACATCTGTCTCTGGACAGATGTGAGCTTCCAGACTCACCTAGATCTGACCTTAGGCATCATCAGACGCTGAAAGCCACTGTCACATCTCAGAACAAAACCTGGGCGATGTCTCTGCTCCCTTGTTTCCACCATCAACTTGCCAAGAGAAAAGCAGGGTCATATCTGATTCGTATGCGATGCTCACTTTCCTTGAACTTACCTTTCTGTTATCTGTGGAGGATCGCAGCACACCACGAAGTCTCACTGTCTTATGAGATCGACAACTGCCTTTTGCTTTGAAGAGTTCTTGTAACAGGCCTAAAAATAACACAGCCTGAACGTGGAGTTTTCTCCTCCGGGCTGGTGTGAAGGGCACCTCTGTGTGGGCTGGCTCTGGGGCCGGGCTCCACCTACCTCTGTAGCAGGGGCTGAGAGGAGAGTGCCCTTAACTCACCTTCCATGTACAGAAATGAGGCTCCTCAGAGTTTATTTACCTACAATAGGGGCTGTGGAGGAGGGAGAAAGAAGGGAGAAAAGAAATTTACATCAGCTAGGCACAGTAGCTCACACCTGTAATCCTAGTTACTCAGGAGGCTGAGGTTCTGAGGATCAGGGTTCAAAGCCAGCCTGGGCAGAAAAGTTCATGAGACTCTTATTGACAATGAACAGCAAGAAGTCAGAAGTGGAGCTGTGACTCAAGTGGTAGAGCACCAGCCTTGAGAAAAAGCTCAGGGACAAAGCTCAGGTACTGAGTTCAAGTCCCAGGACTGGCACAAAGCAACACAGACAGAAAGAACTTCATGTTGTCAGTTGAGCTCAATCAAAATCAGCCACAGGTGGAGAAAGTCTCTGAGACTCAGTTGACTCTGGTGGTAGAGTGCTAGCCTTGAGCAAAAGAGCTTAGGGACAGCGCCCAGGCCCTGAGTTCAAGCCCCAGGACTGACCCCCCCCCCACACACACATAATCAGACCTGGTATCTGTGGATCCCCAATCCTGCCTGCTCTGTTTGGGAACAAAGGAGGGTCTTCAAGTCTGGTTGTTTATGTGGATGCTGCTTACTGCTTACCTGAACCAGGGGGGAAAATGGGGGAAGGGGAGACAGGGAGGCTGGGGCTTGCCTCACTCATGGAGGAAGAAGATGGGTGAAGAGGAGAGCCCAAAGGAGCCAGTGTGCAAGCTCTGCAGATAGACAGGGGATTGGCCTGGTGGGAGGTGCTGGGGCCTGGCTGATGGGGCAGGCTTGCTAGCCTGGCAGCCACTGTCTACTTACCAGAGAAACCCAGAGCCCAGGCCGGGAGCTACATGCATGCCAGGAAGAATCCGGAGGATGGCTGGCTCACTCTTACTCCTCCCCGGCCAGGGTCAATGGGACTCTGTGAGCATAGGTAAAGCAAGTGTGAGCAAGTGTGGGCACACATGAGTGTGTTATGTGTGTGCACAAGAGGATGCTGAGTGTGCAAGGTATGTATGAGTGTGCACACGTGTGTGATGTGAATTTGTGTGTATACATGACTTGCATGCATGTGTGTGCATGCGCGTGTGCACACCTGAAAAGCAACTTGGAACCCAGAAGTGTGCTTGGGTCTGGAATGAAGAGTGAGCACTTTCTGTCTCTCATAACTCACCTGAGGGCTGTGTGGGTGGACCAGCCCCTGGGAGCAGCTGCACAGAGGGTCTTGGGTCTGCCCCTGGTGGGGCTGTGGGCAGGAGGGCATCTCTGTGCTGTCTGTAAGGAGCTCACCCCTTGTAGGGCTCATAGATACCTGCTGACCTGCCTGCCCCCTAGTGTGGGGTCCTGGCTCACAATGCCCTGTGTCTCATGGGTCTGAGTCTACACTGGGCAATTCAGGGGTGTGTGTGTGTGTGTGTGTGTGTGTGTGTGTGTGTGTTAGTCCAGGAGCTTGAACTCAGGATGTAGGTGCTATCCTTGAGCTTTTATTTTCGCTCAAGGCTAGGGCTCTACCACTTGAGCCACAGTTCCACTTCCAGCTTTTGTGCTGGTGGAGATAAGAGTCTCATGGAGTTTCCTGCTTGGTTGGCTTTGAACTGCCATCTTCAGATCTCAGCCTCCTGAGTAGCTGGGATGACAGGCGTGAGCCACCGGAACCTGGTTTATGAAACTTCATTTTTTAAAAAATGGAAAAAGTGAGAGAGAGGAGAGAGAGAGAAGAGACAGAGAGAAGAGATAGAGAGAAGAGACAGAGACAGAGACAGAGATGATGCATGTTGTTTGCAGTACTGTACAAGAAATGTAAATCATCCGAACAGGTACCATGCTCATGGAGTTCCTGTGTTTATTACACACTGATATATTTTATGTATTCTTTATTTTTTGCGGGGGGGGGGGGGAGGGGGTCCAAGAAGGGGACTCAGACTTAGTACCTAATGCTTTTGCTCATTGGCTGGCATTCTACCAATAGGGCCATGCCTCCAACCCTTTGTGTGTGTGTGTGTGTGTTTAAATTCTTCATTCTATGGATTGTTGGGAAATGTGCACAGGGTGTCAGAGGCTATGCTAGGTCCTGGCAAAGAAGACAGAACTCAGCACTATCTTTCTACCGCGGGGAGTCTCAGGGGAGATGCATGGAGCAGGGTGCTGTCACCTGGTAGACAAAGACACCCTAAGGTGTCCCTGGGCGGGGCAGGTGACAAGGACTCTCAAGGAGAAACAGAGGCACCACCATGAAACAAGGTGGAGCATCTGAGATTTCTGCTGGGCCCAGGACAAGGTTCTCTTTACCAATCCATTGAGCTTTAGAAAGCCAAAAATGAGTTAGACGCTGGTGGCTCACACCTGTCATCCTAGCTACTCAGGAGGCTGAGATCTGAGGATTGTGGTTCAAAGCCAGCTCAGGCAGACTCTTATAGCCAATGAACCACTCAAAACCACCAGAAGTGGCGCTGTGGCTCAAGTGGTAGAGCGCCAGCTTTGAACACAAAGAAATTTAGGGACAGAGCCCAGGCCCTGAGTTCAAGCCTCACAACTGACAAAAACAAACAAACATCCTGAAGTAAAGCTGTGGTTCAAGTGGTAGATCACTAGCTTTGAGTGAAAAAACTCAGGGACATCACCCAGGCCCTGAGTTCAAGCTCTAGTACACACACACACACACACACACACACACACACACACACACACACACACACACACACACACACTAAGAATGTGAGGAGTGGAGGAGTCATATTCTATTCTAAGGTCATTTTGGCCCCTTCCCACCTCCTCCCCAGGCTTTCCTCATTCTGAGACTGAGCCCAGCTTTTCACATTCTCAAAGACAGAGCTGTGCAAAATGGAATCAGTGCACATTCTCCTTTGGCACAAGGACCTCTTTGGTTTATCTCCCCTTCCCTCCTCTCCTCCAGCTGACAAATGGGAATACACAGACAAACACAAGCGCGGAGCGCCGGCCATTCCTCACAGTGGTTCATCTTGCCTGTGACCTCCATGATGAGCTGAAGTGGTTTGAGCCAATCAGGGCCCGATCAGTCCTTGGGAGGGGTCCCCATTTCCACAAGAACTCAGGTAGGGGTTGGGGTGCTCAAGCCGCACTCACAGTCTGCTTGTGGGTGTGGACATGCTCACCCCACTGAGGACTCCAGGGCCGGGGGCCGGGGAGGGGAGAGTTGTTGCATGGGATGGGTTGTAGCTGGTATGGCACACGCCCCTGTATGAGAGATGGGATTTCTTTATTTCCACCATTGATCTTACTATCTACAGTCAGACGACACACCTTGTGTGTGTGTGGGGGGTCCTTTTTAGGTCTGAGAATGAGAGTCTAACTCAGTACCTGGTGCTTTTGTTCAATGGCTAAGGCTCTACCAATGGAACCATGCCTCCAGCCCCAAAGGGTTGGTTATTCTTTTCCCCTCCCCTCCCCCTCCCATCTCCCCTCCCATCTTCCATCCCCTCCCCTCCCCTCTTCTCTTCTCTCTCTTCTTTCTTTCTCTTCTCTTTTCTTTGACAGCTCATAAGGAGCCTAAGTTTGTGTTTTCAATGCTTTAATGTTAACTCCTGTGTCCTAATTAACTGGAGAACCCTAGCCTCCCCTGGGCTCTGCCCATGTGCTTATCAGACAGCCACAGATTTGTTCTCAAGGGTATGAAAGTGTCTAGGCCTTATCATTTGACTATTTGTGGGGGTGGGGGGTGGAGGTGGGGTGAGGGGGTATAGGCAGTGCTGGTCTTGGGACCTGAACTCAGTGCCTGAGCACTGTCCCTGAGATTTTTTTTTGCTCAAGGCCAACACTCTACTTCAGCCACAGCTCCATTTCTGGCTTTGAGTAGTTTATTGGAGATAAGAGTCTCACAGACTTTTCTGTCCAGGCTGGCTTTGGACCCCGATCCTCAGATCTCAGCCTCCTGACAGGCATGAACATTAGCACTTGCTCCTTCCCCCTTTTTAAATGCCAGTATTGGGGCTTGCTGTCATGACTTTTTGCTCTTGCTTGGATTTCTCACTCAAGGCTGGGGCTCTACCACTTGAACCACACTCCCACTTTTGACTTTTTGTTCATTAGTTGGAGGTTAGAGTCTCATGGACTTTCCTTCCCACGCTGGCTTCAAACCACGATCCTCAGATTACAGCCTCCCGAGTAGCTTACTGCATTGCTTGTTATTAGAGAGACAACATCCAGTTGTTCTCTAGACATGAGCCAACGCTTTCGAGCTTGGATGACAAGATTTGTGCGCAGCTGCTTCATAAAGACCAGCACTTTCTCTTTGAGGAGGGTTCAGAAACGCTGAGCCTAGGTATGTTCGAGAAGGTCGAGCAATCCCCTGTATCATTCCACTGACCAGTTGTCAATTTGCACAGCAAACCAACCTAGAGGAACCTAGAGGAATTTTCCTGCATACTCAGCAAATGTTTAATTCTGAGACACACCAGATCGCAGTGAATTTCAATGAGCTGCCCAAGTTCTTTTCTTTTCTTTTCTTTTTTTGGTCCAGTCGTGGGGCCTGAACTCTGGACTGGGCGCTGTCCCTCAGCTCTTCAGCTCAAGGCTAGCACTCTACCACTTGAGCCACAGTGCCATTTCCGGCTTTTTTCTTTTTTTGCTTATGTGGTGCTGAGGAATCGAACCCAGGGCCTCATGCATGCAAGGCAAGCGCTCTACCACTGAGCCACCTTCCCAGCCCCTGCCCAAGTTCTTTTCATTTGTGTCTATTGGGTACTTCTGTGTGTGTGTGTGTGTGTGTGTGTGTGTGTATGTAATTCCTGGGCTGGAATTTGGAGCTTGACAATTGGTTGTTGTAATCCTTCTTGTGACAGTATGGGAGCTCTTGTGTTCAAAGATCTGTAACTAAAGAAAACACCAATAAACATGTCACTGGACAGAACACAGGCTTCTTGGAGCACTAGGTTTGCACATTCATACCTCTAGCATGTCCAAATGCCAGTCAAAAGAAACATCTTATTTTCCCATGATACTTTTATTCAGGAAATCATGCCGGAAATTATTCTGTTATTCAGGAAATCAAGAGAAGAAAGAATTAGAATCATAAATATGGACTAGATTGACCTTTGAGGATCTTTTCAGTTCCCAAATACTGGAATTGTCTAAAAATTCAGCGGTTTGGCTAGATAGGAAGAGACTACCTCCATCCACCAACCCACCCATCCATCCATCCATCCATCCACCCATCCACCCATCCATCTACCCACCCACCCATCCATCCATCTTCTATCCATCCATCCATCTATCCACCCACCCATCCATCTATCCATCCATCCACCCATCCATTCATCCATTTCATTCAGCAATCAGATACCCTTCCATTGGTCTTTGCAAAGACTTGGATAGCACCTGGCCTTCAAGAGGTCTCTCTGACTGGTGGAAGAGAAGGGTGAAATCTCTCTAGTGGAGTGTCTAATTGGCTCTTCCTGTGTCACCTTGTGGAAGTTCCATTATCAGGTCTCCTGAAATTACGCTGGCTACCCTGAGGGGGGGGGCACTCCATTTTGGCTGGAAGTACAGGTAAGCAGGTGAATGGTGAATGGTATCCTATGGAGGGAACTAGAGCACTTCTGGGTGTGGAGGAAAAGACGACAGATGGGAGTAATCCACAGAGGGCTCACCTGGGGTCAGTGGATGGTGCACAGGATGATGGCTCTGCACTGGACACTGAAGTTGGCACAAACACCCCCAGCCCCCACTCCAAGGGGTTCGCAGCTCCCTTAGTCTTGTTTGCTTTTTTTTCCCTTGTTGGTTATGAGACTTGATCTTGGGGCCTGTGCACTGTCTCTGAGCTCTTTTGCTCAAGGCCAGCATTCTAGTACTTGAGCCACAGCACCATTTCCAGTTTTCTGGTGGTTCATTGGCGATAAAAGCCTCATGGATTTTCCTCCTCAGGCTGGCTTCAAACCATGATCCTCCAGATCTCAGCCACCTGAGTAGGTGGGATTACAGGTGTGAGCACCCTGCACCCAGCTTAGTCTTGATTTGGATATAGCCAAAGAACTGGGTCTCTTCAGTGCAAGAACTTGGTTCATGCTGAAGATGCTTGCAGGACAGTTGCCTGGTCACACCCTGAGGGCCTCTGAGAGCATCCTTCTGAGCAGGAATTGAATTCAGAGCCTTGGAAGATCTGAGGCATGTCTTGGTTAGAATACAGGGCCCAGATGGAAGGTGGTGGGAAATCAGGCTGTGCTAGCGGGGCCGGGCTGTGTGTGAAGAAAGACTTGTACACTGGGTCAAGGAGTTTGGGTATTGCTGGTGAGACAGTGGGTATTATCATGAATCCTCTGGTGGTAAAGAATGACCAGGATACTTGGGCAAAAAAATACCTTCAGGGCCTGGTCCCCTGTGTTTTCAAATAATAGCAGTAACTGAATTTGTGAGCATCTGTGTGGAATCACAGAACCATGGACTCCTGTGGTTGGGAAGACATCTCCGATCAAACACGTTGTACAAAGCCTGCTCAGGCCTCGTCCAGGGTCAAGTCTCCCATTCCAGGAAGGATCTGGCTTCTCTGCGTGGATGCATCGCAAGCAAGAGAACCAAGTCGGAAGAAGTTCCTCTCATCCTCAACCGTCCCGAATGCTAGAAAGCCTCCCCTTAGAGGAAGGCAGAGCTCACGGCCCAGCACCATGACATCCCTGTCCCCCAGATCCAGAATTTTCTGTGGTTCCTTGCGGGGGCGCAGAGGGGCCCACACTTCTCTTTGACTCAGCCACTGTCTGAGACCCACTGGGGTTGCAGCTCTGTGACAGGAAGCTCAGTGATGTGGATCAGCAGCAGTCAATGCCTGCCAGTGCTTCAGTGCAGTGTGAGGCGGAGCCGGCTGGGCAGCAGCTCTGTGCCAGGACTCCTGTGAGTCCTCATCTAAAGAGTTGAAAGAATAAAGCAGAGAACAATGGAGGATGACTGCAAAGAACCTGATTCAAAAGAGAAGAACCGAGCTTGAAGGTGATGGCTGCCCATCACCTCCGTCTGCCACCAGAGCCGCCTCTCCCATGAGCCATCTACCTTCCTCTCTTCTTCTGGTGGCAGTGTGTCTTTGTGTCTCTCCACTCTCTGTCTCTGTCTCTGTGTCTGGGGATTGTTAGCCCCTAGGAGGGGCACTGCTTGGTGGCCCCTATTAAAACAAGGTGTCGTGGCAGGTGATGTTTTATTGGTTGGGATCGTACAGCATTTTGATTGGTTGTTAATTCCTAATCAGATCATTTCTACGCAGCAAAGTTATCAAAACAAAACAGGGGCTTGAGAGGGGCAGTGGAAAACATGTCTCTTTTGCGCCTGATTTCTGGCTTGCCAGGCCAAAATGCTGCCTTTGGCATCTGGATCCTAACTCATTCATTACAGAACAAGTTCCAGCAACAAACGAGGCAGGCAACACTTGAGGCTCACCTGTGGGGAAAACGGGATCTGGGTTCCTGGAAGGGTGATTGTGTATGACAGCCGTGGTTAGATGGGCCACGGTGGGCCCAAACATTTTGACTGGACATTACTGGGAGTGCATGAGCAAGGGGTTTCAGGATGAGGGAAACATTTGACTCTGCAGACCCAGTGAATCAGTAGAGCTACCAAAAACTCAAAGAGAGCCATGGCTCAAGTGGTAGAGCATCAGCCTTGATGAAAAAAGCTCAGGGACAGTGCCCAGACCCTGAGTTCAAGCCCCAGGACCATCTCACACACACACACACACACACACATGTTCTGAGGTCTCATCCTCGCACATAGCATTTTACCTCTTCTGTGGCATTGAACTTCCTGCCTTTAAATGGAGCCACAGCACCACAAAACTCAATTTCTGTTTTCCAAAGAGGAAACTCAGAGAAGTGAGATTTTCTCAGGATCGCACCCAGAAAATGACATAAATGGAAATCTACCAAACTGACTTGAAGACTAGGATCTGTTGTTGGATTCTCTACTGTGACTTATCCTAAATGAGCAATTGGTACCTTCAATACTATTATCTTTTATTTGTGCTGGTCCTGGGGCTTCAATTCAGAGCCTGGGCACGATTCCTGAGCTTTTCTTAAAACTCAAGTCTGGCACGCTACCATTTGAGCCATAGCTCTATTTCTGGCTTTATTTGGTGGTACATTGGAGATAAGAATCTCACGGACTTTTTTGCCTGGGCTGAGTTTGACCCACGATCCTCAGATCTCAGCCTCCTGAGTAGCTGGGATGACAGGTGTGAGCCACCAGCTCCTGGCAATCCTATATCCTTAACACAAGGAATCCTACCTGATTCCAAAAGGAGTATTGCAAAACAGGGTTTTTTGTTTTGTTTTCCTTTCTGAATTCCTTCATCCCATAAAAAACTGGCAATGACTGGGGCAATCACTTCTCCACAGATAGGAAAGCCAAGCTGTGGAGTGAGTTGATCTCAGGTCTGTCTGTGGATGTCAGAACACTGGTCTGTCTGCTCCCAGAGTGCATGCCCCTATCTTGTCACAGAAAGTAGAAGTGTCCACACACACTGGACCCACAGCACCACCAAATATGCTGAGGGAGGCAGCATCTCAGCATTGTACTCCACAGCTCCTTTTGCAAGAGCTGGCTACAGGACTTTAGCTTTTTCAGCATCAAACCTAGACCAATGCTTACTACTTTTGAATGTACATGTGTCAACCACAATGAGTAGAATAACACCATTCAGGAGCTCATGAACATGGAGTATTGATTAGTTCCTTCTCTGGGCATTTCTCCTTGCCTGGGGGTGTGCACACAGGACTTCTCAGGGCTGTGGCGATGGGGTATCTAGGGGTGTGCACACGGGATGCTCAGGGCTGTGGTGGTGTGGCCTCCAAGTCCCTGCACCCCTGAGAGGGGCTAGGGGAGCAGGCTTTGCCCTGATGGCTAGCCAGGCTCTTGTCTGCTCCCAGGTTTTCCTGTCCTTATGCAGATCATCCATCTGCAATGCAGACCTTCTTCTACTCAGATTCCTCAGCAGGTGGTGTCCACGGGAGGTGCCCCCTGAGCTGGGCTACATGGTGATGTTGGGCCTGGGCGGGGGGGGGGGGGGGCAGGTCGGGTCAGGGAAGATGAGCAAACTCCCCTTCTCTGCACTCCAGGGTCAGATGTACAAAGTGAGGGCCCTTGCTTAGTGTGGCATGAGACCAGTGGTCACGTGGGGATCCGCAGCCAGGCACTGCACTGAACACAAATGCTCTGTGACCTTGAGGAGCCCCCTCCTCCCTCCAGGCCTCGAGAATCTCCTTGAAAACAAGTCGCAGCCACAGCATCAAGGTGAGTTGGCTGGAGAATGAGCCAGTCCCATGGGATTCTTGCACTCCATGATGCTGTGATAGAATTACACAGGGGTCTCGTGCATTCATCAAGAATGATATGCAGTATCATATGCATTCTTTAAAAAAAATTTTTTTTTTGGTGCCAGTCCTAGGGCTTAAACTCAAGCTCCGGGCTCTGTCCCTGAGCTCTTTTGTTCAAGGTTGACATTCTGCCACTTGGAGCTACCGCTTCACTTCCTGCTTTTTGGTGGTTCATTGGACATAAGAGTCTCATGGACTTTCCTGCTTGGGCTGGCTTCTACCCACAATCCTCAGATCTCAGCCTCTCAAGTAGGTAGGATGACAGGCGTGAGCTACAGCATCACATACATTTTGGAGGAGACTTGGGTCTCATGGGAGACTCAGATTTGTAGTGATCAGAGAGAGAAATACCATAATCCCACCTTGTCCTCCAAAGCCAGAGGCACCAACGGGTATAATTATGCAAAATCCATCGGCAATACCTGGATGGCATCTTTTACCAGTCTCACTGGTGTGAAGACTGAGGAGACTTTGAAGCACACATCTGAACAAAGAATAGGCCATACCAACATTTCTTAAATTCAGAGACATGCTTCTTTTGTCCTCTTCTAAATTAGATTGCCATAATCACAAGACTACAGATTTTAATAAAATACCCAAAGGTGGCAGGGAAGAATAAAAATAGGAGGCGAGCGTGGTTCACTCATGCAGTGAGTGAACCAACGAAGTAATTGCTTACAGCAGCCAATTTATGAGATGACAGAAAAGAAAATTGATTTATAACCGGTCTGGGGAAGGTAAAGCCTGCTGACTACATTTTTGAATTAATGTTTTAATTATATATAAAATTCTTAATCACACATGTAATCTTTAAATACACAGGCAATATAGGAATACAATCTTCTTTTTTAAAAAATAAAAACACTTGGGCTGGCAAGGTAGCTCAGTGGTAGAGTGCTTGCCTTGCATGCATGAGACCCTGGGTTCGATTCCTCAGCACCCCATAAGCAGAAAAAGCCAGAAGTGGCCCTGTGGCTCAAGTGGTAGAGTGCTAGCTTTGAGCTGAAGAGCTGAGGGACAGCGCCCAGGCCCAGAGTTCAGGCCCCACAACCGACCAAAACAAAATAAAATAAAATAAAAAGACTTCACTGAAAAGAGAAGTCATAGAAAACGGGAAGTGGTGCTGTGGCTCAAGTGGTAGAGTGCTTAGCCTTGAGCTGAAGAGCTGAGGGACAGCGCCCAGGCCCAGAGTTCAAGCCCCACAACTGACCAAAAAAAAAAATCATAATGAAAAGAGAAGTCATCTCTGAGCAACTCAACTATCCTGAGCTCCTGTACATATCCTTGGAGATGATTTTTCTTAAACTTATGTATATGTATATGAATGTATATATGTGTATATATCCATAAAATGTTACATTGTTTAGTAGTACATCAATTGCTACTGGCCTGTTTGTTTGCCAGTACTGGGGCTGGAAAACTCAGGTTCCCTTTCTCTCATTTGCCTTTTTCTGCCCAAGGCTGGTGTTCTACCACTTGAGCCACCACTTCTAGCTTTTCGCTTGTTAATTGTGGATAAGAGTCTTGCAGACTTTCCTGCCCAGACTGGCTGTGATCCTCAGAACTCAGTTTCCAGAGTAGCTAGGATGATAGGCGTGAGCCTATTTTTTCTCTCTCTATTTGGTTTTAGACAATGTTTTTCCAGTTGAGTGTAGGTTCTTTCCAGCAGGATATTTACACACCACAATTCTTGGATTCCTGAACACCCCACACTGTTTCTTACAGCCTGGACAACTTGGTTGGATCTAAGATATTTTTGCATGTTGTCTGTCTAAATTTCCTGAAAATACTTCATTGCTGGGGTTGGAGTGTGGCTAAGTGTCAGGTACCAAGTTCAAGTCCTGGTCTCAGACCAAAAAACAAAAACTTCTTTACTATTACATCCTTTGGTTTTTGTTCCTCTTGGGGAATCTCTTGGTTATCCAGTTTTCTTACTGTTGCAAATATTTTCATCTCATCTTGAAGTCTTGAGGATATTTTCTTTGTCTTTTACTAGTTTTTAATGTCTTGGAATTAATTGTTCCAGGTGAATTTTTCACTCTGTGCAATATTGTGTACCCTATCCAGTGTACAGATTTGTTTTATCTCACACCTATAGTTCCTTGGATTACAGTTTTGAAGATGATTCTTCTGGGGCTAATGCTGTCTGTTCTATGGACTTCCTTCTGCCTGCCTTTTTTTCTCTCTTTCTCCCTCTCTCTCTCCCTTCCCCCTCTTCCTTCCTTCCTTCCTTCCTTTCTTTCTTTCTTTCCTTCTTTCTTTCTCTCCCTCCCTCCCTCTCCCCCCCCCCTTCTGTCCTGGGATTTGAACTTAGAATCTGGGTGCTGTCCCTGAAATTTGTCACTTAAGCTAGCACTCTACCACTTGAGCCACAGCGCCATTTCTGGTTTTTTGGAGGTTCATTGAAGATCAGAGTCTCTTGAAGTTTCCTGCCTGGGCTGGCTTTGAACCACTATCCTCAGATCTCAGCCTCCTGAGTAGGTAGCTAGGATGATAGGCATGAGCCACCAGCACCTAGCTGGCTTTAATTTTGTTTGTCTTTGTTTGTTTGTTTTTTTAAATAATCAGTTATTTTATGCCAAGGTTCCTAGTTCAATGGGTCTTGTCTGCTTGGAGGATGCCTGGCTTCCTCAGTGGGAGGCCTGGTGTGGGAGCAGGGCGGGGTCTGGAGAGGCTGGGGAGCATCTTCTCCTTTGCCCTGTTAAGGTGGGCTTCTGTCTTATCTCTCCTCCCTCTTTACTACCACCTCTCTGAGGGCTTCCTCATCTCAGTGTCCTCAGTGGTTTCCCAGCAGCAACATGGCTCCCAGGCTCCTCTTCTGTTCCGCTTCCTTTGCCCTGTTCCTTCTAGTTGTTTCCATGAGCCAACAGGTCCCAGGAGTGTGATGAGTTTGGCACTGAGGGCTATATGTCTGTGTCTGTGTGCACAAGCGTGTTGCACTAACATACATGTGTGTGCCCACGTGTGCATACACACACAAACACGTGGAAGTGTATACACATGTGCTTGTACATGCATGTCCATACACATTGCACACATGCATATTCAAATGTGAATACCTGCATGCATGTGTATATGTGTGCATGTATTGCATGCAGGTGGTGTGTCCATATATGTGCATATGCTTGTGTGTATATGTTTATGTATATGTGTGTCTCTGTGTATATGTGCATATGTGCGTGCCTAGGTGCACATATGTGTGCATGCATTTGTGGGTACACATGCAGGTGTGCATATATATGTGCATGTGTGGATATGTGCTTGTATGTGTGTATGCACACATTTGTAGATGTATGTCTGTGCATGTGTTGCACATGTGGAGGTGTGCCTATATATGTGCATTGTGCATGTGTCTGGATGTGTGTATGTGTGTATATGTGCTTGTATGTGTGTACGTGTGTCTATATACGTGTGTGTGTCTGTGGTGGAGAATCCAACGCAGCTGTCTGTGCACTAAGCAAGGGCTTTGTCGAGTCACCCTTCCTGGGTGAATATTTGTTTTTTGTCTGTGCCACCCCTCCTGCCCTCTGCACACTCCTCCTTGGTTCACAGACGCTGTCCCCTCCCTGCTGTCTGTCCAGCGCCGGGCTCTGGGCACTGCTGGGATGGACAGTCATCTTTGTGATTATGGACAATTTGACAGCCACAGCAGAATCTGCTTTCCCAACACACTGACTGCACAGATCACCGGTGGCTCAGGTTACTATTTCTGTGAGTGTAGATTGGGTGGGTGGGTGGGTGGTTTGTTGATTGTTGTTGTTCTGTGAGTCAACTTGTCTATTCTGGAACCCACACTGCCTTGTTTTCAGTACTAAGGCATAGTGGTTTGAAACTATAGACCGGAAAGGCAAGAAAATTATTAGACTCCAGACTCCGAGACAAAAAAAAATCAAAGAATATGTGAGGGTAAGAAAATTAGACAACTAAGAGATTCTTTAAGAGAAATAAAAACAAAGCAATGCAACAACAAAGAAGTATTTCCAAGAAACTCCAAGGAAAACCAGAGAAACAAAGACATTTGATCCAGCCAAGTTATCAAGGCTGAAAGAAAACAGTGTTGAACATGAAAAAAATCCAAGGAAGTGGTGCACAGATATGCTGGAAGCAGCAAGGGGGGAAATGTCTAAAACTAGCTAGGAACCAGTGTCACATACTTGTAATCATAGCTACTCAAGTGACAGATCTGAGGATCATGGTTCAAAGCCAGCCTGGGCAAGAAAGCCCATGAGACTCTTACCTCCAGTGAACCATCAAAAAAAAAAAAAAAAAAAAAAAAAGCTGTGGCTCAATAGTAGAGTGCTATCATTGAGCAAAAACAAAACTAGAGATAGTGCCCAGGCCCTGTGTTCAAGGTCCAGGACCAGTGTGTGTGCACACATGCATGCACGCACACACACACATACACACCTCTAAAACTAAATGAAATAAATGGAAAGAGAGAAAATAAATTAGCAGAACTATGTTTTCAAAAGAATAACATAACCATATGATAGGTGATGGAGAGATAATACAAAATTACGTCTACATAGTCTTCATCTGGGTAAACAAAAGAAATATAAGCAAATCCCAAGCTCTTCTTAGCATGTCTGGTTTACAGAGTGATATGGTGTGGGAAATTTAAATCTACTTCATATTTATCTCTGTGCTCTTCTCTCTCAAACTTGTTCCGGCTCATGCTGTCGACGAAACATTTCATAACCATTTTTAAGTCAGCTTCGCATTTTAATTAAAAATCCTTCTGAGGGCGTCTGTTAAATAACAAGTGGTTGATAAGTCTAAGTAAGGATTATTAATTAAGAATTCATTGAAAATGAAGATTAACAGAGAAAGAAATTACAGTATGAAGTCTTGCCACCCACAATACCTCTCTATTTAGATAGATTTTGTTTAAGAAAGTATTATTCTTTTTTTCTCATTCACTTTTGAGATGTTACTCTTAGACAGGATGTCATTTGCTAGTCTTTTTTTTTTTTTTTTGGTTGGTCGTGAGGCTTGAATTCTGGGCTTGGGCGCTCTCCCTGCATTCTTCAGCTCAAGGAGAGCATTCTACCGCTTGAGCCACAGTGCCACTTCCAGTTTTCTAGTGGTTTATTGGAGATACAAGTCTCGTGGATTTTCCTGACCAGGCTGGCTTTGAACCGTGACCTCAGATCTCAGCCTCCTGAGTAGCTAGGATTACAGGCGTGAGCCACCGGTGCCTGGCTCTGCTAGTCTTATAACTAATGTTTTCAACAATCTCCTAATTCATTACTAGTTTTTGTTATTAACGTTTCAAGATGGTGAAATGATAGTATGGAAAACATATGTATTCCTGGGTCTATCAATGCTGGCATGAACCTCATGTTTCAGGATTGGATTAAATTGAAGGCCTCACACATGGCCTTTTCTCCTCGTGGCTAGACTATGCTGAGCCTCCCGCCTGCTCACTGTCTAAGCTGCACCAGGAGTCATTCTATGAACCCGCTACATTATTCTGGCCTTTCTGACTCCTCTACTTTCACAGATAAGTCTCATCTCTAATATTCTTTCAGGCACTGTAAAGTAGAAATTTCTGGAAAAGGAAGAGAGGAAAGGAGCATTCTCACTCCTGTACCCGTAAGAGCTCAGAGTGCAATCTCTAAATGTAAGTAGTCTGGATTGAGAGACAGACAGATGGATGATTAGATGGACTAGGCTGATCAATGGATCGGCAGCTAGATTAGCCGCAGAGGACTGGCTTACACAGGGAGGAGTATATTCACTTGGCTCATGACAAGCTGTCACCCATCCAGCTGCTTACATATCAGACATTTATTTCTCACAGTTCTACAGCATCCAAGTCCATGGTCAAGGTGCTGGCCTTACTTGGTTATTTTTTTTTTTAACTCTTAAATGATCTCTGTCTCTGACACAGTGTGTGGAGGGGAGGACATGGTGGAGGGAGGAGAGGAGGAGCAAGGACATTCTTTACTGGTCTTATTTTTCAAGAAGGCAACTTGGGAAGTTACAGTTTCAACACAGAAGCTTCTGATCGATCAGTGTTTGGGAGACTGGGGATCATAATGTTCACTTTATAATTAACACAACTAGGAGATCGTTGGCACTCTGAATCCAATGCTTTTGCCAGAAGATTACAAGAGTAGGCAGCTGGGAGGGGGCATTAAATCCAGACTGGGACACAAGGCTGCGGGCTGGGTTCATGCAGGCTGACCACCGCCATCCCTACTTTGAAGACCTACTCTGAAGAAGGACGCAGGAGGCAGAGCAATTGCACTCCGAGCGGCTCTCCAGACCTCGCAAGAAGGAGTCCACCCTCGCCAGACACCACACACAACCTGTGCATTCAACCTACAAGTGTGAGTTTGCAGAGAGAAGCCGACAGGCTGCAAAGCCCCCAGAGTCTTTGAATCATCTCCAGAGATCTTTCTAGACTTCTTGTAGCAAGCGTCACCCATGGCCTCCATTTTGTGTTCTAATGTTTGCATATACAAGATGTGTTACTGCTCACAAGATGTTCTGCTGCTGAGACTAGAAATATAGAAAAAAGCTAAAGTTTGGGCAGGCGTGTTTCTGGGGTTTTTCTTTAGCCTGTCTCTACCTACTTTGCAACCTCTATCCTAACACCATTTTCTATTTCTTTGCTTTCTTTTTGTTTTCTTTTTGTTAAAGGTTAGACATCCTACTTTTTTTTTTTTTTTTTGTATGTGCCAGTCCTAGGCTTGGGCTTGAACTCAGGGGCCTGGGTGCTGTCCCTGAGCTTTATGTGTGCAAGACTGCCACTCTTCCACTTGAACTCCACTTCTGGCTTTTTGGTGGTTCCTTGGAGATAAAAGTCTCATGGACTTTGCTGCCTGGAACTGGCTTTGAACTATGATCCTCAGATTTCATACTCTGTAGTCACCAGGATTACAGGCGTGAGCACCAGCACCAGGCTCCTCCTACTTTTTGACATGCCCTTTACTTACTTCATGGCTACAGTATCTTCTGTCTTCTTTGAAAATGTTCACAGTACAGAATGGCAGCTTCCCTTCCAGATCTCATATATATGCGTGTGTGTGTGTGTGTTTGAGATTTATTAATTATATTAACTGTGTTATTCATGTTAGTATATGAACATTGATATAAACGTATCAATTGGTTAATATAATTAGTTAGATTTAAGGATCTATTTAAATATAACACACACACGTATACCTTGTCATTCTCTTCCATTCTTCTCTGGTGTGGTTTGTTTTGCCTCTGTGTCTAGTGCTAGAATGCTCCCTCCACTAGTATTCCACCATTGTCCACTCCTTAGAAATGGTGTAAGACAAATCTGGCCAAAGTTCAATGTGCTGTGCTGGGACTTGAACTCAAGGTCTGGGTGCTGTTGCTGAGTTTTTTTTGCACAAGGCTAGCACTTTACAACTTGACCCATAGCTCCACTTCCAGCTTTTTGGTGATTAATTGGAGATAAGAGTCTCATGGACTTGCCTGCGTTGGCCAGCTTTGAACCATGATCCTCATATCTCAGCCTCAGTATCTAGGATGACAGGAATGAATCACCAGTGCCAGACTCTCAGCTGGTCTTTATTCATGTTGAAATCCTCCAGGATTTGAGTGTTGGTCTCTTTCCCTTGGTATTTTTATACTTATGCTTTCTTAAAAGTTCTTTGAAGCTGGGCAGCAGTGGCTCATACCTATCATCCTTGCTAGTCAGGAGGCTGAGATCTGAGGATCGCAGTTCAAAGCCAACCCAGGTAAGAAAGTCTCTTACCTCCAAAGAACCACCAGAAATCCAGAAGTGGTTACTGTGGCTTAGAGTGGTAGAGCGGTATCCTTGAGCAGGAAGAGCTCAAGGACAACACTCAGGCCCTGAGTTCAGGCCCCATAACCGACAAAATGAAAAATGAAAAACACTTGAGAGAGGACCAGACCTCTATCTCACGTTACCTTGCAGGAAGGAAGAGGCCATTCCCACCCCACAATGATATTCACACACTTCTGGATAAGGTGTAATGGAGGAATGTGCAGATAGTTACATACAGCTTCAGAGAACCAGCGGCTTTTGACAAGGCAAAGCCTGGGACCTCCGCTAAGATAGATTCCCAGCTTCGCTCCCAATAGCAGGAACTGGACACATAATAAAGTCATTTTCTGTCCAGATTTCCACTGGCAGCTGGCCAGATGTTTGTCATCTGTAGCATACTTCTCGGTTTTCCAGCCTACCACTCTGGCAGCCTCCCACAGGTCCAGTCTCAGCTCTGGATTGAGCGGGAGTCACTGGGAAGGTGAAGAGGAGAATTCTCACTTCCAGTTTAATGACTGGAAGTGACTGATGGTTTGGGGAGGAAGTTAGATGCCATCCACTTTGTTCAGAACTGCTTTGAGCCGGGATATATTACGCCTTCATGCACAAAACCATTCCATTGGAAATGTTTAGCTGTGGGAATTTATCTACACACACTGAGGGTGACCAGTGTCATGAGATGCATGAGAAGTCCCTGTGGTTGCAAGCACAGTCACCCCTCCTAGCAGAATGATCCCTTACAAGACCACTCTGACATAGCCTGCAAGCGAGGAACAACGAGAACTCAGGAGCAATAACTGAGACTAAAACACAATGATTATACAATCAGGACTGAATGATAGTGCAACCCAGGAGGCTGAGATTCCGAAGATTCACAATTTGAAGGCAGAAAACTCCACGAGATTCCATCTTTAAAATAACTAGCAGGGGCTGGGAAGGTGGCTCAGTGGTAGAGCGCTTGCCTTGCATGCTTGAGGCCCTGGGTTCGATTCCTCAGCACCACACAAGCAAAAAGAAAAAAGCCAGAAGTGGCGCTGTGGCTCAAGTGGTAGAGCGCTAGTCTTGAGCTGAAGAACTGAGGGACAGCGCCCAGGCCCAGAGTTCAGGCCCCACGACCGGACCCCCCCCCCCCCCAAAAAATAAAATAACCAGCAAACCCCATGACCGACCAAAAAAAAAAGTAAAATAACCAGCAAAAAGTCAAGCTGGAGGTAAGGCTTAAGTGCTCAAGCAAGAAAGTCAAGATGCAAGCATGAGGTCTGAGTTCAAAGCTAGCCTGGGTAGAAAAGTCCATGAGACTCTTATCACAAATTAACCACACTCAAGTTATGGCTCAAGCAGAAAAGCATTAGCCTTAAGAAGTTGAAAAGGAGCCAGGAGGCCCTGAGTTCAAGTCCCAGTATCGGCACTAAATACAGTCATATGTAAATAGTCAGAATGATTGTAGGCAAATGTGTAAAAGCAGATTGTGTTCATGATCCTGCCCGCTTCAGAGTAGGGATTAAACAGAAACTATTATCTTGCAAAGATGTAAGTTGCAAGGGGAGGTGGGTATTCTTATTTAAGCAAATGATTTTGCACCAAATGTAAAGTTTTTGAGGTCACTCACAGAATGATGATGTGTCTCCTAATTTCATGACAAGAAGAAAAAGAAAAAAGGAGCTTTGTGGAGGTAAGGCAACGTTTCAGGAGTAAAAATAAGCAGGGAACTGCATGCAAATGAAAGCAGCCTTGTATTTACATCTATTAAATCAAGGAGAGGTTTATTTATTCATTTATTTGGTCAGTTGTAGGACTTGAACTCTAGGCCTGGGCGCTGTCCCTCAGCTCTTCAGTTCAATGCGAGCTCTCTACCACTTGAGCCACAGCGCCACTTCCAATTTTTCTAATGGTTTATTGGAGATTAGGGTCTAACTGACCTTCCTGCATGCTGGCTTTGAACCTCAATCTTCAGATCTCAGCCTCCTAAGTAGCTAGGATTACAGGTGTGAGCTACCAGAGCTGGCAGAGAGAGGTTTTGATCTTCCTTCCTTCCTTCCTTCCTTCCTTCCTTTCTTCCTTCCTTCCTTCCTTCCTTCCTTCCTTCCTTCCTTCCTTCCTTCCTTCCTTCCTTCCTTCCTTCCTTCCTTTCTCTTTCTTTCTTTCTTCAATACTCCATTATGGCAAGGTTTTACTGAAACAGGTACACTTATGCATTGCTAAAGAGACTATGAATTGAAAAATAAAAACAATTTGACAACATGTCTCTAAAGCCATTAAAGTGTTTGACTTCTTGACCCAAAAACTTCTCTCCAAGAATTTTTTCCTTAGAAACAATAGAAAGAATCTTTAAAATGTTTTTGTTCATGTGTATTTACTGCACACAGGGATTTCTCTGCACCATTTCCATACATGCAGGTGATGACTTTGATTGGCGTCACTCTACTACTGATCTTTTCCTATCCTCTCCTTCACTCCTAGTGTGTGTGTGTGTGTGTGTGTGTGTGTGTGTGCATGTGTGCATGTGTGCTTGAAATGAGACTTGAACTCAAGGCCTGGGTGCTATCCCTTAGCTTTTTTGCTCAAGGCTGGTCCTCTACTACTTGAGCCAAACTTCCACTTCTGGACTTTTGATGGTTGATTGAAAATATGGTTGCACAGACTTTTCTGTATGGGTTGCTTTGAACTGAGAGCCTCAAATCTCAGCCTTCTGAGTAAGTAGGATTACATGCATGAGCTACTGGAGCCTGACTTAGCTCCTTTATTTTTAAACATATTTACCAGGTTCATTACGCCATCTGCATACAGGCACACAAAATTCAATTTTATTCACCTCTCATCATCCACATCCCTCTCCCCTCAACCTTCCAGTCTGACATTTTCATTTATAGCTATAGATATGACATATATAACTATAGATATAGATATAATCTATAGACATATATATAGAGAGAGACATCTATATAGACTACATATATAGAGAGAGATAGATATAACATTTATATATAAAACATATGTGTAGATTCAGCATATGAGGGAAAGCTAGGGTAAATTTCAAGATGGCAGCAGCTGAGCATTTAAACAAATGTGGGCCCTTTTGTGTCCAACATCCTGTATGGCGTAGCGAGTCACCCGATCCGCGTCTGCTTCTAGTCTCTCCCTGTGTCCAGTCCCAGGTGCAGTGAGGAATGGAGGGGCGCTTTTCTCCCCTCTGGGGAACAGGCCAGGGAATGAATGTCTGCCCAGGAAACTGGCTCCTTCTCCAGTTTCCTCTCATGCAAACACCGGAGAGATCCAGCCCCTTTGGAGCACCTCTGCATGTGGCTCTCTTAGAAGGCCTCACCCAGCACCTGAGGGCAATAGGAAGTCCCCAGGCTCTGAGGTCACTTCCTCCTCCTCTGATGTAACGCTTCCTTTGGACAGTTCCCAGGCTGTGAGGACACTTCCGCTTCCGCTGTGGTCCTGCCGCTTCCTGCCCTTCCCTATGGAACCAAGTTCTCCCTGCACACCTACATCTGGTGCAGGCTGCGTGCCTGAGCCACGTGGCGGTCTCCTTCCCCGAACCTCACACCCAGCTTCACATCTGGTCTGCTGCTCCCTCCCTCCAGTGGCCCATTAAAATCCTCATTTCAAAAACAACAACAACAACAAGATGAAAAGGAGCTAGCTCACAACTGCAGGAACATTACGGGGCAATAGCCAGGCCTATGCCAGCCTCCAGGGGGCCATCCTGGCTCCAAGCAGCCCCAGCCAGGGGTCTGCAGTGAAGAAAAGCAGTGGTTGAAAGGAAAAGTGATCCCAAAGTCCACACAGACAAAAGTCACATAGAGGGGAAAGATTTATTACCAGCAGAGCTGACAAGTCCAAGTTCTCATGAGGGAGAGCAGAAAATGGTGCCAACCCACTCCTTGGAGAATCCTTTTATATACTCAGAGGCTGGAGTGGCAGGTGCCTCACCTACCCCTCAGGTGCTGCCATTGAGGGCAGAGATCAGATCTGTGAGGGGCATTTGCTGACTTAACATTTCCCCCCTTTTTGGTTTAATATGTACAGTGCCAGGCAGGGAATATGGGCGAAGGTCTTTTCTTCTGGAGCTACTTCCTGCTGAGAGGGAGTGAGGTAGTTAATGGTGGGGGTGGGTAGGGGGCAGGTACCATACACAAAGTTGACCGAGGTCATGATGATTATGAAGATGTTACTTGTTCAGAGTGGGGTCCTCTGCTTCCTTGATAACTGGAAGAAGATGGGGTCCAATCTTTGTTATCTATAGAGACGGGGGTCCGGTTCGCTCAGAGGTGTATGAAGGATTATCGGGCAGGTGAGATTTGATGTGGCAGAGCTGAATTCCATGCAGACAGCCCTGAACCTGCACGGCTGTGGGAGTAGAGAGAATTACTGGGTAGGGTCCTTCCCACTTAGTAGAAAACTTGGTGGACCTAGGTGCCCGTGGCAGATAATTTTTTGAAATGTACATTAGGGCTCCAGCCTTGCTGGAGGGCTTGGAGGACAAGATGGAGGGCTTAGGGCTGTTGATCCACATAGTTCCAGAGTAGAGTGTGCGGGTGCTGAAGGAGAGAGGACAGCATGGTGGGGGGGGAGGGGAGAGGGGGCGGGTAAAGGAGAGTCCAAAGCCTAAACTAGGAGACACAAAGGTGGGTGGCCATACATGACTTCAAAAGGACTTAATATTTTTTGACAAGACCCTTAAGCAGAAAAGAGTCAAAGATAAAAGCTTTACCCAATCTAGATGCAGGTCAAGGGACAGTTCGATCAGAGTTTGCTTAAGGGAGCAATTGGCACCTTCCACCTTCTCTGAGGACTAGGGGTGGTAGGGAATATGAAAAGATGAGGAGATATTTAGAGACTTAGCCAATCACTAAGTCACAGAGGAGACGAATTCCGGGCCATTGTCAGTCTAGATGGAAGCAGACAGGCCAACGTGGGGACGTATTTCCTGTAAGAGATACTGAGACACAGAGGAAGCTCTCTTGGTGGTGGTGGGAAACGCCTCCATCCATCCTGTGAAGGTGTCTACAAGCACCAGCAGGTACTTGTATGTGTGGATGGTTGGCATATGGGTAAAATCAATTTGCCAATCCACTCCTGGGAGGTTACTTTGAGCCTGATGGGTTGGAAGAGGAGGTGGCCACACATTGGTTTTGGGTTTGCCTTTTGGCATATGTCACAGGTCGGTGACAGCTGCGTGGGAAAGTGTGTCAGACAGGGTTAGGGGGAAGGCTCTGTTTTAGGAACTTCCATAAGGCTCCTGTCTGGGGGGTGGAAAAGATGGTGGAGATAGTTAAGGACATCTTACCTAGTGGGAGGGGCAGAATCCTCTGTTATTGGTAGTGTTAATGCCCATTGTTTTGAGGATAGTGCATCCCATTTGGCAGTGTCATCAGCCAGGCTGTTTCCTTTAGTTACAACTGAGTCATCTGACTGCTGGCCCCCGCAGAGAACGATGCCAATGGCTCAAGGGAGAAATGAGGCTTTTAAGAACTCAGTAACCATTTATTACTGAGGTCCCCTTGGTTGTTAACAGGCCTGTTCCTTCCAAATAGCTGCAGGACAATGGATGATAAGGAAAGCCTATTTAGAGTCCCTATATACTGTCAGGGAATGTCCGGAAGCCAGGTGGAAGGCGACTAACTCAGTCTGTTGATAGGTGGTCTGGAGAGGCAGGAGGCCAGACCCCACAACACCAGAGATTGACACAACAGCATATCCAGCCACCCCTGAGCCTTCCCAGAGGAAGGAGCTGCCACCAGTAAACCAGGTAAATGGGAGTCCTTTAACAGCCCTTCACTAATGTGGGATGGGTGAGGTAGCAGGTCCCCCAGAGTCTCCACACAGGAGTATTGCTAGCGAGGTCTTTGTATTTGGAATGGGTAAGAGGGCGAAGGAGTTTAGTGGAGGGCAGGGCTGGAAGGTCAGGGCGGGATCCTCTACCAGCAACATCTGAAGGGAGAAAATACGGGAGGGAGGCATAGTTTGTAGCTCCTTATAGGTTAGTAACTCAGAGAGGTGATGGTGGGAGAGGATGGTAAGGGCTGGGCCAAAGGTTAGCTTCTTTGACTCCTGTATTAAGACAGAAGAGGTGACTAGGGTGGAGGTAAGGAGCCCAGCTGCTAACGGTAGGGTCTAGGCATCTTGGCAAATAAGCAACCAGCTCAAATGAAGGTTCAATCTGCTGACCTAAAACTCCCAATGCAAACCCCTGGTTCTCAGTTACTTACAGAAGGAATGGGTGTGTACGATCCAGCAGCCTGAGAGCAGGGGCCTATAATAAGGCCAGTTGGAGCTTCCTAAAGGAGGGTATGTTAGGGTTGTGCAGGAAAGTGTATGGGGTCCCTCAGGGAGATGTGGCTAAGAGGGTAGTGCTCAGCAGAGCACAATGGATTAGCACGATCAAATCCTGGCTGCTGCCACCCAGTCTTTTTTGTGTGTGTTGGTGGTGGGGCTTGAACTCTGGGGGGTGGGCTTGTAGCCTATGTGTAGCACCTGGTGCACCAGAGGTAAGGAAGCTGGAAGTTGTCTTGGGAATTCTCTTTGGACTGCTAGCTTTGCCTCCCGGTTTGCTTTTGAATTGCTGGACCATGATGGCGTCCAGTCCGGTCTCCTCCAAGGAAAGGCACCCAACAGTTGTGAGTAGCCCAGACCTTGGGGTCTACCTCAGAGGGCGGAAAAGGGAGATCCGAGGAGTCACTAGGTGAGCCTACTAAAGCCATCAACAAGGAGATTGTGGGGGAGGCCAAATCAATATCACTTGTGACAAAAGGTCACTCTTGAAACAAGATAAATGACAGGGGAGTTTTTTTGGGGGGGGACTTGTAAGGTTTTCCCTCCACCCCAACTATGGAGGTATCGGCTAGGTAAGTCTGGCCACGGAACTCAATGAGCACCGAATACATAGCACCTGTATCCACCAAAAGCGAGATGATCTTACCTGCAACCATGATTCTCACCCTGGGCTCCAGTGTGGTGATGGGCGTGGTCGAGGCCAGGAGTCCAGGGCCTCCTCAGTCTTCTCCATCATCCAGTCCCAGAGTGCCAGGAGGGGTGATGGGGCCTTAATGGATGGCCACCTTCCCTGAGAGGACAATGGACAGGCCAGAGCCCAGTGCCCTGAGCCATTACACCTGGGGAATGGCTGGGTTGGCTTTCCTGGCTGTTGGATGGATAGGAGGCATTAGGTCAGGAGGAGACCAACTCGGTGGTCTGCTTAAGACCACAGGTTAGGTCCCGGGCTACTGGTTAACCCCTCTGTCCCCCACTCCTTGGCCATGGGGGGGAGGAGCAAATCCACCAGGAAACCTATCCTAGGTTTCAGCCCCACTATGACAGGAAAAGTGATCCAAAAGACCACGCAGACAAAAGTCACATAGAGGAGAAAGATTTATTGCCAGCAGTGCAGGCCAAAATGGTGCCAACTAGCTTCTCAGAGGACCTTTTTATACAGTCAGGGGCTGGAGTTGGGAGGTGCCCCACAGGCACTGCCATTGAGGGCAGAGATTAGGTCTGAGGGGGGCGTTTGCTAACTTAAAATGATGGCGGTGCCGAGGCCTTCCAGTGAGCCTGAGGCTATGTCCACCGGCGCTCTGGTGGGCTCCAGACCTTTGAGGCCCCCGAAAATGCATTTAGCTTCAGCCATGGCTTCCACCTCCTGAACAGCTGAGTACCTAACAGCTGGAATATTCCTGAGCTTTACTTTCTTTAAAAAACAAAATCCATTTTAAATTTTTTAGACAAAGTCTTCTTATGTTGCTAGGCTGGCCTCAAACTTGTGGTTTTCCTATTGCAGCCTCTCAAATGCTGGGAGCTGGGGTATGCATCCTCATGCTGGTCCCTGTCCACACAGCAAGGTCTTGCTTTTCTGGAATTCCCTCCCTCCTAGCCAACCTTCCCTCCCTCCCTCTTTCATTCCCTCCCTTCCTTGCTGAGACTTGAATTCAGTGCTTGGGCACTGTCCCTTAGTTTATTTTGCTCAAAGCTAACACTCTACCATTTATTCCACAGCTCTCTTCCTGCCTTTTTGATGGTTAATTGGAGGTAAGAGTCACACAGGCTTTCCTGCCCAGGCTGGTTTTGAACTGTGATCCTCAGATCTCAGAGTAGCTGCGTTGACAGGCATGAGCCATAGCACCCAGTGCACATGAACATTTTTATACTTTGACTTGCATGAGTAGGTATTTTGTTTTATTACCCCAACACACAGGCACACATATGTTGTACCCAGCACACTCGCATACTTTTATACCCCACGGTGAATGCACATGTTTTTATGCCCTGTGGTGCACATGCAGTTTTTGTACTCACTACATGCATGTGCAGCTTTATAATCCCTCTCTCAGACACCCCAATGTGCATGAGCATGTTTATACCCCAACAGGCATGTGCACATCTAATTCCTCCCCAACACGCATGTGCACATTTTATACCCCACCCAAATACACATGTGCACATTTTATATACTCCAACACACATGTGCACATTTATCACCCCCCAGCATGCATGCACACATTTCATTCCTCCCCAACACACGTTATTTCCCTCCCCCACACACGTTTTATACCCTGCCCAAATGCGCTTGTGCACCTTTTATGTCCTTCCCCCCCAAAGCGCATGCGTACATTTTTATACCTGGTCCAATAGGCTCACAGTATTTTAGAAAGCTCTTTTGTTGTCTTATTTTTTCCATGGTATGTTGGGTACACAGGGTCCTGGAAGGGAAGCTGCATGCTTGTTTCAATTATTCTTGTTCTCCCTTCTTAACAGCTACAACAAAATATCAACAGCAAAGATAATAGGAAAAGTCAATGTACTACCCAGAGAAGAAAAAAATAAAATAAAATATGCTTCCTATGAAAAGGAAAATCAACTGGCTCAGGCTTTTCTTTTACAGCATTAATTTCCAAAAGATAATGAAGCTTGGTAGACCTGTAGTTTGGGGGAAAAAACATCTCTTAATCTAAATATGTTAACTTGTCAGCCTGTAGTTCCAGCTCAGGAGACTGAGATCCAAGGATGAAGATTTGAACTTCATGAGTCTCTTCTGGCCAGCAGAAAGCTGGAAGTGGAGGTGTGGCTTTCCTTAAGGGAAAAAAACCAAGTGAGACCTCAAGGCCTTGAGTTCAAGCCTTAGTACCAGCACCAAAAAATTAAATGATATGTAAGATAAATAAATAAATATGCTAATTTTAAATTAGAAGACAATAACATAATAGATGATCACATACCCAGATATCCTGCTACTCAGGTTCATTCCTTACAAGCATTACTCTGGTGGACAGTAAGTAGAAAAGTCAAGTTTAAAAGAAACTAGAAGTACATTTCAAGGTCCAGTGAATGAACGCACTTAGAATGAGTTATACTTACATTCTTATAACCACATTGAAGTTATAAAAGCCAAGGAAAAACGTCAAGGAAGTTCTTCAAAGATTTAGTGAGGGGAAATCAGGAACAATTGCAAGAGCCATGGGAATGTCATGCAACTCATCCATGCTGGCTTCTGAGGGTCCCTGCTTGCCTGCCACGATTGTCCCTCTCCCTGGGGACCCTCCTGACAGACACAGGAAGACTCTCCCCCTGATGCCAGCATTGTGACACTGAGCATCCCCAGCCATGCTGTAGCCTTGAGAATCGAACTGATCCATTAGCTCATCTCTACTAGGAATATAGATCTTGAACTCAGGGCACAGTACAAGTACCTGAGCTATGTTGAAGCACTCTGCAGTCAAGGCTTATGGTGGTGCCTGCCTAGATTTCTGGTCCCTCTGATTTCAGCTCTTTCTTGAATTCTATGCCATTACCTCATTGTCTATATCAGTAAATAATCCTTTGTGCGTGTGTCAGTCCTGAGGCTTGAACTCAGGGCCTGGACGCTGTCCCTGAGCTTCTTTTTTTCCACTTGAGCCACAGTGCCACTTCTGTATTTTTCAGAGAGTTTATTGGAGATAAGAGTCTCATGGACTAGTAAATGCCCTTCTTAAGTTATCCATAAACCATTTTTTAAATTGGTGACCAAATGAAATCTAAGTAATGAAGTTACTGATAAGAGTGGAAATTTTAAATTACAGGAAAGTGAGAGAAAATGAGTGTGGTAAGGAGAGGAAAAGATAGAATATGATGAATATTCTCATCTGGCAAGAAGACATATCCTTGCCATAAAATCTGAAAGAAAGAATTAGTAAAAAAAAAAAAAAAAGACTACCTATCTTCTCTTATGACTTGAACCAGTGATGATCCTGCAGGCTTGTAATATATGTTATTTGTGTGTGTGTGTGTGTGTGTGTGTGCACATGCACTGGTCCTGGAGTTTGAAATCCAAGCTTAGGTGCTGTCCCTTGGCTTTTTTGCTCAAGGCTGGTGCTCTACCACTTGAGCCACAGCTCCACTTCTGGCTTTTTGCTGTTTCATTGGAGATAAGAGTCTCACAAACTTTCCTGCCCATGCTGTCTTCAAACTGTGATCCTCAGACTCAGCATCCTAAGTAACTAAAATTATAGATGTGAACCACAGCATATGTGCCAGTACTAGTGCTTAAGTTCAGGGCCAGGGAGCTGATAGAGAATCACATAGGAAACTCAGAACTCTGTCGTCCAGTGAGGCCTCTGTATGCATCAACAGAGGTCTGAGTCCACTGAAAGTTATTTCATTTGATGTCTCATCCTCTTCAAAAATACAAAACTTTAAAATGGCCGATTTTAAAAATCAAAGTGTGCTCTATAATTTGTACACAAACATGTCTGTCTGTCTGTCTGTCTATATGTAAATCGTTATGGTATTCTGCGTACTAAAAGATCTTTGTCAATAAAAGTTGTGATTTCATCTAAATTGCTTTAAAACTTCATGACCTGACTATAGCCAAAGAAAAAACAGGCAGTTTTAAAAGGCTTTTGAAAAGGAGTTAAAAAGAAGACGGTTTCCTTTACAAAGTCAATGAAATTGGTAATTGGCTGTGATTTATGTCATTCCTATGTCCATCTATGCTAAGAGTTAAATAATATACCTCTGACAATGGCTAGTAAACTAAGGCTAAGGGTTTAATTTTGTTTTTGCCACTGAGCACCGATCAACTCCCTTGAAGATGAAGGGACCAAAGTAACTCAAGATACAGTGTGGCCTGTGAATGGGAAATGCCCAGGAAACAAAACAAAGTTGTCACAGCTGCCTAAACCAGTGACACTAGTGTACAAAAGCCAGTGTAAACCAGGTCTTTAACCAATATTATAGAATTTTACAGGTAACCAATGGGAGATGCCACAGCCTTGCCCACACCTTGCTGGCCTTGGGCTTTGTTCCATTATACATGACTGAAAGCCTCTGATTTGGGGTAAAACACAAACTACCTCAGATATTTGGTTCTGTAAACATTAATCCCCACTAGTTAGACCATAAGGGGTGTATGAGCAAAGGATGTAAATTGACTTCTACACTATTTTACAATTGGATGTATTTCTACAAAAATGAGATGCTACAGTGCTAGTACATTAAAGTTTCAGGCAAGAAATGAAGGGTATTGCTCAGTGTTTCAATGACGTATTTAAATGCAACTGAAAGTAACTTTACAAAAAGGGATTAAAATGGCGTCTCCTTTGTAAAAATTTGGGAAGTTGTGGGGAGTGGCTGGCCTCCCAGACAAAAGTTTAAAAGATAAAATTGTCCGAAAGGTTTATTTCAAAGTAAAAAAGATAAATTAGGATTATTCCAGTTTGCCCTTAAAGTTTGTTTGTAACAGTTTCCAGCAGGCCCACAGTAAAAGACAGGACGAGTTTGTCAAATGTAACTTAATAATATCCATGTAAGACCATGCCAATGACCATCTTTGTTGCTTTTAACTGGAGTATAAGGTGGCCATTTGTAAAAACTGGTTGATCTGAGAACTGCAGTTCGAAGCCAGCCCTGGCAGAAAAAAGTCCCTGAGAGATTGTCATCTCTAATCTGCCGGCAGAGTGCTCAAAAGCGCAGTTGCTTTGGAGTTCAAAGTGGCCAAGTGCTAGCCCTGAGCTGGAGAGCTGAGGGACAGCACTCAAACCCTGAGTTCAAGTCCAGCAATTGACCAAGGAAAGTGCCAAAGGTACATTTATCCTAACATAAAAAAGGCACTCCCCAGACCCCGGACAATGTTAAAACATCCAGAGGCAATTACAAGCAATTGCTTGGATGACAAAAATGGTATCAGATCCTGAGTTACTTGAGCTTGGCCCCCCAAAACAATTGATCAAAGCCAGGAGGTCATGGAAAGATAGTTTGTAAACATGCCTAACACTCATGCTGGTCTAACTGGGCAAAACTTGCCAGTCATCTGTGATAGCAGTGAAAGCTAAGGTTGTAAAATATAAATCCGAAGCCCTCTGTATCTGCTCAAAGTCCTAATTAGCAGTAACTTTTGAGCTGGTGAAATTCATCTGTTAAAAAGCTTGTAGAGCTGAGACTATGTCCCTGTTGAGGTCTAAAAGCCTACACAGGTAGGCATTGTTGGGGCCACTAGAAATCAGGTTCCTCTGCCAGCCAAAAAATGCTTTTATAAACCAAGGTGTTAAACAGGTTATGTTGCTGTAGCCCCCAAAAGGCCTGTACATTTATTAAAATTAAATGCTGTCTATAAGCCACTTTAAACAGGCTGCCCAGAGGCAGCGGGCGGTGCTTAGAGTGGCCAGTCAGTCGCAGGTTAAAAACATCTACTGGGTTTTATTTAAAAAAAACTCTGACAAGTAATTGTTAGTCAATTGTTAACAAGTTACAGGTAACCTCTATCTCATTAATCTCCTTGTTGCTTTAATTGGAAATAAAAGGGCTTTTATCACAAAGACTCATTTTGCCACAGTTCAAAGCCATCCTGGGCACAAAAAATCCCTCTAAAACTCCATCTCCCAGCTAATCAGCAAGAAGCCAGGCTGGAGACACGGCTTGAGACTCTCATCTCTAAGTACCCAGCTGTAACTCGTAAGTGGTAGAACACTTGCCTCAAGCAGGAGTGCCCAGGGACAGTGCCCAGGCCTCGAGTCCAAACCATACATGCCAACTAGGACAAGCTCTCCCAGCAATGGACACAGACACCCGGCAGGACAGTCAGTCCTGACCATGGAAAACCATGGAGAGTAAGAGGAGATGACATCCTAAATGGAGTCACTTTACACTCACACTTTCAAAATTAATCAGAGGCCGGAGATCAAGAGAAATAATTGCTTGTCCACCTAATGTCCATACCTGTCTACTTTCTAACTGGACAATAAGTTAGCAGTCTTGCCTTTGTTGCCAGCTATTTGTATCTATAGTAGCTTCTTATTGGTATTCCCAACCAGTCCATTATGCTCCCCCTACCCAGTTACTCAAAAGACCCTAGACACCCCCTTTCTGCCTTCTTGCCTCAGGTATTCTACCTTCCCAGTAATGGGCTACCACTGGGCTTTATATCCTCCAAATGGTACATTTCTGGCCCATGGCCAATGTGTGTTCTACTATGTCATTCATGTTAACTGACCTTGTCACCTTATTAGCCTTTTGCTTGTTCTTTTGTCACCTTTTTGCCTGATCTTTCCAAAAGTCTCTTTCAACAGGATAACATCTCCTGCCCAGGATACCACTTGGGCCATCCTGTTTCTACGGACAACCAGAGACGTCTTACACTGCCCTGCCTTGCCCAGCACAGACCCAGACCCTAAAAACCCCAGCTCCAGGGATTCCTTGATGCCCCCAGATCAGCAGGAAGTAGCCAAAAGAGCCATGACACTCATTGGCTCTGGTACCTTTAAATATCTCTGTTACTTTCTCCTTAGGTTACCATGATCCTAAAGCAGAAAAGTCTTACTCTCCCTCTTCCAGGATGCCGGGAGTCAGGTATCATGCTATGTCTCCAATCACAGACAGAAAAGGCAATTTCAGGTGTTTGATAATCCCTTCTGGAAATCAATCCCTCCATGGCATATTCCTCTCTTGGGCTACTAACAACAATTTTTGCCTTTTATTAATTGTGTCTTACATTTTAGATAACTATTGCCATGGGAAAAGGAGGATCTTTACCAACCAGTCAAACAAATGCTTCATGGATGGTACCTGGCTGAGCAACAAAGCAGAGACCCCTGACTACTTCGCCCCTTGACAGTGGGAAGTAGCTCCATACCCTCTGGCCTGTACCCCCTATTTTTTTTTAATTTAATTTAATTTTATTTGAGAACATACTGTACAGAGGGGTTACAATTACATGGGCAGGATAATGCATACATTTCTTACCAAGCATTGCAGCCTCCTCCTTTGTTTACCCTTCACCTCCCTTCCCAGCCTCCCCCCTCTCCCCCACCCAATCATACCCCCCCTCCCCCCCCGACATTGTAAAGCTGGTTTTGACATGACATTTTGTACTTCTCATTGTTGCAACAGGTCCACCTGAATCCTTAAACGACTTGTTTGTCCCCATCTCCTCCACATGTTATACTGACATCAAATATAGTGAAAGCAGGGGTTACACTGTGGGGGAGGGACATACAAAGCAACAAAGAAATAATCTTATAAATGCGTTAGAAACACATGCATGAAAGAAACAAAAACATTAAAATACATATTTGAGGGTTCGTTTTCCTAACATCACATTATCTGACTTTTTCCGCTTGACTCATACCTATACTAGATATTGCAAATAAGGGAAACCATGGGACCTATGTTTCTTTGGGCCTGGCTTACTTCACTTAATATAATTTTTTCCAAGCCTTTCCATTTCCTAACAAATTGTACCCCCTATTTTTATTAAACAACAGAATGGGGAATGTTCGTATTCTGCTCACTTTTGGTCCTCAGCTCCACCCAGACCTGGGCCCCTCCCATTCCTGGAGTTCCCTCCACATTCCTGGCCCCTCCCTGTCTCGGCCTATCGACCTCACTTCCCACCCTCAGACCCTCTGCTATCTGGATAGGGACAGGTGCCATGTGCTCCCTCTTGGGGGAAATATGGCTCCTCTACTAAACCTTGTAATAATCTTTCTCCTGTGCCTGCCTGCCTCTGCATGGTCCCCTGGGATGGATGTGTGGGATCCTCCTTCAGCATCCATCCTCCTTTCCTGTCTGGAGCTGGCAGCTCACACCTGTCATCCTATGGCTACTCAAGAGGCTGAGTTCTGAGGATCACAGTCAAAGCCAGCCCACACAGGAAAATCCAAGAGACATATCTCCAATTAATCAGCAAAAATGCCTCCCCCCCCCAAAACCCAAAAAACAAATCCATGGGCAGGAAAGTCTAAGAAACTTACCTTCAGAAAGCTAAAAGTGGAGGTGTGACTCAAATGGTAGAGCACCAGACTCTTGAGTTCAAGCACCAGTACCCACACAAAAGGGGGGGGGGAGAGAGAGAGAGGAAAGAAAGAAAGAGAGAAAGAGAGAGAGTGAGGGAAGGAGGGAGGGAAGAAGGAAGGCAGGCAGACTTGTGCACAAAAGTGTTTATTCCAGCCTTGAAGGGTAAATCAATCAATCCAATGAACCAAGAAATCAGCTAATTTCACTGTTTTTTAAGTTAGCTTTTGTTAATTCACTGAATAGCTATAGCTTGGCTCCAATCAAGAAGCAATCTCAAGATCTGGGGTTCTGTGGAGTAAATTAAAAGCACCCGCACTTTTGACTCCATGCAGATAAGTAAGGAGACTATATTCTGAAGAAAGAGGGAGAGGAAGGGAGAGAGAGGGGGAGAGGAGGAGAGAGAGAAAGAAGAGAGTTTCTTCTTTTATGAATTTTTCTATTGATGGTTTATTCAAACTGTTATGTTATTATTATTATTAATTACTTGTAGTGTAGGTCCTGGGACTTGAACTCTGGGCCTGGGTGCTGTCTCTGAGCTCTTTCACTCAAGGCTAGCCTTCTACCACTTGAGCCACAGAGCCACTTCTGGTTTTCTGGTGATTAATTGGAGATCAGAGTCTCATGGACTTTCCTGCTCAGGCTGGCTTTGAACTTTGATCCTCAGATCTCAGCCTCCTGAGTAGCTAGGATTACAGGAGTGAGCCACCAGTGCCCAGCTATGTTGCTCTTAAATCTTCTATCCCAGTACAACTTTGACTGTGTCATCTTTTCCCACAGCAATTCAATTATGCCCTTGCACACTGATACTGTTTACCTATAGCCTAGACATTTCACCTTCCCTTTCCTGCACTCTCCACATCCTTGTTTTTTCCTTTAGTCCCTCTCACCAGCCTGGGCCTTGAAGATCATTTTGTAAGGTTTGTCTGGTTTTTAGTTTAGTTGAGTAGTTAGTTAGGGGTTTTGTTTATTTTTATTTTGTTTTGTTTTGTGCCAGTCCGGGGGCTTGAACTCAGGGCCTGAGATTTTTTGCTCAAAGCTAGCACTCTACCACTTGAGCCACAGCTCCACTACTGGCTTTTTGGTGGTTCATTGGAAATAAGTCTCACAGACTTTCCTACCAGGGCTGGCTTTGAACTGCAATCCTCAGATCTCAGCCTCCTGAGTAGCTAGGCGGACAGGTGCAAGCCACTGGTGCCCCAACTGGTGCTTTTTTGAGATAAGGTCTTGCTATGCAACCCAGGCTGGCCTTAACCACCTCCCTCCCCCAACTCCTTTCTCAGCTGGGATTACAGGTGTGCAACGCATTGCCTGGCTATTTGGTTGTTTTTTAAATCTTGCCCACAAACGAAGGGTTGCCTGCATTTTGCCCAGAGCCATGGAAAGAGCATTGGAAAGCACGGAACATTTTCTTGTTGCACATATGCTGGTGCGGCATACCTGTGAACTGGCTGAATCTATAAATAAAGGCGCCATCATCAAGATGGGCATGTGCTAGGATGTGAGAAGGGCCAGCATCACGTGACTGCTCATCAAGTATTAAAAAATAGCACCTGCCAGCTCAACCCAGCAGTACCTTCAGCAGCTGAGGCGGGGGCTCCCTGCAGTCCTGTGACACCCTGGCCTCTGAGCCAGGTGGCATCTAGCATGGGGGGCGGGGGGGATCACGAAGGGAGGGAGGGAGGAAGGGAGAGAAGGAGGAAAAGGCATTGTTGCTTGCTACAGCACCTGCATGCCATTTCTAACACATTTCTAACAATCTTCCCAGTCCAAATGATGGTGGCTGACAGGGAAGGAGGCTGGCCAAGGCCTCTGCTCCCACAGCCCCTCCCCTGCGCACTCACCCTGACCCCCACTGCCTGACAATCATTTGCAAGGCAGAGAGCAGGTGGTGTTTACCAATGAAAACTAAAATAAAACCTAGCTGGGCACAAATGACTCACTCTTTTCATCCTAACTACTCAGGAGACAGATCTGGAGGACTGCTATTCAAAACCAGCCTGGGCAGAAATGTCTGTGAGACTCCAGCGTCCATGAACTAGCAAAAAGCCAGTCTGAAAGCATGGTTCAAGTGGCAGAGCACCAACTGTGAGCAAGAGTAAAAGGGAAGTCCTGAGTACAGTCTCTCTCTCTCTCCCCACCCCCCTCCCCCCAACAGCTCTAAAGATCCCCACCATGCTCCTCACGCATTCTCTATGAATAACATCTCAACCCTGGGTCCCTCTGTTCTAGTAGCTTATAAGACCAATAAGAGAAAAAAAAATTTACAGCCCCTTCCTAGGAAAAGTCTTTTCTTGCATAAGCAAGAAAATTTAATTTAGTGAATAACTACTAAAATGGATTCTTCAAGGACTTAGCCCAACATTTGCCAGTGTAGTCTTTCTGGTGACTTAGAAACAGCACATGATCCTCAGGTCTGTTCTTGTGCCAGTACCAAGCTATTTTGATTACTATGACTTTGTAGTAGAGTTTGAAATTTGGAATTGGTATTCCTCTAGTGCTGTTCTTTCTGCTAAGGATCGTTTTTGCTCTTCGGGTCTTTTCTTGTTCCATATGAATTTTTGGATTGCTTCTTCTAATTCATTGAAGAATGAGGTTAGGATATTGATAGGTATCACATTGAATTTGTAGATAGCCTTTGGCAGTATTGCCATTTTCACGATGTTAAGCCTCCCAATCCAGGAGCATTGGAGGTTTTTCCACTTCCTTAGTTCTGTTTTAATTTCCCTTTTATCACAGCATTATTCACCATAGCTAAGATATGGAACCAACCCAAAAGCCCCTCAGTAGATGAATGGATCAAGAAGATGTGGTCTATCTATCTATCTATCTCTATATAATGGAATTCTATGCCTCCATCAGAAAGAATGACACTGCCCCATTTGTTAGGAAATGGAAAGACTTGGAAAAAATTATATTAAGTGAAGTAAACCAGACCCAAAGAAACATAGGTCCCATGGTTTCCCTTATTTGCAATAACTAGTATATGTCTAGGATAATCTTACCAGACAAGCAGAAAAGGTCAAAAGCTATGTACATATGACCATCTAAGATATGCTAAGTGAAATGAACCCTGATAGAGACTCATGAGGTTTTATCTTTCTTGCTGTTGTTTTTATTGTACTTATAATGAACTATGTGATTTTTCTGTTTCTTTTGTATGTTCTTCCCCCATGGTATAACCCCTGTTTTCACTGTGTTTGATTCCAGTGTCCTGCATCTTATATATACATTTTTCTAATTTGGGGAGAGTAAGGGAAATAAAATGCTGAAACAAGGATACAGGTTGACCCATTGTAGCGATGAGATGTACAAGACACTATGTTGAAAATGAGCTTTACAACTTGGCCGGGGGTAGGGGTGGGGTGGGGAGGTTGGAGTTGGGGAGGTGGGGAGGGATGGGATGGTAGGGGGGAAAACAAAGGAGGGGGTAACAATGCTCAATTGGAAGTGTACTCATTACCTTACTCATAACTGTAACCCCTCCATACAGTATCTTTACAATAAAAATAAATATTAAAAAAAAAAAAAAGAAAAGGAAAAGCACATGAGCTGGGCATTGGTGGCTCACACCTGTAATCCTAGCTACTCAGGAGGCTGAGATTTGAGGATCATGGTTGGGCAGGAAAATACAGGAGTCTTTTATCTCCAATTAACCACCCAGAAGCTGTGGTTCAAGAGAGAGAGTACTAGTCTTGAGCAAAGAAGTTCACAGACAGTGCCCAGGCCCTGAGTTCCAGCCCCAGGCACAGCACATAAACAACAAAACAAAAGAACAACTACAAAAACCAAACCATGAGACTGAGTCATTTCTAGAGAAAAGAAGTTTACGTGGCTCATGGCTCTGGAGGATGGGAAAGCCCAGCACGGTCCTGCATTTGCTGGGCTTCTATGAGAACTTTCATTCTGAGTGGGTCTCCATTCCTCTTCTATCAAAATGAATGCCACCCACGGGACCTCACTTTCATGATCTTGTCTAATCCTAATTAACTGACAAAGAGCTAATCTCTATCAGTTACCTATGAGTTTTTGGCTTTGTCTTCCAACAACATACAAACTTGTTTCTTTTTCTTTTTTTGTGCCAGTACCGGGGTTTGAACTTGGGGCCTAAGTGCTATCCCTTAGTTTTTCCTCTCAAGGCTGACATTCAACCAGTTGAGCCACACAGTTCCACTCCTGGGTTTTCAGTAGCTGATTGGAAATAAGAATCTAATGGACTTTTCTGCCTAGGCTGGCTCTGACACATGATCTTCAGATCTCAGCCTCCTGAGTAGCTAGGATGACAGGCAGGAGTCAAACCACAGAGGACAGAGTCAAACCATAGCACTTGCTTATTAAAAATACCATTAGCCAGTCTTCCAGGAAGGCCAGTGGGAATACTTAAGGTTGAAACATTTTATATCCACGACCTCTGTTTTCCAGAGTCATCACTCACATTGTGTGCCAATACACCTGCTCATGGTCCATCTCTGCTAGAGACTGGAATTTCAGGCCACCAGCAAGATCTGTGTGTCCCCGGCATCAGCAGAGTCTGACACAGAACACAGGCTTCTGGATGCCGAGTGAATGCGGAAGGCAAACTGTGCCTAGCAAATTTCCTCGCCAAGGAAGACTATGCTGTTTGTTGGGGACACTCACTTTCATTTATTTATTTATTTTGTCAGTTGACCTCTGGGCCTGGGCACTGTCCCTGAGCTCGTCAGATCAAGGCTAGTGTTCTACCACTTTGAGCCACAGCACCACTTCCAGTTTTCCGGTGGTTCATTGGAGATAGTCTCACAGACTTTCCTGCCCAGGCTGGCTTTGAACCATGGTCCTCAGATCTCGGCCTCCTGAGTAGCTAGGATGACAAGCGTGAGCCACCAGCACCTGGGCTTGCTGTTCACTTTCTGAACATGTCAAAGGTATACCAGTTGTACAAACTCAGATGCCTCAAGGCCAGGGAAGTGTTTAAGTGGATGATGACACATGAGAGCAAGGAAGGATGTCCAGAACAAAAGACAGCCTGCCTAGCTCAGTGGGATGATTCTTCCACTCCTGCAGCCAGTCCACAGCGACTGGATCAACTGATTCTTCAAGAGAATCTATAAAGCCTGGTGGGGGGGAGGAGGCTCACATCTGTCATTCTAGCTACTCAGGAGGCTGAGATCTGAGGATCGCAGTTTGAAAGTCAGTGAGACTCATCTCCAATGAACCACCAAAAAGTTAGAAGTGGAGCTGTGGCTCAAGTGGTACAGCACTAGCTTAGAGCAAAAAACCAAAAGCTAGGAATAGTACTCATGCTCTGAGTTCAAGTCTCAGGATTGGCACAAAGAGAGAGACAGAGACAGAGACAGAGAGATAATTTACAAACTGACTGTAATGGAAGTTTCTCTGTCCTGATCAACAACAGATCTCTGATCAAATTCCCTTTGTCCTCTGCCTTGTGTGACACCTTTTGCCCATGCTTAGTGACAAGCAAATGACTCAGGGACCCCACTTCAGGCTGGGCCCCTTCTGGAGCTGGGACCTCCCCCTCAAAGCACCCACATCTGCGCACATTCCCACACATTCTGGCTTTCGTAGCAAAGGCTCATAACTCACAGCTTTCTTTCTCATTTTCAAGGTTAATGGATGGCTCCCAAGCACTGCTCTGTCATTTCTAAGACTCAAGTTTCTTTTCTTTTTCTTTCTTTTTATTTTGGTCAATAGTGGACTTGAACTCTCTGGGCTTGTGCACCGTCCTTGTGCTCTTCAGCTCAAGGCAAGCGCTCTACTGCTTGAACTACAATGCCACTTCTGGTTTTCTGGTGGTTTATTGGAGATAAGAGTTTCATGGACTTTCTTGCCTGGGCTGGCTTTGAACTGTGATCCTCAGATCTCAGTCTCCTGAGTAGCTAGGATGACAGGCATGAGCCACTGGCTCCCAGCTTAAGACTCAGGTTTCTATTCTGTTTAAGATGAGCAATAGCCACGAGGTGTCAGTGGCTCATCCCTGTCATCCTAGTTACTCAGGAGGCTGAGATCTGAGGATTGAGGTTCAAAGCCAGCCCAGGCAGAAAAGTCCATGAGATTCTTATCTCCAATGAACCTCCGGTAAACCAGAGTGGTGCTGTGGCTCAAGTGGTAAAGAGCTAGTCTTGAGCAAAAAAGCTGAGAGACAGTGCCCAGGCTCTGGGTTCAAACCGCAGGACCCACGACCAAAAAACCACACAAAACTAACAACCACCACCAAAAAACAAAACAAAACAATAACAACAAAAAAAAACCCACCACACAGAGCAGATCTCTTTATTTCAGCAGCAACCCCAAGGAATCAGGCATCATCAGTGTGTATCAGGACTTAAATGGTTTCATAAGTGTTGCATTAACTTGCAATCATCTGCACTAAATTTAACAGCCATGGCAGAGACCTAATCACCCTGTGCACTCTAACACCGTATTGCACCCCATGGAGAAAAACAATTTTTATCACCTGCCAATAAAGGAGCAAAAATGAAAAGTCAAGATTACATAATTACCTTTTAAACACTTCCAGTCAGAAATGAAATTTAGTATAATCATTTATCACATTATATATCCAGCATTAAAGGAGAAAAGTTCCAGTGCTCTGTTGCACAGGGGAGGGTTGTAATTAAGGGTAGAGAATATTTCAAAATAATAGTGAAGGTTTTAGGTGTTCTTATCACAAAGAATTGATAAATGTTCGACAGGATTGATAGCTTAAGTATTCTGAGTTAATTAAAACAGCACACAACCGCCCACTGAAAGTGCTATTAATAAGTCCAGAAAATTTAAGTTAAAAATCAGAACAGAAGACAGTAGAGGTGACAGATGCTAATAAACACAGCATGGTGGTTATAAAAACGACTCAGTAGCCTATCTTGAGCTACTTAAAGAACTTAGTTTTTTTAATATTAAAAAGTTAAAAATAAATTATTGGGCCTAAATTCAATCCCAAATTCACACCCAAGAAAAGCAAAGTTAATTCAGGTTTATGTAATTTAAAAAATGTTATTATCTTTAGAAGTTTCAAATCAGCATGTAAATTTGTGAGATCAATGCATGTTGATCAAGGCCACCCCAGTATCATTGCTCTCCCCCATCTCTCTCAACCTCACCCATAAACCCCACATAAGACTTGTAAGCACGTAAGTCAAAAGTGTAAAAAACCTGTGTTGGATGTATGAGACAAATGAATGTGGATGGTAGAAAATAATGCACCATTTTCAACCTATTACAGATACAAGTACACCAAAATTAAATGAGGTCATGTAGCTGATAGAGTTTCATGAAGTATTATAACCTTTAGAGGTGGAGTGTTTTTTCATCTGAAGTAGATATGCTCAGTCTATAAGCAAATCTTTCATTTACTAATTGATAAAAGATACTATAGATATGAAAGAGTGAGTGAGTGTAAATAATATTTTGGGATCATAATACAGCAAGTTAAGCACCTATAGATCATGGTCAAAAGATCAGATATGCTTAAACTAATACCCTTCACACTACTAAGAGAGAGAAAAAATAATAGAAAGGCAGAGAGAGAGGAAGGCTAGAAGAGGAAGAAAGAGAGACAAAGACATCAAGAGAGAGAATAAGACAAAGAAACAGTGAGATAGTGTAAGAAAGACAGACACATAGAGACATAACAAGAGAGGTAGAGAGGATGGATGGACGGATGGATGGACAGACGGATGGACAGACGGACGGACGGACAGACGGATGGATGGATGGATGGATGGATGGATGGATGGATTACATAATCCTCTGCTATTGCTTGTGGTGGGCAGAACTCAAACAGTGCTTTGGGCTCAGGAGCCATCAGACACCACTCAGCCTGCATGGTAGAGGGTAATGCTTGCTTAGTGTTGTAGCTCAATAGCAGACAATGCCTGCCAGTGTTGTGTCTCTAATGACAGTGTTTCTGGAGCCTCCTTGGATTCACCTCTCAGGAGTCTGAGACAGTGGAGGATGAGTGTGGAGAACTCTGTACAGAAGTATCTAGCTTGAAAGGCTGTCCATTCTTCCTTCTTTGTCACTATCTGTTTGGGACTCTCATTCCCCCTCCCTAGTGGCTATCAGTCCAAAGGTTCTTGCACTTTGGGCTACACTGATTGGCTGTTCCTATCATAATTAAGTGTTCTGGAAGGTAACACTTTACTGATCAGGTCCCACCATGTTTTAATGGTTATTAATGCATAGTCCCATCTGCCAACGTGGTCTGCAAACCCACTCCCTAGGGCCATGGGAAGGTTGTCCAACTTAGGAGGGAAGCGGAAGGAGCAAGCAAAGTGTCTGAAACAGTCTCTCTTTTGCATCTAATTTTGGCTTGCTAGGCCAAGATGCAATCTGGGGGCCCTGCGTCCTAACTAATTTACTCTTTCAGATGAATAGAATGAGTGAATGGGTGAGTGGATGAATAATAGATAGATGGGTGATTGGTTGGGTGGATGGATAGATGAATGGATGAGTAGATGGGTAGGTGGATGGTTAGATGGCTAGATGAATGGATAGACAAGTGAGTGGGTGGATGGATAATGGATGGATGGGTGGATGGGCACCAGGGTGGATGGATAGATAAATGGATAAAAAAATGGATATATAGAAGGAAAGATAATAAAAATTAACTAAAAATTTTGTCCTTGAAAACCACATCAAGAGAAATTAGAAACAAATAAATACATAAGATAAAACAAAAGGAGAGAAGGGAAATTAGAATGGAAAAGGCAATCAGTAAACGGTAGTATGAGCCCGATGTAGCAAATCAGAGGAGCCAGGTTTGTGCCTCCAGTCCACACACAGCTCTGAAACTTTAAAACATTCATCAGATTTCTCTGAGCCCCAATCATTCATGTTTCTTGTCTTGAAAGAATGAGTAATAGCAATCCTTCTTAGTATCATTTGAAAGAACTTACCCAATTCCCCGAACAAACTCAAAGTGTGGGGTCTGGAAAGTAATTGAGGAAAGCTAATAAATCTAAAGAGGCCAAGATGGTGGAGTCATTGAGTATGAAGAGCAGTTTTCTGTACACTGAAAACTAGAACTTTTGAAAGGAAATCCAAACCAATCAACAAGCTCCCAGTCAAGCTTTTTTGTTTGTTTGTTTTTGTAGGTCCTGGTCACAGTCCCTGGGCTTCTGGGTGCTCAAGGCTCTACCACTTGGCCTTTTCTTAGTAGTTTATTGGAGATATGAGTTTCACAAACTTTCCTGCCTGGGCTGGCTTTGAACCATGATCCTCAGATCTCAGTCTCCTCCTGAGTAGCCAGGATTATAGGCATGAGCTACTGGCACCCAGCTTCACACTTTTAATAATATGGAAAACACACACAAATTCAAAATGAAATTAGCAATCTACTGTGGAAGTACTATAGTTATATAATGAGAAATTCATAAATCTCAGAGGTAGGTATCTACTTGTGCTTCTGTGTCCGCTGTGTGATTGTGCAGGTGTAAGTGTGTCCATAACATGCTCATTCTTGAACTGAGAGGAAACAAGAAAAAGTCAATGAGATTTCACCGAGATCCTCAAGGAATCATTGACAAATCAGAGCAAGTAGGGAGGGCGCTGCAGTCCCACCCAATATCCACAGCTCTCGAGCTTTAGGGAAAATTTTAAGCTGTCCCATTTATTCCCAGTTTGCATACTTGAAGAAGAGATTGTCACTCTTGGAGAGATTCCATACTGAGGACAAGCCTTAATCAGAAAAAGAAAGTCTGTTACCAGCTAGAGGAAAGTATCAACTCTTATTTTCATGAACCGAGAGTAGGGAATCATTTTGGAAAGAAAAAAGAGCCCCAGCATACCTATAAAATACTTTGAAACGTGACCATGTCAAAATTAACATCTTGATAATGAAAACAAAAGTGTTGAAAAGGAGACTACAGAACATTTTTACAGTACATGTGACGTCAGATCATTTCCAGAAGTCTAAAGAACAACTACAAGTTGATAAAGGAAGGAGGGGGAGGGGCGGAATAGGAACAGAACTTAAAGAAAAAGGGCAGCAAAAATAAACTCAACCACACAAAACCCTAAAAACAAAAGCCAGGGGAGAAGAGGATCAGTTGATGACAAACGGAGAAAAAACAGAAAAGCAACACACACACACACACAGAAAAGCAACACACACACACACACACACACACACACACACACACACACACACACACACACACACACACACACACACACACACACACACCCAATGGCTCATAACAACATGGAGTCAGGTGCTGGTGACTCATTCACGCTATCATCTCAGTTACTCAGGAGACTGCAATCTGAGAATCAGGGTTCAAAGTCAGCCTGGGCAGGAAAGTCTGTGAGACTCTTATCTCCAATGAACCACCAGTACTGGAGCTGTGATTCAAAGTGGTAGAGCACTAGCCTTGAGTAAAAGAGCTCAGGGACAGCGCCCAGGCCCTAGGTTCAAGTTCCACTGTTGTATAGGAACTCGATTGGTGAAAAACAGTGAAGCCACATTTTGAGAGGTCCAATCGGGAGTGTTTATTGGAGAGCTGGTGACTGTGGGTGGACTACTGTTCCAAAGACCTGCAAGCCCCACAAATACATTTAACTCTGTCAGAAAACTGAGCCATGAGAGAAGGAGAGGAAAGAAAGCAGAAAAACAATCCCAACAAACCATCAGCTCTGATGGAGAGCTGAAGTGGGCCTCCATGGTGACCGGAGGAGATCCAGGAGACACAGGCATGGCATCATGGCGCCTGAGCTGGTCTGGTCAGGGGGCAGGGTCACCAAAAACTGAGAGTCTCTCAAATTTAAAGCACAGGACTGACAGGTCCAGTAACCTATCATCCAAGTCCCCTCCTCTGCCTCCAGGAATTCAGGCATGCCCATCACCTGCAGGCGGGACTTCCTACCTCCACCAGGAAGACAAGATGGTTCCAGTTAAACCCATTGCCCAATCATCACCACGTGGCCAAGATGGTGCCCGTTACTCCCAGTCTCCTTATTTCACCACAACTGATAAAAAGAAAATTAAAAGAAAAAAAAATCAAGGAGCTGAAGGTCCTGTGTGGTGCAGTGCACTCAGTGGAGATTTTAGAATGTCCAAATCTTTCATGGATTTACGTATTTGTTTTTAAAAGTGGAAAGGATGTAACAGAAGATATTAAATTCAGGAAAAAAATTTGCTCCGGACACATGACGGGGGAAATGAGATTCGGGGGAAGGATGTACAACAAGGGGGTACTGTTGATTGGATCTTAAGTGTTCCCCCAAAGTCCTGTTGAGGGCTTAGTGCCAGCCTGTGGCTGACCTAGCTTTTGAAAGTGTAAGAAATGAGAAGTGAGCAAGAGCGACCAATACGAACTCAAGGCTTTATTTGGGGGACAAATGTACCTGGCTGCTCCACATAGGAATGGAAGCAGCACTTCTTGTGTGTGTGTGTGTGTGTGAGAGAGAGAGAGACAGAGACAGAGACAGAGACACAGAGAGACACAGAGAACGCTACTACATTTACAAGACAAAAAAAGTTGGCTTATGCCCACTCCCATCCTATGTCAGCCACACAGGCCTGGCAGGCACAGGGGTGAAGGTGGACAGAGGGAATACGCTTAGAGAGAGAGAGAGAGAGAGAGAGGAGCAAGGAGAACCAAGAAAGCCTGAATGTATAGAACTTCTGATCATTTACCATTGCATTGGCAGAAATTGCCCAAATCTCTGAAAATATTATAAGGTGGTCAGACTTAATTGCAATAAAAAAAGGAGTCATTTTGGCTTTATGCATGTGAAGGGAGTCTGGTGATGAGGGGGAGAAGTCCATGAGGAAGTACAGGGGAGTCCCTGCCTGGGGGTTTTAGAGCTATCCTTAAGGTTTTTCAGTTTTTTTTCTCATATCAGGGAGGACTGGACAATAAAATGGGAATGGAAGAGAGCCATGCCCACAGGAGTAGGTGGGTCAGTGCAGGTGAAGCAGTGGAACAGCTCAAAGATTTACTGGGAGTCTCACTGGGATGCTGAATTACCTCCCTCAGTTTGTCATAGTTGGACAGACTTGTGGGCATTCTGGTCAAGGCTATGGAGGAGGCAGAGGGCCATGTCATCCCTAAAAGTCTGGTGGTGGTGGTGGGGTGATCAGGCTGGTAATTTCACCCTGGGTTGGAGCGAGGTACAGCTTCCTGACCAACAGGTTTTGGATTACGGTATTTAAATGTCTATCTGGGACAGGTTAGAGAGGGAGAAAGGAATGAGAACGTGAAAAATGCCTTCAGAGCCAGCCACCTCCTGAAAAGGAAAGAGCTGGGCTGTTGCCACAGCAGATGATTGACAGGCAGTGCAGGCAGAGGTGTGAGGCACGGTGGGGGGGGGGGGGGGAGGGAGGAAGCAGGTGGGGCTTGATAGCGTGGTGGAGAAGGAGGGAGAGATGGAGATGTGGGCTTGGGTGGGGAATGTGGAGGAAAGAGCGTGGTCAGCAGGGTGGAATGGCAGGTCTGCACCAGGGAGAGAGGCAGAAGAAAGCCTGAGCACAAGGGATTTCTCCAGCCTTCCATTCTCATTTTATTTCTCAGTCCTTCTTCAATATCAGGAAAAGCGTGTAAAAAGCTTGAGGACTGCCCTAATACGCCTCAGTGGGAACGCGTCAGTATTACCTTCTGTTTTTAATAACTGGGAGGAACAGGAAAGAAGAGACCAGTGCCAACGAGACCAGGCCGAATGCCCTCCAGGGTTCTTGAAGTGTGTCCAAGACCCAGCCCACCAGGTCTTCTCTGGCCAAACCCTCAGGGCCCTGCTTTAAATGTCCTCAGCCTGGACGTTGGGCTAGGGCCTGCCCAAACCCCAGACCACTTCCTGAGCCCATGCGCTCACTGCTGCCAACCAGGACATTGGGGAGTTGACTGTCGCACTCATCAGAGCACTGGTAGGCCACCACCGGCTTCTAGGGAGGGCGGCTCCGTTCCCCAGAGAGGGACGGGAGCTTCTTCCCAGCCTGAACACACGTGCCTCCACCTGCCTGGCTTTCAAGGCTAGCCCACGAAGACTGACACTGCCCAGGGTCCTGGGGCCCCAACGGACACCACTCATTCAGAACCCAGGATAAGGATTTTGGTCTCAGGTAAGCCAATCTCCTTTGTAATAGATACTGGGGCCACCTATTCAGCCTTACCAGACTATCAGGGGACAGCTGTACCAGCTTCTGTAACAGTGGTGGGGATCGGTGGCATTATCCAACATCCTAGCATGACACCCCCTTTGCTTTGTACCTTTCAAGACTCCCAGTGTTCCCATTCCTTTTTAGTTATGTCACACTGCCCCATGCCCCTTTGGGCCATGATATTCTATCTACATTCAAGTCTATACTTATATTCTTCCCCCCCGCCCCATAACTCTTTCTTGTCCATATCACTCCCAGCTCACTCCTAGGTATAAAGTCCCTTTCCCCTCCTTAGAAGTAAACCCTGCAGTATAGGATGTTACATCTCCCATTATAACCACTCACCTTATGCCAGTACGGGTCTTTCTTTGCAACCCATCCCCCTTTCCTTCTACCCTACAATACCCTGTTGCTCTTAAACATCTAAGGGGGCTCAAGCCCATCATTACCAGACTTCTCTCCTCGGGACTTCTCTGACCTACCAACTCTCCCTATAATGCTCCTATCTTTCTTGTTATTAAATATGATGGCTCCTGTCGCCTTGTTCAGGATCTACATCTTGTCAATGCAGCCATTCTTCCTATTCACCTGGTGGTCCCAATGCCTAGACCCTTTCATCCACCATTCCCCCACAAACCCAGTTCTTTTCCATTCTACACCGTAAAGATGCTTTCTTCACTGTTCCCCTACACCCTCAATGTCAAGACCTCTTTGCCTTCACCTGGACTGATCCATACACCCATCACCTCCAACAACTCATCTAGACAGCCCTTCCTCAAGGGTTTTGAGACAGTCCGCCTTTCTTTGGCCAAGCTCTTGCTTCTGATTTATGTCACCTTGACTTGTCCCAAGTTTTGTCATCAAGTATGTGGATGATCTCCTCCTCTGTAGCTCTTCTTTTTAACACTCAACTGCCAATACCATTTGTCTCCTTAACTTCCTGGCCAACCATGAGTATCGTGTTTCCCCCCAAAAGGCCCAAATCTCTTTGCAATCTGTTACCTTTCTGGGAGTCAGATCCCTGCTCTCTAACCCCCCTACCCCAACTTCTAAACAGGAGCTTCTGTCCTTCTTGGGGTTGTGGGGTTACCTTTGTCTCTCTGGAGTCCCAACTTTCCCCTCCTCACCAAGTCCCTCTATGACGCATCAAGGGGTGACCTTTCTGAACCTTTAGACTGCACGAAACCTATTTCAGCCCCTCGCACAGCCTCATGAAGGTGCTTCTCGCAGCCTGCCCCTTACTCTGCCTCACCTGTGGTTATCCTTTATTCTCCATGTGACTGAGTCTCGAGGCATTGCTGTTGGGGTTCTGGGACAGGAGGTTTGGGGTTCCTTTGTCCCAGTGACATATCTATCCAAACAACTGGATGTATCCGCCAGAGGGCGGGCGCCTTGCCTCCAGCCCTGTCAGCAGCAGCAGTGTGAGACTCCAAACTCACGTTTGGCCTGGAGACTGACATCCGCTCCTCCCACCAGCTCCAGGACCTCGTGTCCTATAGAGCTACGCCCTCCAAACTAGCTATTTCATCTCATCTTTATTGAAAGTTCCCAATACACATTTTCAACCTCCCCTCCCCTAAATCCTGCTATCTCACCGCCCATCAATGACCTTTCCCCCTGCTCACAATTGCTTAGAGGCCATTTATCTCCCTTTCCTCACATTTATTCCCATCCCAGCTCTGAGCCTCATCGACAGTAGTGCTACAGCCCCTTCTTGCCCTTCAAAGGGCGTTTTTCAATCAGGCTATGCTATTGTGGATGACACCATAGTGATTGAGGTTAAACCCCTGCCCTCTTACACTACTCCTCAACAGGCTGAACACATTGCTCTTACTCAGGCCCTCACACTAGCACAGGGTTAATATCTACACTGACTCAAAGGGTGCCTTCTACATTCTCCACTCTTGGCAGCCATCTGGCAGGAGCAAAGATGTCTGACTACTCAAGGGGGCTCTAATTAAAAATGGTACCTTCACCTTTAATATCCTTAAAGACCTGGGTAACTTCTGTCAGCAAAATGGCAAAGAGAAATCCCTTAGGCTCAGGCTTTTTTCTATCTCTGATCTCCACCCTCTCTTTGTCTGGCCCTGGGGAAGGAATGCTGCTTCTGTTGTAACAAATCTGGCTTGTGTGAGGGAATGGGGCCAAAGGGCTACTTACTACACAGGGCCCCAAAACTACTAATCAACTATAAACATAGTCTCTGTTCAGTTCCATATGGAGCTCTTTTCTCCCATGGATCCTGGCATTCATGGGACTCCTACTACTCCTCATCCTGGCTTTTCTTTTTGGACCCTGTCTGTTCAAGCATGCCAGCAATTTCTTACAGAAACATATGGAAGCCTTTACCAAGCAAACCATCACCAACCTCTACTTAGTAGGATGTCAGTTGCTGAAGAAGGACAGCCCTTGGGACACCTACACACTCTCCTATATTTGAACCCAATGCCCCTGACCAGCAGGAAGTAGCTAGGGAACATCTCACCAACCCTCTACCCTCTGCTGTTCACCTTTAAATGTATACACAAAAAAGACAGGAATCTAAGGTCTCAGAGTCAGCTTGCCAATTAAGGCCTGCCCAGTGGCCTCGCCTGTTTACAAAAATCTGTTACTATTTCTGAGATATATATATATATATATGCTGATACTGTTTCTCCAGTGTGATGTACAAAGTCCCACCCCAGCTGCGACAGTCTGGCTACACCCCTTCTAGGAATGTGACTCTTCTCCCCCCGGCCCCCCCCCCAATTCCTGTAGTCCACATAACCCCTTCATAACACCTCCACACCAACCCTACCCCCAAAGTCCCATAGTCCACATAGTGTGACCCATGTGCCTGCCCACGTGACCCATGTGACTGCTCCCTAAAATGTTGCTTGAATTCAGCCCACACCTGCCCATGGCTGCCCCCTCCATTCCTGCTTGGAGGAGCCCCGCAGATCTGTCCCCCAATAAAGCCTTGAGTTCTCATGGGTCGCTCACCTCTCATTTCTTACAGAAAGGAAATTAGATTAGGTCATTGGGGATGTTTGCCTGGAGGGGGGTCATTGAGACCTCAGTCTCTCCCGCTCCTCCTCCTCTCCTCTTTCCCCTCCCCTTCCCTAATCTCTCCTTCCCCCTTCCACTTCTTCCCCTCTTCCTCCCTACCTCCGCTCCTCCCTTCCCTCTCTCCTCCCCTCCCCCTTTACTGAGTCCCTCTCCTCCTCCCCACTCGTCTCCTTTGCTCCCCTCTCTTTCTCTCCCTCTCTTTCTCTCCCTCTCTCTCTTTTTCTCTCACGCCCCCTCTCTGTTCTATTATGTCTTCTGTCTCTCTCTCTCTCTCTCTCTCTCTCACTCTTCTCTCTTCTTTCCCCACATCCTTTCCCCTTTCTCTCTTTTTCTCTCTCCTACTGTCTGTGTCTCTCTTTTTTTTCCACCCAAGACTGCTACTCTACCACTGGAGCCTTAACTCCACTTCTGGCTTTTCAGTGGTTGACAGGAAGAGTCTCAGGGACTTCCCTGCCCAGGTTGGCTTCAAACCCGGAGCCTCAGCTCTCAGCCTCCTGGGGGCAGGTGTGAGCCACCTAGTGCCTGGCCAGATTTGAGATTTTTTTTTTTAAGAAAAAAAATTTTTTTTTGAAAATAGGAAATTAAGATAAGAGAAATGTACACTTGATAAATAACAGAGGTAATTAGGAAGAGAAAGATATATAATTTACAACATTCCAGAAATAGAAAAACCTCTGTTTTTCCCAAAAATAGTAAGATTAGAAGATTAAAAAAATTTTTAGTGGGTTGTTAGTCTCTCTCTCTCTCTCTCTCTCTCTCTCTCTCTCTCTCTCTCTCTCTCTCTCTCTCCCTCTCCTCTCCCTCCTCTCCACCTCCCTCTGTCTCATACCTCTTGGGTTTAGCATTAAGTGCTCCATCCCACAATAAATCTGAAATAGCTGGACTGAGCCATTATATTACAGACAGAAAAGAAAATGACTACTGATCACAAATAATAGCCAATCAGAACAAGAAACTCATCTCCAGCTAACCACCAAGAGCTGAAAGTAGAGCTCTGGCTCAAGTGGTAGTGCTCCAGGCTTGAGTAAAAAAAGTAAGTTCCTAAGCCGGGTGCAGGTGGCTCAGGCCTGTCATCCTAGCTACTCAGGAGGCTGAGATCTGAGGTCATGATTCAAAGCCAGCCCGGGCAGGAAAGTCTGTGAGACCCTTATCTCCAATAAACCACTAGAAAACCAGAAGTGGTGCTGTGGCTCAAGCGGTAGAGCACTCACCTTGAGCTGAAGAGCTGAGGGATAGCACCCAGGCCCAGAGTTCAAGCCCCATGACCAACAACAACAACAAAAAAAGAGTAAGTTCCTGAGTTCAAGCCCCAGCACTGACACATGAATGCATGCACGCACACATGCATGCACACACACATGCATACAGGCACATATGCACAGAGAGAATTAAAAAGAGAGAAAAAGAGAAAGAGAAAATCCCAGACTGTCAGCCTTAAACAACAGGATATCCAGGTTCCTGCCAGTCTTGCATTTCTCTTTGGAGCAAGAAGATGCTTAGGAGGGAAATGAATGGACCAAGAAAAAAAGTTACTGTCAGGGTTGGAGGTGTGGCTCGGGTGGTAGGGCACCTGCCAATGAGCAAAAAGCAAGTTCTGGTTCAAGTCCAGTCTCAGACCAAAGAGAGAAAGTTATGTTAGGTGAAATAAGTCAGCCTTAGAGAGACAAAGGATTCATGTTTTCTCTCACATGGGGAATTTAGATCTAAATTATATATACAAATGTAAACATATATGTGCTCATAATGGTGTAACTTCTTTGAGCAACCAGGAGGCTGGACCATGTGCTGGGTGTAGTGGAGAGGGAGGCCAGGAGGGGGCGAATGAATGAAGAAAGGAAGGATGGGGGGAGGCAGACATCATGTTTAATGTCCATAGATGGAAATGGAAGCAGGTAACTTGAGGGGAGGGATGGTGTTGGGAGAGAAGGGGAGGAAGATGGAAGGGATGACACTGACCTAGATACACATCCAATTAAAACCCTTCTGTACAGCTACTTAAAGATAATAAATAAGACAAGCACCATTGGCTCACATTTGTCATCCTAGCTATTCAGGAGGCTGGGATCTGAGGATCATGATTCAAAGCCAGCCCAGCAGGAAAGTCTATGAGACTCTTATCTCCAACTAACACCAGAGAACTAAAAGTAGGGCTGTGGCTCAAGTGGTAGAGTGCTAGCCTTGAACAAAAGAGCTCAAGGACAATGCCCAGGCCCTGAGTTCAAGCCCCAGGATTGGCACAACACAAACAAAAAGATAATAATTAAATGGGGGCGGGGGGAGAGGAGGTTCCTTAGGACGGCAATGCTTCCGTTCCACTACTTCCTTGAGTTGCTTATTTAAACAAACAAAAATAAATAAATAAAACCCCAGTAAAATCCAAGCATAAGAAACTTGGCAGCCAGAGCCCAGGAATGTCCCATCTCTATAGCAGCCGCCAAGGGCGATTTTAATTTCCTCTGTCTGCTCAGCCGAGGTCTGGTTTCCCGGGCAGCGAGGGGGCAGGGGTGAATGCAGGGAGAACCATCCATCAATTTTGTAGCTGCCGTGGTAGGGTGATTTTGAATCCTGCAATAAAACAAGATGGATGGACTTCCCTTCGGTGGCTGTGACATTTCATCTATCCTCCTCCTCCTCTCCCAGCCATTCCGTAAGCACCACCCAGAGCCCTTTGCCTTGTTATTATTCCTGAAAGAGAAAATGGTGTAGAAGGAAGATGTAGCATGCTCTCTGAAAAAAAAAAAAGGACAAAATCTCTCTCTGTTCTCTTTTTTTTTCCACATCTCTAAAGATGGACATTTCAACAGGGTCTCCTGGCTATGCCACTGGGATGGTGTGCTGTTTATTGCAGCGTTTTACCCAGCACTGTGGACCTACCTGCCCTGCTTCCAATTCTGGGTGGGTGGGAGCGGAGAGCGGGAAGACACAGGGGACTCTTACAACAGCTCCTCCTCTTCATGGCGTCGCTGACAGCAGTTTCAGCTGCCTGGGTCAACCTCTTCTGAAAAGGTTAATGGAGATGGGACATTATCGTGGAAATGGAAAGTTCTAGAAATGGAAAGTTCTAGCAATGGGGAAACTCTCACCACTTCCAAACGGCATGCCCTTTCCAATAGTAGGATGAACTCTCTTGCCAACCCACTCTGTCCTCAATCATCTCTAGGTCCAAGCATGCAGCACTCTGTGGGTTAACACGGCAACTGTGGTCGATCAGCTGTGGGATTTTTGTTGTTGTTGGGCTGGTACTGAGGCTTCAACTCAGGGCTCCACCCTCTCCCTCAGCTTGATTGGTGCTCTACCCCTTGAACTATGCCTGCAGTCTCACGTTTTTGCTGATGCATTAGAGGAGTTCTCCAGACTTTTCTGTCTGGGGTTTTGGGTTGGAATGAAAATCCTCCAGATCTCAGCCTCCTCAGTGTTGCTAAGTCTCCAGGCTGGAGCCGCCAGCACCTGGCTGCCATTTTTCATGGAGAGCATTCTAAATGACCTGTGGGCGGGCAGTACGATTAATGGTGGGGTGGAGACTTTAATAATGGCCCTGAAGCATGGTCTAGCAATCTTATTACAGCATATGGTTATCATTGTTCTGTTTTATGATTAGCTATCATTGTGAGTCTTTTATCATGCCTAACTTGCTAATTACATAGTATAGGTAGAATAGCATGGTAAAATATACCAACATAGCATTCCGTGTTATCAGCCATTCCAGGCCTCCATGGGAGGTCTTGGGACACTTTCCTCAAGGGGGGAGGGGAGGCTGGGGAGGATAATTTAGGTCTGCCAAGTGCATTCAAAGGGAGATTAAAGATAGCCGATCTGTCAGACCTGGGAGATGAATCTGAATGAAAGTACAGAGACAGGAGGCTGAGGTCTGAGGATCACAGTTTGAAACTAACTTGGGCAGGAAAGTTTGCAAGATTCTTTTTGTGGGGGGGGGGGCAGGTTCAGCTGTAGGGCTTGAACTCAGGGCCTGGAAACAGTGCTCTACCACTTTGAGCTACAATTTTCTGGTGGGTCATTGGAGATAAGAATCTCATGGACTGTCTGGGCTGGCTTTGAACCATGATCCTCAGATCTCAGCCTCCTGAGTAGCTAAGATTACAGATGTGAGCCACCAGCACCAAGTTGTGAGACTTATCTCCACTAAGCTACAAAAAAAAAAAAAAGCTAGAAGAGGAGCTCAAGGTAAAGTGTTAGCCTTGTGCAAAAAAAAAAAAAGTCCAAGGATAGTGGCCCAGGCCCTGAGTTCAAGCCCCGGGACAGACGAAGAAAGAAAGAAAGAAAGAAGGAAAGAAAGAAAGAAAGAAAGAAAGAAACAAACAAACAAACAAACAAACAAACAAACAAACAAAGAAGGAAGGAGAGAGAGAGAGAGGGAAGGAGGAAGAGAGGGAGGGAGGAAGAAAGGAAAGGAGGGAGGAAGAAAGGGAGGGAGGGAAGAGAGGGAGGGAGGGAAGGAAAGAGATGGAAAGAAGGAAGGAAGGAAGGAAGATAGAAAAGAAGGAAGGAAGGAAGGAAACACCAGTTATCAAAACTAATCCCCAAAGAAACTGAAACTGAAAAGAAATAGAAACGATAAAGAGTCTAATAAAAACGAAGAAATTAACAAAAGACAAAGTGCCCTCTCTCCAGTGGACTGTGAGTCAAGAGAAGGCAAAGCTTCCATCTTATTCATCCCAATAAAATATGAAAGGAGAGGATGGGAAGACCAGCTTGGAGATCTTATTTATTCACGTCTCTTAGCTAGTGGAACCCTGGGCTTCGTCTGTGACCTTCGGTGAAATGGTAACGATCTCAGTGCTTTCCTCAAGGACTCATTTGCGGAATAGCTGGAATGAGACGCCTTTTATAAGAGCAAGGGAAGGACCCAGGAATGGGAGCTATCCTTCATCACCCAAGTAACAAGCAGGCTGCAGGGCTGTGAGTGCCACGAAGAAATGCAACTCCAGGACACACAATGAGACCAAAATAAACGGAGGAAAATTTCCATTTCCTGAGGGTTATGATGGAATGTCTTGAAGATGTCAGATAGACTTAGTGCATGTTATTTATGGGTCATTTATTTAATTTTTATTTAATTTTTGGTCCAAGACTGGGACTCTATTCCCTTGATTAAAAACAATGTATAATAAAAGAGGCTTGCAGTGTTTAAAGAACATGCCAGGCATTCCATGTGCCAAGGGAGCGTAGTGTTAGCCCAATGAGCTCCCTTCCCATAGCCTAACATGCTCCTTCCCCCTTCCACCGCTTAGCATGCTCCCTTCCTAGGCAACACTAGGCCCATGTAGTAAAGGCAGTAAATAATCAACCTCCAACCCCCCTTTACCTTGAGATGGCACTTCTCTGGGACAGATACCACCACATAAGGCAGCAAAAGCCCCTTAGAGTGACCTTCAGGTCTGGGCAGCTGCAGGACCCTTATCTACTACTTGGGCAGCAGCCATCAATCTTAGTCCGCCATGATGAAGCCCCTGGTCCTCATGTCTACACCAGGGTCTCCGCCTCCTAGTCCCTTCTAGCCCCTCCTAGCCTCAGTAGGTCATCTAGGTCACCTCAGACCATAGCTGGTGCTTCTTCTCACCCCTCGCTTGTGAGAAGGGGTCTTGCCAGCCCCTTTGCTGGCAATAAACCTTTCTTTGTTCTTTGTACCTGGATGTCTGCATGGCTTTCTGGCAAAAGTCTAATAATCTAACACAGAGCCAGGGTTTAAAAGTCATCCATGCTTCCCCCTAGGGAAGTCTACACAGCGGCCATCTCCTTTTCCCCCCAGGAAGCCATCTGCACGGTATAGGAGAAAGCACTGAGCCGATGCCCCGGCCCCATTGCCTTACCCAGAGCAGGGAAACCACTGGCTAACATCAGCCTAGACAGGGTGATGAGATTTGTCTCCATGGAAACGAGCCACTTAAAGACCAGTGCATTCTCAGTCTGCACATAGGACCTGCCCAAATCTTGATGATAAGCCTCCAGTAAGATTATCTGTCTGCCAGGATGGAAGGCATCGCGTCGTGTTGTTCAAGGCTTATGAGACCTGAAGACATGGCACCAACCAAACCTTTGTGACCCAGGAGAGAAGTTTAGGAAAGCAGAAGAAGATGCTGAGTCGCCCAGCCTTGTCCAGATCAACTAGGGACAGGACAGGCCTGGCCAGCACCGCGGCTCACCATAAAGGCCACCACTGCACGTTCCTTCCATTTGCCCTTTGGTGCCACCCGGTGAAGGTCACACCCACCTTCGGGAGAAAGAGAGAGAAGGAGGAAGGGAAAAAGAGAGAGAAGAGGAAGAGGGAAAGAGTGGAGAAAAGGAGAGAAAGAGAAGAATGAAGGAAGGAGAGAACGGAAGGAGGGAGGGAGGAATAGAAGGAAAAGGGAGAGGGAGGAGGAGGGAAGAGAGGAGGAAGGGAGCAAAAGGAAGAAAGGAGAGAGAAGGAGGGAGAGAAAAAGAGAACGAGGGAGAAAAGGAGGGAGGGGGAAGGACAATAGATTTTTTTAATTTTTTATTTCTTGGCTGTGGGGCTTGAACTCAGGGCCTGGGCACTGCCCCTGAGCTCTTTTGTTCAAGGCTAGCGCTCTACCACATGGAGCCACAGCTCTGCGTCCAGTTTTCCGGTGGTTCATTCGAGATAGGTAATATTAGAGTATGTTAGACTTTGCCAGAAAACCAGGCAGACATCCGGGTACAAAGCACAAAGAAAGGGTTTGTTGCTGGTAAAGGGATCAGCAAGACCCCTCTCACAAGACAGGAGTGGGAAGAAGTGCCATATTGTCTGCGGTGACCTATATAACCTACTGAGGCTAGGGGGGGCTAAGAGGCGGAGACCCTGCTGTGAACATGTGGGCCAGGAGCTTCATCATGGTGGACTAGGATATATGGGGGCTGCCCAAGTAGTAGATAAGGGTCCTGCAGCTGCCCAGACCTGAAGGTCACTCTAAGGGGCTTTTGCTGCCTTATTTGGTGGTCGCTGCCCCAGAGGAGTCCCATCCCAAGGTAGATGGGGATTGGAGGCTGATTATTTGCTGTCTTTACTACATGGGCCTAGTGTTGTCTAGGAAGGGAGCATGCTAAGCTGTGAGAGGAGAAGGAGCTCATTGGACTAACAAGAAGTCTCTCAGACGTTCCTGCCCAGGCTGGCTTTGAACCACAATCCTCAGATCTCAGCCTCCTGAGTAGCTAGGATGACGGACATGAATCCCAGGCATCTGGTGGCCACTAAATTCTTTTTTATTTTTGATATGGACATTTCTTTCCTTTTGCTTAGTATCAGCTGTTCCCTCCTCCTGTCTCATTCCCTCACTCCCATCGCTGCCCTTGAGTTGCTTAGTTCATTTTCTTCAATGTCCAGGGCAGCTGATGAGCCCTTCTGTCATATTCTTCTTCTTACCCACTTTCCATTGATTCTGTGTTCTGCTCCCAGATTCCCTCATTTGCGTGCATGTATACACCATATATGAAGTAAAGAATTCAGACTCATCTAAACACGATAGGACTAATTATGAAGAGGTTCTTTGTTTCCTTGTCTTCGGGGTTCTTTTCGGTCTGTATATTATTTTATGCACATATGGTGCATAATGACAAGGTGCTTGGGTATTACAATTTGATGTTATTCTTTCAGGACTGTCCTCTTTTGATTTCACTGATGATGAATATTTCCTCATGTGTTTCTTTGCCGTTTTTACTTCTTCTTAGAAGTCTCTCTTTAGCTCCCTTGCCCATTTAGTGATTGATTTATTAGCTTTGGGAGGGATTAGTTTCTTGAGCTCCCTGTTTATAATGGACATTAAGCCTTTGTCTGATATATTGCTGGTAAATATCTCTTCCCAGTTGGTTGGCTGTCTTTCTAGTTTAGTTGCTATGTCTTTAGCTGTGCAGAAACTTTTTATTTTAATATAGTCCCATTTGTGGAGTCTCCAAACTGTTTTGCCCCTGGGACTCTGTTCAGGAAGTTTCTTCCTGTGCCTATAAGTTCTAGTGTCTCTCCCACTCTGTCCTGCAGTGGCTTCAGAGTTTCAGGTCTTTAATCCACTTGGAGTTGATGTTGGTGCATGGTGACAGGTTGGGCTCCACTTTTCGTTTTCTGCGTGTGTCAGACATGCACCAGCCAGACAACAAGCCTCACTGCTCTAATTTCACGCTCACCCACTGGCCTTCTGAGCAGGACTGTCCCCACCCTGGCCGTCTAGATAACAAATTAATAAAACCTAGCTGCCCTGTACTTGGCTTGCCATGGGCTACTGCCACTTGTCTCCCTAAAATCTAGCCCCTTTGGGTAACCAGACAAAGGCAAATTAATGAGAACACAATTAATGAGAACACAAAACCATGTCTACCCTCCAGAAAGGCCTCTGCCGTCCCCACCCCAACCCCAGTCCCCAGCCCCCTTGGCTATGAATAAACACCTCTGGTCTCTTGGCTTCTGTCTTATGAACCACCTGAGATACAACCAGAGATTTGCCTTCCTTGCATTTCCATTCCCCTCACAAGACAGCTCTGGGAGCCCAAAGTGACCTGCTTCTTGAATCTATGCACAAGTTATGTCAGCTGCAGCCAAAGGGGACCTGCCCATCTACTGATACTTTCCTGCATCAAAGCCACAGAAAAGCTGGCTTCTTCTAAGCAGGGAAGTAAGGGACAGGTGACACCTCCCAGACTTCCTTCAACAGTCATGGGCAGAGATCACTGTGTGACTGCCAGTACCAATGGTTCCCGATACAAAGTATGAGAGCGAGGAGGAAGTTTCAGTGCTGCCAGCACACCTGTAATCCCAGCTACTCAGGAAGAGGCTGAAATCTGAGGGTCTTGATTTAAAGTCAGCTAAGGCAAGCAATATGGCAGACCCTTATCTCCAATTAAGCAACAATAAGAAGTAGAGGTATGGATCAAGTTGTAGAGTGCCAGCCTTGAGAAAAAAAAAAAAAAGCCAAGCAAGAGCATGAGACCCTGAGTTCAAACCCCAGTGCAGGCACGAAAGAGGAAGAAGAAAAAGGAGGAAGAGACGGAGGGAGAAAAGAAAAGGATGAGCAGGAGAAAGGGCTTGTGAGAAAAAGCTCTTTTCTATCAAAGTTCCTTGCTTCTTTTCTGTTAATCTTGAGAGAGTTATTTTTCTGGAGCTTGGCCCTGGTTAATCACAATTTAGTTACATACATCCTTTTCCTGAGCACTTTAATGAAGACACCCTCTTAGACGCTCCTTGAATTTCAGTTACATCCTGTTAATTAAGCCACATCCTTTTGCAGACTGTACACTGCTCAGCCAATGGGAGCAAAAGGGCATGAACTCAGCCAATGGGAGCAGAGAGGCCTGAGTTCAACCAATGAGAACAGAGGGGCCTAAGCTCAGCCAATAGGATCAAGGGGTGGGGAGAGGAGCTTCATTTCCCTATATTTTAAATGCACTTTTTTTTTAATAGTTTCATTAAAAAGCACATGGATGTGGTTGGGAAGGTGGCTTATGGTAGAGTGCCTGCCTTGAATATATGAGGCCCTGGGTTCGATTCCTCAGCACCACATAAGCTGAAAAAAGCCTGAAGCAGTGCTGTGGCTCAAGTGGTAGAGTGCTAGCCTTGAGCTGAAGAGCTGAGGGACAGCGCCCAGGCCCAGAGTTCAGGCCCCATGACCGACAAAAAAAAAAAAAAAAAAGGCACATGGATAATTGTGTCACACATTCTTTTTTAAAAATCATCTTTAGGGGCTGGGAAGATGGCTCAGTGGTAGAGCGCATGCCTTGCATGCATGAGGCCCTGGGTTCGATTCCTCAGCACCACATAAGCAAAAGGAAAAAAGCCGGAAGTGGCGCTGTGGCTCAAGTGGTAGAGCGCTAGCCTTGAGCTGAAGAGCTGAGGGACAGCGCCCAGGCCCAGAGTTCAGGCCCCACAACCGGACCCAAAAAAAAAAACAAAAACAAAAAATCATCTTTAATATTTCTGGAATTATCTTTGTTTTTCCTATCATTTTTTAGAATTTCTCAAAGTCTCTTTAAGTACATTTGATTTATCTTGTGGCTCTTTGTACTTGACTTTCTGTATTTCCAAAGGTTTATTTCATTAAATGTAATGAAGTTTCCTGGATTGGGTCCACATTGAAACAGAAGGAAGAGAAGGGAGGAGGGGTAGAGGGAGGAGGAGGAAAAGAAGGAGAAAGGGAGGAGGAAGAAGAAGACAAAGAAAATGAAGGAGAAGAAGAACAAGAAGCAGAAGAAGCAGAGCAGAAGAAGGAAGAAGGAAGAAGAAGAGAGGAGGAGGAGGAGGAGAATGGGTAGGAGGAGGAAGAGGAAGTAAAGGAGGAGGAGAGGGAAAGGGAGAGAAGTAGGGGGAGGAGGAGGAGAGGGAGGAGGAAGAAGGGAAGGAAGAGAAGGGAGAAGGGGGAGGAGGAGGAGGAAGAAAAGGAGGAAGAGGAAACTAGCAAAAAATTAATTCTCTGCATACATATTGAAGTCTAGTTACCAGTCTTGGAACAACTGCCATTTCTTGGTTTTGACGAATAACTAGTAAAGAAAGCTAGTAAAGAATATTCTGGAACTCTGTTTTAGGGTTTTGGGGTTTTTTGTGGCAGTTTTTCCTAGAAATCTAAAGTCTCATCAAAGTGAAATATTAGGAAATGCACAGCCCTCCCAAGAAGGGGCTGGGGATCTCGCGAGCCTGCTGGTGGGGTCCATGGCACAGGAAGGTATGAGATCTGTGCAAAGGAAGGTGAAATTCTGTAGAGGGCAGAGCAGCTTTGGTTTAAATCTGGTGCAGACGAGGGAGAGGAAGACACCTGTGCAGGCTGGGGGCCTGACGGCTGAAGGGTGACTGAAGAATCGCTCCTGGGCCCCAGCCCAACCTCAGCTGCCCTGATGCCAACAATACAACCATCTGAACACTGCAAGTGTTGAACACAGTGCTGATCACAGCTTCGGTGTCCCACCCGGCTTCCGCACCTCAGGAAAATCACAATTTTCCACTCTCCTTCTATCCTTGCCCACTTCCAAACTGGATCACGCGTCTTCCTGGAACCAGAGTCCCGGGTTTACAGCCACGTGGCACTCGTGTGTGTATGTATGTGCACATGTGCACACAGGCCGATCCTGGGGCTCAAGCTCAAGGCTTAGATGCTGTCTCTGAGCTGCTTTTACTCAAGGCTGGTGCTCTCCCACTTGAGCCACAGCTCCACTTCCAGCTCTTTGTTCAATAATTGGGACTATGACTCTCACAGACTTTCCTGTCCAGGCTGACTTTGAACTGCGATCCTCAGGTCTCAGCCTCTTGAATAGCTGGGATGACCAGTGTTAGCTACAGCACTGGTTCCTCACGATTTCTGACACTGGTCGGTGGGCTTCTTGTATTAGAGATGCAGGTAATTAGCCAGGCATCAGTGGCTCATGCCTGTCATCCTAGCTACTCAGGAGGCTGAGATCTGAGGATGGCAGTTCAAAGCCAGCACAGGAAGGAAAGACTGAGACTCTTATCTCCAATGAACCACCAAAAAGCTGGAAGTGGTGCTGTGGCTCAACATGGTACCGTGCTCGCCTTGAAACAAAACAGCTCAGGGCAGCGCCTAGGCCCTGAGTTCAAGCCCCCTGACCACCCCCACCCCCACCCCTAAAAGAAATTCTAGACTGAACTCTTGGAGTGACTTGAACTCAGGTCTGAAAGCTCATAAACTTCTCCTCAGGCCTCCAACAGCATCAGAGACCACACAGTGAATCTTAGCTAGACTTCAGGGCCTGAGAGGAGGCATCCAGCCCAGTGTATCCACCAGCCATCTGTTGTATCTAGGAAGAAGAAAGAGGGTCCTTCCTCCCTCAGCCCAGTTGGACCAGGAGGAGCCTACCTCCCCGCATTCCTCCACAGAGCTCACCCCAGGCTGCCTCCCCTCAATCCCCACCCCCCACACACAAGGTTTCTAGCCCTGGTCCATTGGCTCTTCAACATGGCTCCCATAGTATGTTCCAAACACCATAGAACTCCACAGAAGCAGCACGGGCTTCTGGGCAAAGCCTGTCTTTGCCTAGTGGACAAGTACTACATGCTCTCTCGCAAATAAGGAAGCGAAAAAGTCGTGAGTGTAGAACAGTGACGGCTAGATTGGGGATGCACTGGGGGTACAGGGTTGCTAACGTGAGGCTGGATGTGTATATGTTACCTGCAGGAACGCGTGTGCCATATGCATGCGTTTGTATAGGAAATATGTGTAAATTTGCATATGATATATGCATGAGTTTGTGTGCATTATGTGCATAACTTTCTGTATGTTGTATACCTAAGTTTCTGTTCTTTGCATGAATTCTTGTATGTCATGTGCATGCCTTTGGATATGTTCTCTGTTTGAATTCCTATGGAACAGGCAAGAATTTGTTAGATGCAGGAATTCATATGTGTAATATGTCCGAATTGATATATGATACATTTATGGATTTGTGTGTGTTATGCATTATGCACTGTAATCATAAGCATATCTTATATGCATGTTTGTTGTATGCATGGATTTGCATGTCATATGCATGAATTTGTTTATGGTATGTGCATGAATGTCTGTATGTTATATGTCTAAATGTGTGTTACATGCATGAATTTGTGTATGTTTTATGCATGAATGTGTATATTAGATTATGAATTTGTATGTGTACTATGCATTTACTTATGTATGATACATTATGTGTTTGTATGTTAAATGCATGAACATGTATGCTGTATGCATGAACACATGTGTTACATGTGTTCGTCTCTGAGTTGTATGTATGAGTTTGCATATATTATATGCACAAATTTGCATCCTTTATATGCATAAGGTTGTGTGTGTTGCATGAATACATTTGTGGGGGTTGTATGCATGAGTATGTGTCATATCCATGAATTTGTGTATGTAATAAACATGAAATTGTGTGAATTATTATATGATGTGGAGTTCAACACATATGAATTTATGTAGGATATAGGTATGAGTTTGTATATGTTGAATGATGAACTTGTGTACTGTATCGGCCTGTTATATGCATGGATCTGTATGTCAGAGCATGAATTTGCATATGCTGTACATATGAATTTATGTGCATTGTGCACATCAATTGGTGTTACATGCATGATTTTTGTGTGTGGTAAGCATAACTTTATATATGTTATATGCCTGAATTGAAATATCATGCTGAACTCTATTAACATGTGCAATTAATATATCTTAATGAAAAGGAACAAAAAGGAAAACAGGCTTTTTAGTCCAACGAACAAGGTGTAGGAACTGGCATACCCTTGCCAGATGTATGATTTCTGGATCAAGTTTCTTCCTGTGTCCAGGTTCGGTGCCTACGGGGTGGGGTAGATGGACATGGGTGAACGTTGACTCTTCCTAGGAAAGGCACAGCCTATTGGCCACTTGTTTCTCTTCTGAGAAGTGTCCACTTAGCTCCTTTGCCCAAGTATTGACTGGGTTATTGATTCCTTGGGGAGGTTCATTTTTAAGCTTCTTATATATTCTGGTAGATGTATCTTTAAAGATCTTTAAATGTAGCTCTACATCTTCAAAGGTGTATCTTTAACCCATATGTCCTCCCATTCTGTAGCTGTCTCTCTAGGTTTCTGGATGTGTCCTTCGTCAGCAGAGAGTGTGTGGCTGGATGAAATCCCTGTGTCCCGCCTCTCTCCTAGCCACTGAGTTCCTGCTGTTTTGTTCTGGGAATTCCTGCCTGTGCCAAAAGTTCAAGTGTTTTTCCCTCTCTAGTCCTGTGATTGGTTTGAGGGACCTGCTCTTACATGGAGGTCTTTGATCTTCTTTGAATTGGTACTCGTATTCCATTCTAGTCCAGTTAAAACGGCCATCGGCAAAAATACAATCAACAATAGCGGGCACGGGTAGGCAGAGCAGGTGTCGGGGAGAGAGGGAGGCTGTGTGCAGAAGCAAAGCCGATCAGGAAGTATACACAGTTGAACAGCTAGGCACCAGTGTGGCACGCCTGTCATCCCAGCTACTCAGGAGGCTGAGATCTGAGGATCGAGGTTCAAAGCCAGCCTGGGCAGGAAAGTTCAATTAAGTCCAATCAGGTACTCTCCCCCACACACACCCCCCCCACACACAGGATAAAAGGCTGGAAATGGAGCTTTGGCTCAAATGATAGAGTGCTAGCCTTGAGCAAAATAGGGATAGCATCTAGGTCTTGAGTTCAAACCCCACAACTGGAAAAATAAAAGAGTTGCATAGGCTTAGGAGAGGACCAGGGCAGGGCCTCTGTCTAAAGCATGAGGCCGAGGTGATCAGCAGCGCCCCCTGGTCCCTGGGCTGCTGGGTTGTGCTCAGGCTGGGGTCTGGACCTCTGACTCCATGCTCTGACTGCACACTACAGCTACCCTTGGGCTGACTTCAGAGAGACAGTCCGGCATTTCTTTTCTAGTCCTTAGAGTAGATCAATTTCAGCGAGCTCTCCCTTCTCTGTGCCTGCCAATGCTGCACCCTAACTTAGATGTCTTAACATGCTTCCATTTTTAAAACTGAACCCATTGCTCTTCTATTTTTTTCTTCCCTCTCCTTCACTACAAAGTATTCTTCTTTACTATTGATTAATTGCTTTTATTATTATTTGGGGTGTGTGTGTGTGTGTGTGTGTGTGTGTGTGTGTGTGTGTGTGTGTGTGTTGACATGCATGCATGCATGCCTGTGCTGGGCTTGAACTCAGGGCCTAGGCACTGTCCCTAAGCTTTTGTGCTCAAGGCTAGTGCTCTACCACTTGAGCCACAGATCTACTTCTAGTGTTTTGGTGTTTAATTGAGGATAAGAGTCTCAAAGAGTTTCCTGCCCAAGTTGGGTTCAAACCATGATCCTCAGATCTCAGCTTCCTGAGTAGCTAGGATGACAGGTGTGAGCCACCAGCACTGGGCTGCTGTTGCTTATGATGTTGATGATGATGATGTAGTTGTTCAAAGAGGTTAAAATTCCATAAGTCAGGTTATGAGTGCAATGCTTCTTGGTGAATGCTCCCCCTCTGCTCTTATCCTCAAGTTATGTAGTTCTTTTTCTTTTACCTAATCATTGGATATGATGACTGCATCTCTTTACCCTCCCCACCCCCATTCCTGTGTTCCCCTGTGTCCTGTCCCTGTCAAGAGCATGTTTCTACGTCCTGGCATTCATGTTGATAGACCGTTATGCCTTTGGGCTCCTCACTTAAGTATTGCCGTTCCTCAGTCACTCTGTGAGTGCGTTGTCGCCGAGCATAGTTGTACTTTAGCTCCAGCTTCCACGCCTGAGAGAAAACATGCACCCTTTGTCACTCTGAGCCTGGCTTGCGTCGCTTCACACAATTTGTTCTAGGTGCAGCCATTCTCCTGCAAATGACAGAATATCATTCTTTCTAATAGATGAGTAGAAATTCCACGGGTCGGTGGCACACAGACTCCTGCTGGCGTGCTCATTTTCTCAATGCGTTGTGTGTCTTGTTTTAGTGACTGTTGTTCGTTCGTGCAGTTTTTTCCAGGAATATATTGCCGAAACAGGGCACAAGTCGGTTTCTGCTGGAGTTCTGAGAACAGTTTTGCAAGACAAAGTGAAGACACCTTTCCTGTCCAACAAAATGGAGTCCTTTACAAATGGATTGGGTTGGACTAATCTGGGCCTAGGGCCTCCCATGCTCCCCTCCAGTTTAGAAGGAGGAGTTCTTTGGATACTGACCCAACCACACGGATGCTAGGGAAAGTGGAGGGCAGGCGTCTGTTTTCTGAGTTCTCCAAGTTGGGTCAGGTTGCCACAGGGCGCCCTGGAGGGTGAAGGGGCTGTGGGGAAAGGGCTGGGACTGGGCTCCAGGAAAGGCCGGGCTGGTTCTGCATTAATTGGGTGTAGGCTCTTCATTAGTTAGGTCATCAGGTTTGGGGGAGAAATGACTGAGAATTAGACAATGTGGACCTAAAACTGAGAAGATTCACAAGGACAGCCATGGGCCCTAAGGAGGGAGAGAGCCAAGGAAAGCCAGCCCCAGGCACTGAGTTTTCAATTCCACCAATTCCATTCCTGTTGCAACCCCCTCCTTACTCCCCTTTATTTATCTATTTATTTAGTTAGTTAGTTAGTGCTGATCGTGGGGCTTGAACTCAGGGTCTAGGTGCTGCCCCTGAGCTTTCTTTGCTCAAGGCTAGCACTACCACTTGAGCCACAGCGACACTTCCAAGTGTGTTTTGTTTTTGTTTTTGTGTTTGTTTTTTGATGCCTAGTCACAGATAAGAATCTCACCAACTTTCCTGCCTGGGCTGGCTTTGAACTACAATCCTCAGATCTCAGCCTCTTATGTAGCTAAGATGACACATCTCCTTTCCCCTATTTTTTTTTGGGGGGGTCTGGTCGTGGGGCCTGAACTCTGGGCCTGGGCGCTGTCCCTCAGCTCTTCAGCTCAAGGCTAGCGCTCTACCACTTGAGCCACAGCACCACTTCGGGCTTTTTTTTTTCCATTTTGCTTATGTGGTGCTGAGGAATCGAACCCAGGGCCTCATGCATGCAAGGCAAGCGCTCTACCACTGAGCCACCTTCCCAGCCCCTCCCCTATTCTTTTAAAGTTTTAAATTGTTATTATAAAGGTGATGCACAGAGGGGTTACCATTGCATAAATGAGGTAGAGTCCATCCTCTTTAAAAAGAGAAAAAAAACTATTGGAAGTGAAGGAAGGGGTGACATTGCTCAAAAAGAAATGTACTCATTCCCTGACCTTAACCATAGCAATAAAATTATATTCTAAAATTATTGGGTCATTTTAATAGCTTGATAGTATCCCAGACTGATTTACATAAAGGCAGCAGTCTTCAAATGTGGCCTCGGAGCTTCTGTGTGCAGCAGTTAGGAGGACAATAATTCTTCTGCAGTTTGGACAGCAACTGCCACTAGAGCCTATCCTGGGGCTTGAATTCACAGCCTGGGAGCTATCCCTGAGCTCTTTTGCTCAAGGCAAGTGCTCTACCATTTTGAGCCACAGCACCACTTCTGGTTTTCTGGCAGTTCATTAGAGATAAGAGTCTCACAGACTCCCCTGACTAAGCTGGCTTTGAATTGCAATCCTCAGATCTCAGCCTCCTGAGTGGCTGTTATTACAGGCATGAGCCACAGCACCCAGCTATTTCTACCTTCTGGGTATTAATGTGTTGTCACAGATACTCACCCATCAGAGACTGTCACTTCAATGGGTAAGGAGATGAGGGAAGCTGAGACCAAGAAAGGGGTGATGGGTGCATCTTTGTCTAGAGCGATCATAAGCACTAGGGAAGGGCTGGGAAGGTGGCTCAGTGGTAGAGCGCTTGCCTAGCATGCATGAAGCCCTGGGTTCGATTCCTCAGTATCACATAAACAGAAAAAGTCAGGAGTGGCACTGTGGTGTGCTAGCCTTGAGCAAAAGAAGCTCAGGGACAGTGCCTAGGCCCTGAGTCAAGCCCCAGGACTCAAAAAAAAAAAAAAAAAGCACTAGGGAAAATGGTCAAGAGACAGACATGATCATTGGCCAGATAAGATATTTGCATGACCCACAGTTTGGGGTCATGAAAATATATATTGCATATATAATCATAAATAAATGTAATATAATATGCAGTATAATACATAATATATAATAATATAGTATGTACATTATACATAATATAATGTAATATAAATGTATTATCAGGCATTATATATACATAGATTATACATATGTCATATATAATTACACCTAATTATATATGATGTATTAAACCAATTACATATTGTAATTATATAGTCTATAATACATTAAGTATCATATATGAAATTAAATAAGGCATCAAATATTACTTATACATGAATTATTGCTACATAATTATATATGCTATATAATTATATATTCTCTATAATGTATATTATATGCATAACATACTATATTCTGTATATTCTATATAAAATATATACATATAATTCTTCAGAGGGAGAATGCAAAGATGTAAGGAAGTTATTGATAGAAATTAGGAGGTGGGTCTTTAATATTTGTCTGGGTACTAGAATAAATAGCAAATAGACTGAGGCCCAGGAGAAAAGCTGACTGGGATAGGAGATTGCTGGTGTTTCTAAGTTAAAAGCTGGTGACTCATGCCTATCATCCTAGATATTCAGGAGACTGAGATAGGAGGATCACAGTTCAAAGTCATCCCAGGCAGGGAAGTCCGTGAGCAGTGGCTCAAAATAGTAGAGCACTAGCCTTGAGCAAACAACAGCTCGGAGACAGTACTCAGGCATCGAGTTCAAGTCCCAGGATGGACTCTACTAGCAGTTGCTGTCCAAAATGCAGAAGAGTTGCTAACAGTGATAGTTGGATAGGCTCAGTCTGCTTCTTTATTTTATTTCCAACTTTAGCCTCTCTGTGTGAATCATCCCTGCTGTTGAAGAGTTTGAAAGTCCCTCAGCCAGTTCTGAAATGAGCCCAGGCCAGGGATCAGGGCTGAGGGAAGATGATGACCACCAGAATCCACTTTGCTTTCCCACAGTCTAAAGAAATGAAACAGAGCGAGAGAGCTTGTCAGCTAACTGGGAAAGGAAGAGGGCAGGGGTTTTCAGCTGTGCCCAGAGTCACTGTTCTTATGATTCTAAAATTAACAGGTTTGCTGGCACTGGTGCTCATATCCATCATCTTAGCTACTCAGGAGGCTGAAATCTGAGGATCGCAGTTTGAAGCCAGCTTGGGCAGGAAAATCTGTGAGACTCTTATCTCCAATGAACTGCCAAATTTTAGGAAGTGGAGCTGCGACTGGAGGAGCTCTAGCCTTGAAACAATATCTGAGAGTATGAGACCCTGGGTTCAAGCCAGAAGTGGAGCTGTGGCTCAAGTGGTAGAGTGCCAGCATTGAGCACAGGGACAGTGCCCAGACCCCAGTTCAAACTCCACTAGTGGCACAAAAGAAAAAAAATAGAAAATAAAATGTACAAGATTACAAATGGCTCAGGCTTTGTGTGTGTGTGTGTGTGTGTGTGTGTGTGTGTGTGTGTGTGTGTGTGTGTGTGTGTATACATGCACGCACGCCTTGAACTTAGGGCCTGGACACTGTCCAAAACTTTCTCACTCAAGGCTGGTGCTCCTCCACTTGAGCCACACTCCCCTTCTGGCTTTTGGCTGGTTTATTGGAGATAAGAGTCTCATAGATTTTTCCCTTCTCAGGCTGGCTTTAAAACCATGATCCTCAGATCTCAGCCTCCTGAGTAGCTAGGATGACAGGTGTGAGCCACCGGTGCCTGACTTAGACATTTTGATTAATACAATGCCAGTAGGCTTCTCACCTGTGTGTTAGAAATCATGGTGCAGATGCCTAGGTGGGCATCGGTTCCCACAGCCAGGAGTGGAGTCAGCATTGATGAGGGTTTCGCCTCTGCAGCCATCACTTGTATACACACACACACACACACACACACACACACACACACACACACACACACTCACGCTGTGCAGGGCGGTGACACAGCCGGGCGATGGGGGCCATGGTAGCCCCTCTGTGAGTCCATGATGTACATTCTGTGACATTTGAAGTGACACCACCACACACGGCCGCCCTCCAGCCTGCAAGCTTTCCGTCCTCCGGGGCCAGCCTCTGGGGCAGGGCAGATGACCTTGCACAGAGGGTAAAGTCAGCAGACGCTGCTGAGGGGGGACACGGTGGGGACTGGGGCTCTGCACTGGGGAAGACTTGCCAGCCATTTTCTTCTTTTAAAAGCCCAATTGAGTGGGCTCTGGTGGCTAACGCCTGTTATCCTAGCCACTCACAGGGCTGAGATTTGAGGATCACTTTTCGAGGCCAGCCCGAGCTGGAAAGTCGGCGAGACTCTTATCTCCAATAAACCACCAGAAAACCGGAAGTGGCGCTGTGGCTCACCTTGAACACAAAAGCTCAGGGATAGCACTCAGGCCCTGAGTTCAGGTCCTAGGATCAGCACAAACCAATAACATAAAAAATACATAAATACTTAAATAAATGAACCAACAAAACTTCCAGAAGTTTCCTATGAAGAAAACAAGAAAAGAAGAGAGTAGCTTCCTTGGGCTTGGGACTCCCAGCTGGACATGCTGGGTTCCCAGGGCCAGGTGTCCATCTGCAGCTGTCCATCCTGCTCAGCTGTCCTTCTGCAGCTGCTGAGTGTTCCCTATTATCACATCTGTAACACGTGCATGGACCTGGGGGGAAATCACACTGAGTGAAGTCGTCAGGCTCAGAGAGACTGCAGGACCTCCTCTTCCAGGTGGGAGTTAGATCTAAGATATCCACATACACCAGCACCAAACAGGAGACAAGAAATCGCACTCATGAGAATCTGTAATTCTCCAAACACATTTAGAGATGACAAAGACCTTTATATAAAGAGTGATCATGTGAAGGGCCGAGGGGCTATGGGGCTGGGGCAGCGCGGGTTCTAAGTGACCTGTCCTCTTAGAGCTGCAGAAACCACAGGTTCCACCTCCACACTCCTGGCCCCGCCCAGCCGCCAGTCACAGGAGAGGAAATGCAGCCAGCAGCTCTGCTGACTTCAGCAAAGAAGGCAAAGGTTGGAGATAAACACTGATGCCTTCAGATTCTCCTGGGTTCTGCATTCTGACTATAAGAGAAAGCCAGCCAGGCCCCATGGGCTCACGCCTGGAATCCTAGCTACTTGGGAGGCTGGTACCTGAGGATCACAGTTCAAACCCAGCCTGGGGAAGCAGGGGAAAAGGTCTGTAAGACTCCTCTCCAATTAACCATCAAAAAGCCAGAAGTAGAGCTGTGGCTCAAATAGCAGAGTGCCAATCTTCAGTGGAAGAACTTAGCAAGAGTTTGAGGCCCTGAGTTCAAATCTCAGTACCACAGCATGGGCACCCATTCTGGAGGCCTGAAGTCATGTTGCTGGCCAGGCCAGACCGCCTGAGACGGTGGGAAAGTCTCTGTTCTATGCTTTTTCCCCCCTCTTAATAGTATGACAAGAAGCACATGGTCCTCCGATGTTTGCTGTTGCTGTCATTCCCATCCCCAGCTCTAGAACCACAGCTGGCACCCATCCACTTTATGGGGCTGTTATCTAAAATGACTCATGCTGGATTAGGGGGCTCAGGCTTGCCCATTTTGGCAAGACTCCACTTTAATCCAGCTAAGTACGTCTTTAACACCCGTCCTTTCAAATGAAGAAGCGTCCTGAGGGTTGGGGTGGGGCGGGGGTCAAGGGGACAGGAGATGGCAGCATCTCTCCCGGAAGAGAAGCTGCTATTGGTCATCCAGTAGCCAATTGCATCGCTGCTTCTCAAGGAACTCAGCCAGAGCCACTGGTGGAGATCAGGGTGACAGCTGATGGAGATGTGACCTTATTCCCCAGCGAGGCTCAGTAAACAACACAGTAAACAACTCCCTCACCCTTGACTCCTCCCCTGGCAGCCAGGCCCTGTGCCCACACACTGCCCCACACTGTCCCGCATCGCACACAGAAGCCAAACAACTGCCCTTCCTTCCCCCCAGGACATAGAAGCCATTCTCCACTTTCACTTCTCAAATTAAACTTCTTGAAATTCCCAACAGAGGCAATCATGGTAAAGTTGAGATTGGGAATCCAACAGGATCACTAAGTTTGACTCGCAGAGCTGGCGGCTCACGCTTGTCATCCTAGCTACTCAGGAGGCTGAGCTCTGAGGATCACAGCTCAAAGCCATCCCAGGGCAGACAAATCTAAGAGACTCCTATCTATAACTCATCAGCAAAAGGCTGGCATGGAGGTGTGGGTCAGGTGGTAGAATACCAGCCTTGAGTGGAGAAAGATATGGGACAGCGATCAGGCCCTGAGTTCAAGCCCCAGCACTAGCCTAAGGAAGAAGTTTACTACACTCAGGTCTCCAGGCTCTGAGCCCCCATCTTAGCAGAGATCCCCTACTTTGAGGACTTATCAATCAAGCTGCAAAGAGGATTAGGGTGGAATTGATCTCTGCTGTTCTGAATCGTAACTATAACCGTAAAGGCCAGAATCCCAGGTCAAGAGGAATCTGGGTGGTACGTCCAAATGCACACGGTCTTGCTACATAGCACATCTGGTTTTGGTTCTGGTTTTTCTTTCTTAAGAGCCTCCTCATAATTACTAGGGAGGAAAAATCCTACTATGGGCTAACTACCTACTATGTGCCGGGCTTGTGCATTTGCACATGTGATGTTGTTCTGGTGCTCAGAAACTCCACCCATCCCTAACTCCATTATTCCCAGATAAGAACTTGAGTCGCAGAGAGGGCATCGGATTGGGGCACGGAGAGATGGCTGCCTCCCATTCCATCTAACGAGACTGGCACAACAGTCTCCTTCGCTGTGCTGTTCTTCAAATCATGTCGGTTCCCCCCTTTCAAGCCACAGAATGAAGTCACAGTTCCTACCCTGATCCTCAAATCCTCACAGACCCTCGGAGTCTGTCCCTGTCCCTGACTCTCTGTCTCTGTCTCTGTACTTGTCCCTGTCTGTCTCTGTCTCTCCCTGTCCCTGCCTCTGTGTCTCTGTGTCTTTGTCTCTGTCTCTGTCCCTGTCCCTGTCTCTGTCCCTGCCTCTGTGTCTTTATCTCTGTCTCTGTCACATCTCTATCTGTGTCTCTGTCTCTGTCTCTGCCTCTCTCTGTCTGTCTGTCTGTCCCCCCACCCCTCTAGTGCACATGCCCCAGACTCCAGACAGTGTGGACCAGCATCTCTCCATGACATTCATCTCTGTCTCCCAGGATTTCCTTCCACACTCAAGTGGAATCATCTTCACCTAAGTGTGCAGGGGGGGAGGGGGGAGGGGGTGTGTGAAGGGGGGAGGGGTTGCATGCACGCGCAAGGCCCAGGGCCGTGTTTAAGCCTGCTCCCCATGTGTGCACCTCACATAGGTGCCTGGTGCCAAGTATTAAGAACCTAATGATCCCAGCTACTCAGGAGGCCAAGATCTGCGAGTCCAGGTTCAAAGCCAACCCCAGGCAGACAAACCTGAGAGTCTCTTATCTCCAATGAACAACAACAAAAAACAAACTCAGAAGTAGAAGTTGGCTTGAGTGGTTGAGCACCATCCTTCAGCACAAAAAGCTATACAAGAGCATAAGACCCTGAGCTCAAGCTGCAACTCCAGCGTGTGCACATGTGCGTGCACACACACGCGCGCACACACACACACACACATGCACACACACGCACGCACACACACATGCACACACACACACACACACATGCGCGCGCGCACACACACACACACACACACACACACACACACACACACACACACTGCTGGTAGAGGTGAGAAAGGGAATCATTCTATGTGAGGGTGCTCTGTTCATGTGATAGACTATTTTCTGTCACTATGACCAGTGCCCAGAAATCACTGAAAGGAGTGGCGGCAGTCACTTCAAGGGGTGGGGAGGATTTATTTCAGCCCACACTTTCAGAGGTTTCAATCCTCGGTCGCTTGGCTCCGCTGCCCCTGAGCGTGTTCATCGTGAGGCAAAGCACCAGGGCAGGGAGAGTGTGGTGTGGTGGGGGAAAATGGTGACCCCATTCAGGAGGAGGTAGAGGCATGGCGAGGAAGGGTCCAGGTCCAAGATGGCACCCTCCAGTCACAATCCTCCTTGTCACAGTCCATCAGTGGACAGGCCCGTGGATGGGAATCAGCGCTCTGCGGTCTCCAGCACCTTCCAGAGCTCCGGGGGATGTTTTGCACTCGGATCCTAACCACTCATGAGGATGTGGCTCCCCGGCGCATGCTCTCACGCTTTAGTCATCCGAAAAGAACTCCTCCAGGATGGAAATCAGAATCATGGCTCCTGGGCCCCATTGAGTCTATGGCTGTTCAGGGGAGAGGGGGTGTAAATAAAATACTTTTGGGAACCCAGCTATGTTCATTGGGGTTTTTTCTTTTTTTTATAGACTATGTAATATTTTCTTTTTGTTTGGGGCAGGAGGCAGGAGGGAAGTACGGGGTGCAAGGGAGGGGAACAGGTGGATTTTTGTCTTTGTTTCTCTGAAGCACTGGCAGCTGATGAAGGCAGGCTCACCTGAAGGGCACATCTTACACGTGTGACAGAGCCTGAATTTCCAGAGGGGACAACTGGGGACAACTGTCTTCTGCGGACACAGTATGCGAGCCGGCGTCAGGTGGATACGTTCTAACTGTGATTCTGAGAACGGGCAAAAGTGACCCAGTGACCGGGGTCCCCGGTCCGAGCGTGCAGCCAGGCTGCACACACCGCTCCCAGCGTGGCTTGTACAGAGCTGGGGCCCCAGAAGCACGCAACCCCCAAACAGATGGGGGGGGGTTCTTCTCCATTCCCCCCACCCCCACTCATGAATGCCTTCCACACTCCGTGGCAGCCCCGTTTCCTCTATGGGACACGAGGGTCAGTTTGGAGGCTAATGGCCTCCATATGGACAACACAGAACCAAAATGAGGCGCAGCTGCTCGCTGCCCCTGCCAGGTGAGGGGCTGAGCCGGCGCTGTCTCAGAAAGCAGCAGTCTCTCTCAGTGACCCTGGAACAGAAGCGGGATTTGAAGGGACAGGACACGGGGCCGTGGTTTGGAAATGGAGAGGGTGTCTTCACTGCAGCTATGGGGTTCACACATCCGATTCCTTTGGCCCTCGGGGAGCCATGGCTTCTAATCTCCACCTCTGACAAACTGCTCCCCAAGCCTCCTCCATCTCACAGCTGCCCCAGAGCTTTCTGCTTCCCATGGCCCACCTAGCCAGGGCACGGGTTTCACGTTTGATTCCCCCCCCCCCACACACACACACAGTTTAATGACTTAGAGAAATGATGAAATGGATTTTCAGAGTGGAAAGCCTTATAACAACTCACAGTTGAACAAAATGAATACCAGGTATTGGAGATGCTGCGGGGAGAGAGGTCAAGGGGAGGGGAGGTGGAGGAAGGGAGGAAGCAGGGGGAGAATGGAGTCATAATATTCAAGGCACAACCACTGCGACCAGGAAAATGGGGGTGGGGTGGGCGGGGTGGGGAGAGATGGGGAGAATAACGGAAGGGGTGCAGCCGATCAGCACGCATTGTCCTCATACGCTGACTTGTTGAATGGTAACCCCTTTGAACAGCTACTTTAAAATACAGACAGAACGTTCTTCCCCCATGGTATAACCCCTGTTTTCACTGTATTTGATTCCGGTGTCCTACATTTTTTTTGAGGGGGGGGTCCAGTCGTGGGGCCTGAACTCTGGGCCTGGGTGCTGTCCCTCAGCTCTTCAGCTCAAGGCGAGCGCTCTACCACTTGAGCCACAGCACCACTTCCGGCTTTTTTCTTTTTGCTTATGTGGTGCTGAGGAATCGAACCCAGGGCCTCAGGCATGCAAGGCAAGCGCTCTACCACTGAGCCACCTTCCCAGCCCCAACCTACATCTTGTATATACATTTTTCTAATTTGGGGAGGGAAAAGGAAATAACAAAATGCTGAAATAAGGATATAGGTTGACTCTTGTAACAATGAGCTGTACAAAACACTATGTGGAAAATGAACTTTACAACTTGGTGGGGGGGAGTTGGGGAGGAAGGGATGATAGGGGAAAAACAAAGGAGAAAGTAACAATGCTAGATAGGAAAGGTACCCATTACCTTACTCATGTAACTGTAATCCCTCTGTACAACATCCTTACACTAAAATTTAAAAAATACAGACAGATAGATAGATTACTGGGGGCTCACACTTGTAATCCTAGCTACTCAGGAAGCTGAGATTTGAGGACTGCAATTTGAAGCCAGCCCAGGCAGGAAAGTCTAATGAGACTCTTATCTCCAATCAACCAGAATCGGTGACAGCCTTGAACACAAAAGCTCCTCAGGGTTGGGCCAGGACCCTCAGTCTTCCCCTCGTCGTCATCTCCCGGTCTTTGGCAGATGTGATTGTCTGGGGCCTGGGCATTCTCAGGGATGCCTGTCCCACTGGGGACCAAGTAGAACCCATCGTGGAGGAGACCTGTGTATTCTTAAAATGAACATCATGATAGGGAAGAGAAGAGTTCTGGGCTCTGGGAACTCATCCATACCAAGCCCCACGCCAGACAGCGAATACATGCAAGCTTTTCCTCACCGTGAAAGGCTGGGAAGAACACATCCACTGGGTGAAGAGTTGAGACAGACACAGCCATTGGAAGAGAGGCTGAGGAATTGAGAGAGACCCTTCCATTGGATAAGAGATTGAGGAGTTGAGACAGATGAGAGGCTGTTTTTACCAGAAGGAGTCGGGGGGGGGGGGGGGGGGGTGGAAAAATCACATCAATCCCACAGGTGTGCCTGGGGCTATCCTTGATTAGGTTTATTATAGTTGCCACCATCTATTAGCAGCCTGCACCACACACATGAATTGAATGAGCCATTTTAGTAGTCTTGGACAGAGAAGGCCCACATCCATCCATTCATCCATCCATCCATTCATCTATGCATTCATCCTTCCAGCCATTCATCCATCCACCCATTCAAGTATCCACCCACCCATCCACCTACCCTCTCATCCACCCATCCACCCATCCATCCATCCACCCACCCATCCATTCATCCATCCATCTATCAACCCATCCACCCACCCATCCATCCATCCATCCCATCCATCCACTCATTAGGACAATGGTTTTCAAACTCTAAATTTCATCTGGAGAGTTCGTGGAAACAAGAGTTCTGGAACTCATCTCAGATTCTCAATACAGTATGCTGGAGTGGGTCCTGGGAATTTGATTTTTTTTTTAGAAAGTTCCTGAATGATGCTGATTCTTCTGATCCAGAGACCACACTTTGAAAACCAGTGCCTTAGGTCTTTGTTTGAGATGATGTTCTCTTCAATTTCTTCAGTGTTGTGGTATTATTTCTGACTTCCTAACTTGGCCCACACGTTTGGGGACACTCAAAAGATCTTCCTTGGTTCTTTACATCTTAATGGTTCTTATCTCAATGTCAGGAGCCTAGGCAAGCATTCTATCAGTTGTTGAGTATATCCAATTATAGACTCTAAGACTAGGGATGTAATGATCCTTCGGGCCTAATTTAAACAAATATGAGCCAGGAGCCTATGAATCACCTGATTCTGCAAGCATTTATTCTGATAATGCCTGTGAACCCTTTGGGGACTAAATGGAAGAATATTCGCTGGAAATGCTTCCAGTAGCAGCCTCCAGAGAACCGCGTCTACCCTTTAGTCAAATTAGCTCTGAGTGTGTGATGTGGATGTGCCCGGGATCTGAATTGACTTTGACCTGGACCTTGACCTTGAGTTTGTTGCAATAACTGATTCCACCAGCCTTCTTCTGCTCAGACCTTAAGTTTGTCTAGTTGCTTTTGCTGATCAAGCCAAGGTGCACCTTCCTCAGCTGCCCATTAAATTTTACCTGTCAGACAGTACACTCACCAGGTCAAAGTACTGCCCTTCCTTCCAACGCTTCTTTACCCTGACATCCATCATAGAAATTACGTCTCCCCAACAATGCTTGGTAAGAAATGTACCCATTACCTTGCTCATGTAACTGAAACCCCTCCTCTGTACAGTATTCTCACAATAAAAAGCTTATTTTTTTCAAAAAGAAATTACATCTTCCTCTCCTCTGATGTCTCAGGGCCACCACCTGACCCCTGGCATTCTGGGAGCCGGTCACATGAGGGCATACTATTTTCCCAGCTGGCCAAGGACAGGGCCTCTAATCTGCTCTGTTGTTTGAGACATTTTCCCCTCCAGTGTGTCTGCATCGTCTGGAGGAAGAGGATGGCTGCTGCTGGGGCTCACCCTAGCTCAGGAAGGCAAACGTCTTATGATATTTAATAATTCTGTTTTAATATTTTCACCTTTCTGCACCTACCGACCCTTGCTTCAGAGTGCTGCCCGAGCAATTTCCTACATCTCCTCCTAATTTACTACAGGTCATTGTTGGGTCAGGAGCCAGTCTAGCAGTGATTTGGAACATTCTCATTGTCCTTTCTAAGACACTAAATCCGGAGGGGGGGGGGGGGGGCGGGCCGATCGGTAAATTCCTGCCACTCAGCCCGTATATATCTGAGTCCAGGCTTGTCTGTGTCTGGGTCTGTGTGCGCATATGCGCACGCTGGTCCTAGGGTTTGAACTCAAGGCCTGGACCCTATCCCTTTGTCACTCAGGCTAGCACTCTACCACTGAGGCACAGCTCTACTTCTGGAGGGTGGTTAAAAAGGAGATAAAAGTCTCAGACTTTTCTGCCTAGGCTAGCTTTGAACCTGTGATCCTCAGATCTTAGCCTCCTCCTGCGTAGCTAGGATGACAGGTGTGAGCCAACAGTGCCCAGATGCAGTCATTTTTTTTTTTATTAACTCAGGAAAACAGAAACACCAATAATATTAATATTAACAAAACAAAATACTGGAAGGCAGCCTTGAGGGAGGAGGGAGGAAGGAGAAGGGAGGAGGGCTGAGCAAATGCAGTCACAATATTCAACATACATTATGTGACAATTGGACTGTGTCACTTGAAGGTGGAGATGGGGGGAATGAGAGAGAACATTGTACTCACAACCTGACTTATTTCTTTGTACAGGTACTTAAAATATATCTTAAATTATATATACAGATATCTGCATATATGTAAGCTTGCTGGCTCGCAAGGCAGCATCCGCATAGAGGAAACACTGAGTGTCCAAGCAGACAGGATGACATGATTTCCTTTTTGCCTCTGTAGGACTCAGGCCGGAAGAGTGAGACGGGAATCCCTGAGGAGACGCACCACCGAGGAAGAAGTTGATTCCATTTGCTTCCTTCCTGCTTAAAATGGGACATATCCAAGGACTTTACAAATGCTGGCATGCTGCTTATTCTTACAGAGACTCAAGGACTCTGAGAGGCAGCCTGCTTCCCAGGCAAAATGAAGCCCCAGTGGCTCATGCCTGCAACCCCAGCTACTTGGAAGGATGAGATCTGAGGTTCATGATTGGAAGCCAACCCCAGGGTCCCCAAAGTCCCTGAAACTCTTACCTCTAATTAGCCAGCAAAAAGCCAGAAGTAGAGCTGCAGCTGTGGATTTCTTTTCATTGAAAAAGCATGGCTTCGGCCAGTACTTCATTCAAATTACTTTCATGGTTGTGATTTCATCATAGATCTGAAGACCTTGTTTTGGCAAAAGAGATGAAATGCTGAGGGAACACTGGGATGGACCATTAAAAGTTCAACTGAGCTGGGCATTGGTGGCTCATGCCTATCACCCCAACTGCCCTGGAGATTGAGATCTGGGGATCAAGGTTCAAAGCCAGCCCAGGCAGGAAAGCCCATGGAACTCTGATCTCCAATGAACCACCAGAAAACCGGAAGTGGCACTGTGGCTCAAGCAGCAGAGCACCAGCCTTGACCATAGAAGTGCAGGGACAGTGCCCAGGCCCTGAGTTCAAGCCCCAGAACCAGCGTCACATTTTTACAAAGCCAGAAATGAAACTCTAAACTAAAGGAAAGGGCCAGGAGAGCAAATATAGTAAACACTTGACACAATTTTTAACGTGTTTCTTGTGGTGATTTCTGAACTTGTAACATCACTGCCTTGGCCCCCAGGAGTGAGGAGAGTTTCCATGTACATCGCTGCTAATAATGCAGACTGCACCCCAGTGTGCTGACTGAACACTGTGCCCCAGGCCACAGGCCGGGTACCCAACTCCAGGACCTCAAGACTGACACTCTACCAGTTGAGCCACAGCTCCACCTCTGGCTTTTTGCTGGCGAATTAGAGGTAAGAGTCTCATGGACTTGGTGCTGGTCTTCTTCATTTTGCATGGAAATCAGGCTGCCTCTCAGACTCTAAGTCTCTGTAAGAATAAGCACCACACCAGCATTTGTAAAGCCCTTGGCACCTGGCTGCCATGAGCAAGGGAGAATTCACGAATCCTCTCACGTTACCCATCCATCTTGTTTTCACCCTGTCCACTTACTTGCCGTCCTTTATTTTTAATCAGAAAATAAGTTACCTCAGCGCCAAGGAATTTTTTTTAAAAGATCTCAGAGAAAATACGATTGAAGGAGATTGGATGAAGGCTATGAAAAATACATTTCCAGCCAAACAAACAAGATATCCGGTGACTCAATGCCAGGCTGTTTTTGTTTACCCTTGGCTCCTGAGGTTTTCTGAATTTAATCAGAGCATTTGAGGGCAGATCGATGACATCCTTTCTCTCCAAGGTCTCACGTGCAGTGTTGTCTCCCTCACTGAGCGAGGGGTAAAGAAAAAGAAAAGCCATTAGGGAAGGGAAGATAGAGCTCACTTCCTGTGTATCTGAGTATATTTGTGAGTATCATCAGACATGTGTTTTTGTAGTTTTTCTTCTTGCCAGACCTGGGGCTTGAACTCAGGGCCTGCACACTGTCCCTGAGCTTTTTTGCTCAAAGCTGGTGCTCTACCGCTTGAGCCACAGCACTACTTCTGCCACTCTGCTGTTTGAACCACAGCACCACTGCCATCATGTGTTTTTGGTGGTTAATTTGGGATAAGAGTTTCACAGAATTTCCTGTCTGGGTTGGCTTTCAACTGAGATCCTCAGATCTCAGCCTCATGAGATGTTAGGATGACTGGCATGAGCCACAGCACCTGGCAAACAAGTCTTTTTTTTTTAATCTGCTTGATGTGATTTACCTAATCAATTATAGTTGAGCAGATCAGAGCTAATTTTACAGGGAATGAAAGTGGGTTGGTATTTGGAATGAGGCACACATTCAGCCAGACATTATATATGAATGGAATTTTCAGAGGGTGGAAGGGTGGCTCAAGTGATAGAGCACCAGCCTTGAGCTGAAAAAAAAAAAGCTAATAAAGAGCACAAGTCCCTGAGTTCAAGCCCCAGAGCTGGCATTAAATAAGTAAATAAGGGGCTGGGAAGGTGGCTCAGTGGTAGAGCGCTTGCCTTGCATGCATGAGGCCCTGGGCGTGATTCCTCAGCACCACATAAACAGAAAAAGCTGGAAGTGGCACTGTGGCTCAAGAGGTAGATCGCTCACCTTGAGCTGAAGAGCTGAGGGACAGCACCCAGGCCCAGAGTTCAAGCCCCACAACTGACCCAAAAAAAATAAATAAAATGTAATTTGAAATATGGAATAAATAAAATTAAACACAGGTAAATGAATGAAATACTTGAGTTGAGGTAAGCAAATAAAACAAAATAAATAAAATGAAATTTTACTCGTTTATTTTTTGTCCATCGTGGGGCTTGAACTCTGGGCCTAGGCACTGTCCCTCAGCTCTTCAGCTCAAGGCTAGGGCTCTACCACTTGAGCCACAGCTCTACTTCTGGTTTTCTGGTGGTTTATTGGAGTTAAGAGTCTCACAGGCTTTCCTGCCTGGGCTGGCTTTGAACCATGATCCTCAGATCTCAGCCTCCTGCATAGCTTGCAGGCGTAAGCCCTGGGCGCATGGCCAAACTGAACATTTTAGATGATTTTTTTTAAGTGAAATTATCTTCAAATGAGGCAGCAGATAGTTAAAACTGAATCTTTCTGGGCCTAGTGTAATCCCAGCACTTGGAAAGCTAAGGATGGACAATCTCTTCTCTTTTGTTTCTTTCTTTTTATTTTAGGTCCAAGACAGAGACTCCAACAAATTTTCTCATTGGCTGGTGCTCTACCAACCTAGCTCTGCCTTCGGCGTGCGGCTGGTGATGTCTGCTTCCAGGCCAGGCTGGGCTATATAGCAGGGCTGTTCTCAAAAACCAAGGCAAGCCACAACATACACACACCAGAGCTTCACCTGGCACTGGTAATAACCACAAGTTTGAACTAATTTGAAGAGGTAAAGAGAAGATGCTGGACTGAGAACAGAACAGCTTTGAATATGGAAAAGAGTCCTAACTTCACTCCACAGCCCTGAGAACCCACAAGAACACTTTGAAGGTTTATAATGAATGAAAATTACACTGAGAGTGAGGCCAAGTAGGAGTGGAGCAGAGAAGCTGGACACGGGGGATGCAGGAAGGACACGGGGACACGGGAAGGACTTGGGCGGGTGACAGTAGCTGAGGAACCTGGTGGAAGTGAGGTAGGCAGAGCTGAAGTGATGGGAATCTGACAAAATTGGTGAATAAACAAATGAGGATGAAAATTAAGGCCACCACTGGTGGCTCACACCTGTAATCCCAGCTATGCGGGAAGCTGAAATCTGAGGATCATGGTACAAAGCCAGCCTTGGTAGAAATGTCTGTGAGACTCTTATCTCCAATGAACTAGTGAAGAAGCTGGTAAAGAGCTAGTCTTGAGCAAAAGAATCTCAGGAAGCCAGGTGCTGGTGGGTCACACCTGGAATCCTAGCTACTCAGGAGGCTGAGATCTAAAAATCATGGTTCAAAGCCTGCCCAGGCAGGAAAGTCCATAAGACTCTTATCTCCAATGACCCATCAGAAAACCAGAAGTGGAGCTGTGACTCAAGTGGTAGAGCCCTAGCCTTGAGCTGAAGAGCTTAGGGACAGTGCCCAGGCCCAGGATTCAAGCCCCATGACAAAGAAGAAGGAGGAGGAGGAGGAGGAGGAAGAGGAGGAGGAGGAGGAGGAGGAGGAGGAAGAGGAGGAGGAGAAGGATAATTATTATTCAGGGACAGTGCCTAATGCTTACTTTATGTTAACACATCAAGTGATTCATTTTCACATAGGACCTATCCAAGAATTTATTGACTTTAATTGAATTTTCTCATAAAACAGTTCATAGTATATATTTCAAATTTCCTAGAATTTTTTGCTTTTGCTGTTTGAACTTCTATCATTATCATGTGTGAAATTTTCACGTCATTCATCCGTGTCTGTGCTTTATTCTCTGTCATTATGTACTTGAATTATCAGGGCATATTTTTGTGCGTGTACTAGGACTGGTATTTGAGCTTAGGGCCTCATTCTGTCACTTTTTTTTCCACTCAAAGCTGGGGCTCTACCACTTGAGCCACAGCTTAACTTCTGGCTTCTTGATGGTTCATTGGGGATAAGTCTCATGCGCTTTTCTGCCTGGGCTGGCTTTGAACTGCCATGCTCACATTTCAGCCTCCTGAGTAGCTAGGATTACAGGTGTGCACCCACCAGCACCAGAGAGTAACAACATTTTTTTGTTTTTTTTGAGGAAAAAAAATCCATACCTCTAGTGGCAATAGATTCCAGATCTATTTTTATGGTAAATACCAAATTTCTCTTTAATTTTGTCTTTTTCCTTAGTTCAAATTCTTTTGGAGTATTCTCTGAACAATGGATTGAGTTAAAAATCGAAGGTTAGTAAGAAAAAAATGAGTAATTAATTTAAAATGGCATACACGAGGGTGAAAAGAATTTTTTAAGGTTGCATCCTATGAGAGAGGAAGAGGGGGGCCTGGGTGTGTGATGGTGCGAGAGCGAGGGGCCACGGAGAGAAGCCGCTGCAGGGATGCTTGTGTGTCAGGAGGACCCCCCCAGCAAGGACCTGGGCTGCATCAAGGACAGTCCCATGTAGAAGGTTGCTGTTTGCCTGTACCTGTACTGAGGGTATAAATGCCAGTGTTTATAAGGATGAACTTTTATAAGTATAGGGATTTCTAAGTATAAACTCATAAATGGCAGTGCGAGGAGAAGAGGCGGGGGAGGGGAGAGGGAATGGGTGAAAATGGGTGTAGCCTACAACAGGGGGTGTGGCCTACAACAGGGGGTGTGGCCTACAGGGGTGTGGTCTGCATGAGGGGTATGGCCTACAACCGAGGGTGTGGTCTGCAGGAAGGGGTGTGGCCTACAACCAAGGGTGTGGTCTACATTGGGGGATTGTGGCCTACAACCGAGGGTGTGGTCTGCATGAGGGGGTGTGGCCTATAATCGAGGGTGTGGTCTGCATGAGGGGGTGTGACCTACAGGAGGGATGTGGCCTACAACAGGGGGTGTGGCCTACAGGGGTGTGGTCTGCATGAGGGGGTGTGGCCTACAACTGAGGATTTGGCCTACAACCAAGGGTGTGGTCCACACTAGATGTGGTTTACACTCCAGGACACTCCAGGCTGTGGTCTATATCTCGTGAACTTTCCTATCTGGGCTGGCTTCAAAACATGATCCTCAGACCTCAGCCTCTAGTAGCCGGGATGACAGATGTGAGCCACTGGCACCTGAATGGAAAACAGATCTGTTTTGAAAATTTAGAATTCTCCCCTGGCCATTTGTGGCCATCCAGTGCCTTTCTCTCCCCTGAGAACAAATTCACACCAGCCTGAATGTGATTGCCCTACCAGTATGAGTTCTGGAAGATTCAAACTTACCAAACTTCATGGCTCTTTGAATTGTCTTCTTGGACTGGCCCAGTAGGTCACATACTTCTCTACCTGTTTGCCAGGCCTGATGAAGAGGAGATTGGGCACCAAACTGGCTGTATTTATCAGAGTGGTAGCAGCAGAAATGGTATATTCACATGGGAAACTTGCAGAAATCAAGAGAGAGAAAGTGAGTAAAGACACGGGGGAGAAGACGGCTTACACCTGTAAACCTAGCCACTCAGGAGGCTGAGATCTGAGGATTGGAGCTTGGGGCCAGCCCCAGATAGACAAAACCAAGAGCATCTTATCTCCAATGAATCCACAAAAAGCCAGAAGTGAAGGTATGGTTCAAAAGGCAAACTCCAGCTTTGAGCAGTTAAAGCTAAAGGATAGTACTCAGGCCCTGAGTTCAAGTCCCAGTAGTCACACACACACACACACACACACACACACACACAGAGGATCCTAGCTGTTCAGAAGGCTGAGATCTGAGGATCATGGTTTGAAACTAGCCTGGGCAGGAAAGTCTGTGAGACTCCTGTCTCCAATTCACAGGCAGGGGAAAGCCAGAAGTGGCTCTGTGGCTCAAGTGCTAGCCTGAGCAAAAGGAGCTCAGGGGACAGTGTCCAGAATCTGAGTTCAAGCCCCAGGACTAGAAAACAAGCAAACAAAGCTGGGGGTGGGGGTGGATTTTGTTGTAAACAACTCTTTCTGGAGTCTTGTGTTTCTCTGTTGGCAGATGAGTGGCTGTCTCATGAAGCAGGTGGCCACAGAGGAGAACAATGGAAGGCCAGGCTTTCCCCCTCCAGATCCCAGGGCAAACTTGGTCATCTTAAAGATGAAATCTCTTTCTGGGGCAAAGCTGGCCCACTCTGGAAGCTCTGGGTTCCATGATGCTGGGCATCTCAGCTGTGATGGAATTTAACTTCCAGTGGGCCCTCTACCTATCCACCTTGACATCTAGGGGACAAAGAGGAATGTCCTCCCTCCCCGCCAAGCACGCTGTTTATGATGGTTGTGAATCTCGAGTCAAGTGCCTCAGACTCAGGCCCCAGGGAGGCTTGTGGCCTCTGCCAGTGTCCCACGCCGCTCTGATGAGTTAAATCACTTCTTCAGAGAAGAGTCAACTCTCCAACTGTTTACCATTCTAAGCTGTGTACACAAACACTGGAGATGTAATAAGACCCCAACACTCTCATGCTTTCCTTACTCTTCTTGCTATTTAATTTTCATTTTGCCTGTTCTCACGTCTGCTTTGGGGAAATGAATTTTAGAAGGGTATTTTTGTTTTGTGGGTTTTTTGTTTTGTTTTGTTTTGTCAGTTGCGGGGCTTGAACTCAGGGCCTGGGTACTCTCCCTGAGCCTCTTTGTGCTCAAGATTAGTGCTCTACCACTTGAGCCACAGTGCGCTGGCTTTGAACCGTGATCCTCAGATCTTAGCCTCCTGAGTAGCTAGGATTACAGTCATGAGCCACCAGCACCCAGCTTTAGAATGGCATTTTTGCCCGATCCAAATTCTTTGAGCTTTGCTTAGAAAGACATTCCATTGATAAGTTCATTTAGAGAGAATGATATCTTTTTGTTGTTTTTGGGGGCCGGTACTGGGGCTTGATTGGACCTCTCGCATTCCTCTGGCTTTGTTGCTCAAAGCTGGTACTCTACCACTTGAGCTATACTTCTGGCTTTTTAGTGGTTAATTGGAGATAAGAGTCTTGAAGGTTTTACTGCTTTGAACTATGATCCTCAGATCTCAGCTGGGATTACAAACCAATCAGAGCCACCAGGGCCTAACTTGTCTACTTTTTAAATTAAATTTATAATCAAATTTGCCTGTCCCAAATTCATTCGGATTTACGACAGAAACCCATTCAGTTGATAAAATTAATTTAGCAAGAAGTGATATCTTTTAATAAAGTTTTCTTCTCTGGAAATGTGATATATTTGTCTTTCTATTTAAATAGTATTTTATGTTTCCCAGTGGTATTTTGCCATTTTCTTTATACAGATCCTGCACGCTTTGTGTTATATGTATTTGCGGTTTACATGTAATTGTGCTTTTTATTAAAATAAGTTGAATGAGAGGATGCTGTATTTTTTAATTGGTTAGTATTAGCTTGGGAAAAAAACAATTTTGTGTACTTATTTTAGAACAGTTGCAATAAATTCTCATAGCTGTCAGGTCGCTTCTATTAGCTCTGCTGTGCAGATGAGCAAAACAGCTGTACACGGAAAGAATCTTATCTCTGTCTTCCCAATAGCTATCCTTCTTGTTTATATTATATCTGTCCTTCTTGTCTATTATTATTATTACTTATCATTATCTTACTTATTATTATCCTATGTTATTTTTACATTACTATTATCCTATATTATATCCTTCTTATTTTTTCATCCAAGACTGGTTCTCTACCTCTTGGGCTTCACAGCTCCACTTCTGGATTTTGGGTGGTTAACTGGAGACAAGAGTCTCAAAGATTTTCCTGCTCATGCTGGTTTTGAACCATGAGCCTCAGATCTCAGCCCCCCAAGTGGCTAGGATGACAAGTGCAAGCCACTGGTGGCTGGCTCTGATGGATTTTTGTGGTTTTGTTTTGTTTAACACAACTGCTATTGACTTTTAACAGATAGCCTCAAACTCATAATCCTCCGGCCTCAGCCTCCCAAGTGGCTGGGGTTACAAGTGTGTGCTAATACTCCTGTCTTCATTTTTAGAGAGTACCCTTGGGATCACTCCTCAGGGCCAGGGGCGGCCCATAGCCCACCAGTCTGACAACCCTGACAGTCGAGGCTGTGAACCTCTGGAGAATTCTAAACAGGAGACATCAACTTGGAGAAATCGCTGTGAATTTCATTTTGGACATGCTCAGTTGGAAACAAACTGGTTCCAGCCAGGAAATGCCTTGAGTTCTGCCCTTCATCCTCAGCAGTGGAACTCTCCAGGAGGGATTTCAGAGCCAGCTGACGCCCGCTTACTGCCTCCTCCTCCCCAGCAGCAGCCCTGTCCATCCGCATCCTAAGACCTCCGCCAGGGATTAAGTGTGGTATCACCATATCTCTCATACACTCTAAATTGAAGGAATTTCTAGCATAAGGAACAATAAAAAGGAGCATTGGGGATGGTAGTACATGCCTGTAATCCCAGCATGTGGAGGCCAAGGCAGGGCGGTTGGGAGTTCAAGGCTGTCTCAGCCAACAGAAAACACCCACAAGCTATTAGTATGTTCCAGGTTCAATCATAATCCAGGGGCCCTAGCCGCAGGCAAGGGTGGACGGCACCACGGAGCACAAGGCACCTGTGCTTCCCAGAACTTGGGCCCCCCTGTGTACCTCAAGGCTTCCATCGCTCCCCCAAACCTCACGGTGTTTTCACACACTCAAAGCCCATGAGTCAGAAGAGAGGGTCAAGAGTGACCGGAATTGTGTGCAGAAGTTCAGAGAGGTTGCGTAGCCCACTTAACTGCACACAGCTCATTCGTGGTGACCTCTGCTCCACCGGTGGCTTCTCCTCCTGAGGCTGCAGCCCCCAGACATCCTGCCAGCTCAGCCGGTGGGGGAAGGGGGACTCCCCTGAGAGCAGCAGACAGTGGACAGCTGGGAAGGGAAGCCGCATTCAGAAGCCTCCAGAGCCCGTCTCTGCCCTCCCTCCCCTCCCTCCTCCTTCCCCTCCTTTCTTTGTTTCTATCCTCCCCTCCCTCCCTGCCTCCTTCCCTCACACCTTTCTTCCTACCTTCTTTCCTTCCTCCCTCCCTTCCTACGTTCCTTTCTTCCTTCCTTTCTTTATGACAAGACCAGGACTTGAACTCAGTACCTGAAGCTTGTTCAGTGGCTGGTGCTCTGGCCACTGAGCCAGGCTTCCAGCCCTGGAAGAAGGAAGTTTACAAAAGGACCACTGGCACCTGTCTGTCCCTCGTCCTCTCATCCCTTATCGCTTAGCCAATGCCAATTGGTTTGATTTTGTTCTAGCTGAAGCAGATGTTTAGATATTTAGATGGGTTAGCTATTTCCGGGGATGCGTTTGGCATCGCAATGGAATTGTCAGGGGAAATGGACAGCGGGGCTAATGCTGGAACCAGAGCTGGGTGGATGGCATGAACAAGTTATTTTAGAACAAAACCCACAGCATAATAGAGAAGGAGGTAGATGGCTAAACTGGAGAGAGGAGGGATGGAGAAGTGGGGGAAGGGGAAGAGGGGGAGGGGGAGAGGGGGGAGGGGGGAGGAGGGGAGGAATGGAGGAAGGAGGAGAGAGAGGAGGAGAAGGAGGAAGAGAAGGAGGAGGAGGAGGAGGAGGAGAGGGAGGAGGAGGAGGAGGAGGAGAGGGAGGAGGAAGAGGAGGGGGAGGAGGAGGAGGAGAGGGAGGAAGAGGAGGAGAGGGAGGAGGAGGAGGAGATGGTTTGACATTTCTTAGCAGCAGGGTGGTGGGGGTGGGGGGGATCAGACTGACCCCACTAGAAATCCAGGAGATCCCAGATACCAGCTGAGCTCTAGCCCATCCCGGCATCTGGGATGATGGTAGCAGCCTCATACTTCATCACATTCAATCACACTTCATCGTATGATGCAGGCTGTGTCTTGTGTTCAGATAGACTCTGCAGACCAGAGGCGAAAGAGAACTGTCTTTAAGACACAAATGACCTCTTTTCTTCCTATTTGTCATCCACAACCCACACGTCACTCCAGGAGATCGAGCAAGACCTGCAAGCTATGTTAATAACACTCTGAGCCAGGTATTAATCCGCACGTGTGCAGTAAATCCTAATCTGCAAAGCGTTTCACTCAATCATTCTATCACACTCCATCCCTCCAAGCCAGGGATTCTGAGTTGACACTCTCAGTATAGGACACAGCTGAGGAACATTAAAAACAATCCTAGCCAGATTCTGACATGGGGACTCTGAGAATCTATCTGTCATCCCAGCTACTCAGGAGGCTGAGATCCGAGGACCAAGTTTCGAAGCCAGCTGGAGCAGGAAAGTCTATAAGACTCATCTCCAATTAACCAGTCAAAAATTGGAAGTGGCACTGTGACTCAAAGTGATAGAGCCCTAGCCTTGAGCAAAAAAATCTCAGGGACAGCACTCAGGCCCTGAGTTCAAGTCCCATGACCAACAAAAAATAATAATTGTAACTATAATAAAATAATCTTGATCAAAAGGTGTAGCTCTAGGTTCCATCTTTAGGTTGAGAATGCCATCCTTAGAGCTCAGAAAACTGGATTTTATGAGTTCTGCTGATAGAGTTCATGTTTACTCCGCTATTATCTGCTAAGAGGATGGATGTACCAGGCCTAGCGTGTGTAAAGAAAACTGTCTTTTCTATCAACACGCTTGCCTTTTCTATCAATGCATGTTGTTTAAAAGTTCCTGCTTTGGCCAGGTGGTTTGGCTGTAGTTCAGGGAAAGAGGAACTGCTGTGGGATAAGGAAGGATTTTTGAAACATTGGGTTAGGTCTCTTCAAGATGGAATTAAATTCACCTCAGACCACTCAAGAAATAGCAGAGGGGACAGGAATGTCCTGGGGTTACTTGTGAATTGTTCATCTTATTTCAAAGTCACCTTATATAAATACATTTCACTATGTTCAAACCAGCCAATCAGGAGCAGATTGTGAATCTGAGCTCAGCCAATGGGAGCAGAGGGCAGGGCCTGCTGGGCTAGGGATAAAAAGGAGCAGCCTGGCCAGTAGGTGTGTTTGCTGGCCAGACTTTTTGCTGGTGGCGCACCCTTCTGGCTTGCTCAGACAGTTCTTTATTTTCATGTCTATCCTGTGACTCCAGTGGTTCTTGGAGAGCATGTTTATAACAAGTGTTTCTCGTGGACTTGTCTGCTCTCACTGATGGAAGTTTGCATGCTCTATGGTCCAGGGAGTGGCAGGGGGTCAGACCTTCCTGCTAGAAGCAGAGGAGGAAGAATCCATGTTCTGCACGCAACCAGACACCATCCTGTGCCCAAGTCAGAAGCCGTGGAGAAGCCACAAGCTGCGGCCTTGGTAACTATACTAACACACCACATCAGGACAGCAACAGTGGCTCTCGCCACTCTCAGGAGGCTGAGATCTGAGGATTGCAGTTCAAAGCCTGAACTTACCTCCAATGAACCACCAAAAAGCCAGAAGTGGCTCTGTGGCTCAAAGTGGTAGAGCGCTAGCTTTGGGCATAAAAGCTCAGGGACAATGCCTGGGCCCAGAGTTCAAGCCCCATTATTAACACAAACAACCAAGAAAAACAAAAACATAAAACACCAAAACAACCAAATCCCACAGAGTGTCCTAAGTTAGATTTCTAATGATATGGTATATTTTATTTTATATTTATTGCACAAGGTGTTAGGAGTCAAGTTTTCTGTCACCTACTAAGAAGCCTCCTCCCTCCCCCCAGCTAGACACCATCTCAGCAGACAAAGCCAGTGAGCAAAGCAACTTAGCTACCCCATACTGGAGCTCTGCCCTGCCAGAAAGCTGCTAAGTGATTTGCCTCAATGATCCCAGTGATTCCCGCAGCCTGCTTAGCCAGTGGCTCACACCTATAATCCTAGCGCTTCAAGAGGCTGAGATTTGAGAAAAGCAAAAAACAAAGACCATGGCAGAGTGAGGATCTGGATCCCACAGACTGGACTCCACTCACAGCAGTGGTGAGCTCATGTTAACCACTGCGCCTAGCCACATTGCGGTCTGTTGTAGCCCACAGATATTTGCACAGTCCTAGAAGAAACAGAGGGCTGAATTCAGCATGCATATTCTAGGATGGCTTGGAGGCACAGTCCTATCCCATTCCTGAACCAAGGGAGAATAATGCCAGACACCCTTTGGGGAAACATTGGCGGGTCTGTAAGCTGGGGACTAGGTGGGGTGGGGGGCTTCAAGCCAGTCCTGGAGAGCCAGGTGACCTTCTCCTGCTGAGAGAATGTCAGTAATCCCCACCCAAACCCAGATCCATATACACAGTTCAAACTTACAGATGTGAGTACAAAAGAATGGAAAACTCAGTTGGTAACTAAGCATACCACAGTCTCCTGAGGGGCTTGCGCATGCTGTCCAGCAGACTGACTATTTTTAAAACTAATGTATTTATTCTGTGAGGACTGACTGATGGATTGTGGTACCAGGGCTTGAACTCAGGACCTGAGAGCTATCTCCAAACTTTAAAAAAAAATCAAGTCTAGCACTCTATTCTGGTTAATTAGAGATCAAAAATCTCACTGACTTTTCTGTCTGGGTTGGCTTTGAGTCAGGATCCTCAGATCTCAGCCTCCTGAATAGCTAGCTTAAGCAAAGGGTATGAGAAAGCTCCTAGCTTCACATCCCCATATCAGCACAAAAACAAATCAAAGCAAACAAAAACAGTAGCTATATCTTCTCATCTATAGTTCTCAGGCATTTATATTTTGTGTGTGGGGGGGGGTGTGTACGCATGTGTGTACGTGCGCACATGCGTACACACCAGTGCTAGGGCTTGAACTCAGGGCCTGGGTGCTTACTCAGCTTTTTCTACTTAAGGCTGATGTTCTACCACTTGAGCCACAGCTCTACATCCAGCTTTTTGCTAGTTAGTTGTAGACAAAAGTCTCACAGTCGGCCAGGTGCTAGTGGCTCATGCCTGTAATCCTAACTACTCAGGAGGCTGAGATCTGAAGTTCACAATTCAATGAATCACCAGAAAATGGCAAGTGGAACTGTGGCTCAAGTGGTAGAGCACTAGCTTTCAGCAAGAGGCTGAGTTCAAGCCCCGTGACTGACCCCCCTCCCAAAAAAAAGAGCCTCACAGTCTTTTCCTGCCCAGCCTGGCTTTAAACCAGCATCCTCAGATCTCAGCTTCCTTCGTAGCTAGAATTACAGGTGTGATCCATCAGCACCAGTTTGCTCCTGCCTCTTGTGGAGCTCTTTTATCCAGTCGCAGGGTGCAGGGACATCTGGAAAGACCACAGAAGAAAGCAATCCAGTAACACTCCACACTCAGGTAGACAAACATCGTGTGTTTTCTCCCATATGTGGAAGCTAGATCGAAAATATAACTGGACATGATAAATTACGAAGGCCTCTTGGCATTCACACACAGTGGGATCAAAAGAAGCTCTTAGAGGAGGAATCCCAAGGCATACTGCCTCTGAACATTTAAAATACTATTTATTGAAACATATTCCAGGAAATGGAAATACAGGGGGAGTTTTTTGGAGGTGGTGATGGTATTTGTTTTTGCTTTGAGGTTTTTGGTTTGTTGCCTTTTGTGGGGGGTGAGGAGGGGTTGCAGAAACAGAGGGAGAGGGGTAAACAAATACAGTCATGATGTTCGGAAGATACGATGTGGGAAAAGAACTACGTCATTTGTGGATAGAGATAGGAGGGGGAAACTGGAGGAAAGTGAAGGAAGAGATGACATTGTCCGAAGAAAAGAAGGAAAGGAGGGAAGGAGAGAAGGAGGGAGAGAGGGAAAGAGGAAGAGAGGGAGAGAAGGGGAGAGAGAGAAAGAGAGAGAAAAAAGAAGAGGAGGAAGGGAGGGAGGGAGAGAAGGAGGGAGAGAGGGAAAGAGGAAGAGGGGGGAGAGAGAGAGAGAAAAAAAGAAAAGACAGAAGGGAGGGAGGAAGGAAGGAAGGAAAGAAAAAAATGTAAGCCAGGTGCCAGTGGAACACACCTGTCACCCTAATGACTCAAGATGCTTCGATCTGAGGATCGCAGTTCAAAACCAGCCAATCAGGAAAGTCCATGAGACTCTTATCTCCAATGAGCCACCAGAAAACCAGAAGTGGTGCCACTGTGGTTCAAAGTGGTAGAGTGTTAGACTTGAGCAGAACTCAGGGACAATGCCCAGCCCCTGAGTTCAAGCCCCATGACCAACAGAAAAAAAAGAAAAGTGCTCATGACCTGACTTATGAATGGCAACACCTCTGTACACCTGAATAAGAGCATTAAAATTATAATACATGCACACTGTAAGGAAGTCCAAACAAAGCAGTCTTTCAACCTAGTTCTCAACCTCCAACAATTCCTGCTGCCTCTCCAAAGAGCTGTGTGCCTTCTATGAAGCCTACACACCTGGCATTGCTTGGTACCCCAGAGTCTGGGCTCCTGGTCCCCCTGCCTTCCTGGGGAAGCTGGGGGCTGGCTGCCCATGTCTGTGCCATGACCCAGATCAGAGTGTTCTCCTGCAAATCCACCCAACTTCTTTCCCATAAGCAAGCACAAAACCACTGCCGTAACCACAGAGAGTATCTGGCCAAAATGAAAGGATGACACAGAAGAGCTAAATATAGTTAAGAAGTGCAATTTCTTCCACTGAGAATTCTCCACAGAGAATTATTTTTTTTTAACTCTTGGAGTAAAATGGATGACTATAGGCTTCATTCATGAACAGATTATTATTATTTTTTTTTACACCATCCCAGCCTATTTTAAACGCTCTTTGTCAGCCACCGGGTTAGAGAAAGGTAGGCTGACTAGAAAATTAGCATTAGCCTTGCCTTGCAAATTGCAGGTTTAAATAGTTCTTGTCACAGACACAGAAATAGCCGAAGAGAACCAAATTAAGGAATTGCAGCCATTAAAAAGATTCAAAAGACCCTTTCTGTACAGCTACTTGAAGATTAAAAAAAAATAAGTAAATAAGTGACAAAAAGAAAGTTTAAAGGAAAGGCCAGGAGGCAGTGGCTCACACCTGTTTTCCTAACTACTTAGGAGGCTGAGGATCATAGTTCAAAGCCAACCCAAATTAGTCACCAAAAAGCCAGAAGTGGAGCTGTGGTTCAAGTAGTAAAGTCTAGCCTTGAGTAAAAAAGCTCAGGGACAGTTCTCAAGCCCTGAACTCAAGTCCAAGATGAGAAAAAACATTTAAAAAATCAATCAAAATTAAAAGAAAGCAAAGAAAGAAATGGCAATTCCTAACATGTAGATTCTAGACGATGGCTCATGAAGGGTCCCTATGTGTGTTATCCACTGAGGGCTTCACAAACGATACACAGAGGGGAAACTGAGGCCCGGAGTCGTTCCCTAATGAGACCACATGTTTTTAGGCCCAGAGTCCAGGTGTCCCACATCAGGTCTGGTGATTCACCCCATATGCCAAATAACAAGACATGGTGGAGGCAGGGAGAGAAGACAGATTCCACGGCCTCCACGGGAGACAGCACCGAAGGACATCTTCAGCATCTCAGAGGGGTGGACCGTGGCCTCGGGGTTGCATAGGGAGAATGGGGCACGGGTGAGAAAGATCCTCAGAATGACCCCGGTCTTGGGTGGCAGGGGAGGCCTGGGGGACCAAGCACACTCTTGTCTCTGGAGGAATTCTGCAGACGTTGTCACTGTCACAGGGACACAGTGGGGCCCCCCATCTCCTGCATGTGGATCTGTGGGCTTCAGGTCATCAGAATCCGGGCTCCGATGGCTTACACCTGTCATCCCAGCTACTCAGGAGGCTGAGATCTGAGGATCACAGGTCAAAGCCAGCCCGGGCAGGAAAGTCCCTGAGACTCTTACCTCCAATGAACCACCGAAGATATCAGAGGTGGAACTGTGTGGCTCAAGTGGTAGAGTATCAACCTCAGGCAAATAAAATAAAATAAAGCAAAAAAAAAAGCTAGGAGACAGCACCCAGACCCTGAATAAATGAATGACTGCTGTAAGAAAAAAAATCAAGAACCTTTCTCCATTTGTAGCTGCATCATGGCACCCAAAAGAGACAGGATGTGCACTGGACCCGTGAATGGTAAAAAAGGAACTTTCCCATTCCCATTTTACTACAGCAAGGGTCAGGCTTGAGTGCTAGGTGAAATCAAAGCGCCCAGGCTTCAGTAACAGTGACGCTGGAAGCTGCAAATGCTGTTTGCAAACTTGCCTGCCCGCTGTGCAGTTTGTAAGGAAACCCTGGCATACCAACAGCAGGGTGACTCAGGCTCTCCAGAGAGAAACACTGGCACAGCCAACACAAGAGAATAGTGGGTAGGCGTGCTAGAAAAACACGGGCTGCCTTTTTCTTTTTTTCCTTTTGACAGTCTGTGAGGAAAATAATCCTTTCCAGTACAGCCTACTTTCTTTTCTTTTTTTCTTTTTTCTTTTATGCTGGCCAGTCCCAGGGCTTGAACTCAGAGCCTGGGCACTGTCCCTGAGCTTCTTTTGCTCAAGGCTAGCACTCTACCACCTGAGCCACAGTGCCACTTCCAGCTTTTTCTGTTTATGTGGTACTGAGGAATCAAACCCAGGGCTTTGTACATGCTAGGCAAGCACGCTACTGCTAAGCCACATTCCCACCCCACCTTTTCTTTCTTATGTCATTGAATTGTTTATTCTTGGAGCCAATACTGGGGGCTTGAACTCAAGGTGTGGGATCCATCCCTGAACTTTTTTTTTCCACCCAAGGCTGGCACTCAACCACTTGAGTAATGCCTCTACTTCCAGCTTTTTGGTGGTTCATTGGCATTAGAGTCTCATGGATTTCTCTGCCCCAGGCTGGCCTCAAACTTGCAGTCCCCAAATTTCAGCCTCCTGAGTAGTTAGGGTAAGAGGCTTAAGCCACGGATACCTGGCTTCAAGTATGATTTTTTGAATGAGGCTTGCTGCACATTTGAAGCAGCTCAAACTATCACTTAGGACTTCTCTCAAAAATATACTCATAAACCAACATTATTCTTTCTTTCTTCCTTCCTTCCTCCCTTTCTTTCTTTCTTCTCTTCCTTCCTTCCTTCCTTCCTTTCTTCCTTTCTTCCTTCCTTTCTTCCTTCCTTCCTTCCTTCCTTTCTTTCTTTCTTTCTTTCTTTCTTTCTTTCTTTTGTGCTAATCCTGGGATTTGAACTCAGGGCCTGGGCACCATCTTTGAGCTTTCTGGCTCATGGCTGGCACTCTACCACTTGAACAACACCTCTACTTCCAACATTTTTTGGTGATTAATTGGAGATAAGTGTCTCACAAACTTTCCTCCACAAGCTGGCTTCTAACCTTGGTCCTCAGATCCCAGCCTTCTGAGTAGCTGGGATTATAGGTGTGAGCACCAGTGACCAGCTTAGTTATTGATGTAGTGACAGGATGCAGTTGCCTGTGACCACCTTCACACAGATTCATTTTCTGGAATCCAGGCTGAGCAGTACCAATTGTTTCCAATTCTGATAATGGCAGACTTGATCATCTGAATCCACCATTTCAAATTTTGAGGCAAAATTTTAAAAAGTTTCTCAGAATCTAAATAGTGATTGAGTTATAGCTAAGAATTAGCTTAGCATGTGCCAGGCCCTGGGTTCAATTCCTAGAACCAACAAACACAACAAATCTAAGTAATATATATATATATATATGTATATGTATATATATATATATGTATATGTATATACATATATATATATATATATATATATATATATATATATATATATGTCTGAAGGAGTAATTTTAAAAATAGGTAGTCATTGAACTAAAATTTTGTGAGCAAACAAAAAACCAGAGGAAGGAAGAAATAGCTTCAAAATTGAACAGCAGGAAAATAAAGACCCAAACTGAAGTTAGAAATCAAAAAAGAAAAAGAAAGCCAGCTGCCAGTGGCTCATGCCTATCATGCTAGCTACTCAGGAGGCTGAGATCTGAAGATCTTGGTACAAAGCCAGCCCAGGCAGGAAAGTCTGTGAGACTCTTACCTCCAATAAACCATCAAAAAAAAAAAAAATGGAAGTGGTGCTGTGGCTCAGAGTAGTAGAGTGCTAGCCTTGAGTACAAAAGCTGAGACAGTACTCAGGCCCTGAATTCAAACCCCACAACTGAACAAAAAAACAAGAAGAAAAAAAATCTATCACTATAGAAAAAGGCTGAGCTGAAAGGAACTGGACTGAGTTTGGCTTTGTGTGGAAGAGGAGCTCTGGGTCTTCACCAACTCCTGGCTTAGATGAAGATGATACTCGGCAATGTCCCTGGGCAAACACAGTTCTATTTAGAGGCTTCAAATCATAACTCCAAATAATTTTTCAAACACAAAATGTTTCTAATGAATTAAGCAAGACCACATGAGCAAAAACCCAGCTGAGAAAAAAAAAGCAAGACAAAGTGTTTCACCATTATATGAAATCCTGGAACTAACATTGTGTTATAATGTTCAAAGAAAAAGTAACCTTTTAGTAAGAAGTAGAAACCAGAAAAATAAGAAAGAAAACCATGAAAGGAACAGAAAAAGTTTTTTATGTTTGTTTGTTGGTCGTGGGGCCTGAATTCTAGGCCTGGGCACTGACCCTGAGCTCTTCAGCTTAAGGCTAGCGCTCTACCACTTGAGCAACAGTGCCACTTCCGGCTTTTTCTGCTTATGCAGTGCTGAGGAATAGAACCCAGGGCCTCATGCATGCAAGGCAAGCATCTACCACTGAGCCACCTTCCCAGCCCCCAGAGAGGGTGTTTTAAATGACACAAACATAGCCAGGCGCTACTGGTGGACCTGTATAATCCAAAGCAACTCAGGAGGCTGAGATCTGAGGATCAGGGTTCAAAACCAGCCTGGGCAGGAAACTCTGTGAGACTCCAGTGAATCATCAAAAAGTTGAAAATGGATCTGTGGCTCAAGTGGTAGAGCATTAGCCTTGAGTAAAAAAGCTCAGGGACAGCACCCAGGCCCTGAGTTCAAGCCCCAGGACCAGCACAAAAACAAAACAAAAACCATTAGTAACATAGGCCAAACCCTTGAAAAATTAAGACTATGTCAAAATGAAGAACTACAACTTAGCCAAACATACTCTCTCTCTCTCTCTTTCTCTCTCTCTCTCTCACACACACACACACACACACACACACCAGCACTTTATAGAATGAAAAAGTAAGCCAAAGAAACAGAACCATCTCCCATGGAGAAAAACATATTTGATAAGGGATTAACTCTGAAACAGAGAAAGAATATTCTTGTAAATTAACAGGAATATTACTTCTGTGGGACTATAAATCGGCACAGGCATTTTGTATAAGATTCTTTAAATTGTTTAGCGAAGTTAGAGACATCCACTCCCTAGATAATGACAAGTACCTGTGTTCCTGAACTCATACCAAATGTGCACTAAAGAAGCTTTCCTAACAGCCCCAAATCAGAAATAACCGAAATGTCGATCCAACAGGAAAGAGGAATTGTCCCTTAGCGTCTTTTCACAATGGAATACTATGCAGTGATTACACGGAGGGAATCCTTAAAACATAACCCTGAGCAAAAGAAGGTGGCAAACATTCTCTTGTGCTTAGAAAAGCTTAAAAAAACAGCCAGGCATGCCGAGCGCTGGTGCACACACCTGTAATCCTAGCTATTCAGGAGCTGAAATCTGAGGATTATGGTTCAAAGCCAGCCTAGGCCGGAAAGTCTGTGAAACTCTTATCTCCAACAAACTACTCAGAAATGTCAGGACGTGATGCTATGCTCAAGTGATAGAGAGCCAGCCTTGGGGGCGGTGGGGGAGGCGAGCTCAGGCCCTGAGTTCAATCCCCAGGACCAGCAGCAAAAATAACTAAAATAAAACATATTATAGAGTGAAACACTGGCGGCTCATGCCTATAATCCTAGCTACTCTGAGTTCTGAAGATCACAGTTAGAAGCCAACCCTGGGCAGACAAATCTGAGAGACTTATCTCCCATTAACTAGCACAAAATGGAAGTGAAGGTATGGCTCAAGTGGTAGAGAGAGAAAAAAAAAAACAAGCAAGAGTCCAAGGGCCTGAGTTCAAACACCAACACCATCATGCTGTGCACGCACGCACATGCATGCACACACACATATACACATGCATGCATGCATACACACACAGTAGTCATCATCACAGAAGGGAACATGGGGGACGGGAGGGGTAAAAACTCCCCAGTGGGTTTGGGGCTGCTGCTGGCCCTGCTACATTTCTTTACCTCTGAGGTAACAAAATAGATTTTTACTTTACAGTTGTTGAACCGCACACTTTTGGGGATGATGAACTCTGACCTGCCAGCCAAGGCCTAGAACTTCCAGGACATCTCACCAAAGGCCTGCCCACCCCCTCACCCCTGTTCCAGGCTTGAAATACTCTTTTATTTGGGTCAGTTGTGAGGCTTGAATTCAGGGCCTGGCCACTGTCCCTGAGCTCTTCAGCTCAAGCCTGGTGCTCTACCACTTGAGCCACAGCACCACTTCCAGTTTCCTGGTGATTCATTGGAGATAAGAGTCTCATGGACTTTTCTGCTTGGGCTGGCTTCGAACCCCAATCCTCAGATCTCAGCCTCCTGAGTAGCTGGGGTTACAGGCGTGAGCCACCAACACCCAGCTGTGAAATGCTCTTAATGACACCTGCAGCATCATAGCCCTGGGTCTGGGTGCATGGCACTGGTTTACCCCAGCTCGTTGGCATTGTTTATTAATACCCAGGAGGCTGATGAACTGGAATGCATCCCTGAGGACCAGGACTGGCTGTGGAGAAGAGAGAGAAAACGCAACACACCAGCTGTGGTTCATGTGGGGGCTGAAGTTCATACAGAACTCATGGTTTCTGATCCTAGAAAGTCGTGTGGAGCACCCGTCCTGCGGCTGCACAGGGAGGAGGAGGCCCAGAGCCGGTTTCCCTTCCTCAAGGCCACCCTTGGCTCTGACTCAGAACCTATTTGAATATGGTTGCTTTGCCCAGGAACCAGAAAATGCCTCTAGAATTCTGTGGGAGCCATGTTCCCTGATGCGCATGTGCACACGCATGCACACGCACGCACGTGATCACCCTGGAAAACTCAATGGTGGTCTCTGCAGCCCTAGGACACAGTTTTCCCTGCCACTGCCCTTCGCCCAGCAGCCCGCAGAGACCAGTGAGGTCGACACTCTGCAGCAGACAGCGCCTGCCAGTGTCAGTGCAGTTTTGTCCTTGGAGAATTTCCAGAGAAGTTATTACTTTATTCCTGGAACAGGACTGGGAACAAGGTGATCTCTGTTGTGTGGTTGGGTTTGGCTATTTCCTTTAAGATAATAAGAAGACGTTGCCTGTTTGAGGGAAGGGCCAGTGGCCTTAAACACAAGTTTGCTACCAGTGACTGCTGTCTCCGTGTTGATGCCCATGCTGACTACAGCAGAGGGCAGTCAGATCGAGGGGTCACAGATACAAAGATGGGGGAAGACAAGGGAGGCATTCAGGACCCAGCAAAAGCATCTTTTAAGTTCCATCTCGTGAAAAACTCCTAACTGTTAAATCCCGGATCATCTCTGCTCTAGAAGGAAAGGCTCCACAGCGAAGGTCCTGGGTAGTTAGTTGCTTTGCCCACGGTGCCAATGATGGCAAGAGGAGGAAGCCGAGGCTTGGGCAGCCAGGGTGATGGGCAGCCTGTGGCTACAGTGCAGCCCTCCACAACCACACACTGCCCTGCACAGTCCAATTCCCGAAGAGGACGTGGGGACAGGAAGGACCAATCAGAGCACAGCCCACAGACCAAGGGCGCAGTCACCCCAAGAGCTTCCTGAGCCAGGGATGCAGGGTCTCTTGTGTTCTAGAAGGAGCTTCTGTGAGGTTCCAGGCTGCTGTCTCCCAGCCTCAGCCCCCTGGGGCAAGAGAAGGAAGCTCACTGGCATACATTCTTGTTTGGGGCCAAATAAACAGGATTTGTCATTTGCTGGCCGTGCAAATGTTCTGTGTGGACATTTGCATGGCCGGCAAATAACAAATCCCTTTTCCTGCAGGCGCCAAGTGACTCACACCTGTTATCCTAGCTACTCAGGAGGCTGAGATCTGAGAATCACGGTTCAAAGCCAGCCTGGGCAGGAAAGTCTGTGAGACTCTTATCTCCAATGAACCACCTGGAAGTGGCACTGTGGCTCAGTAGAAGAGCACTAGCCTTGAGTGAAAGAGCTCAGGGATAGCACCCAGGCCCGGAGTTCAAGCCCTACAACCAGCAGGAGTGCACGTACCCGCACATGCACGCGACCACACACATACACACACATACAAATTGTGTATCTTCTACAAACTAGAAGCTGCTAACATTCATCAGTTCTGCTAAGTGTACATCTCATGACGGTGCTGAAGTGAGCAAAAGGTAGAGTACAGGCATTTGTCTTAGCTTCTGTCTGCTGTGGGGTTTTCTTCTTGAATCCCCGGTTCATTAGCTCCATGCTGCCAAGGTTTCTCCTGAGCCTCAGCCCTGTGGCTGCCAGGGGCATGCTGCCCCCTGGTGGTGGGCTTGGCCCTGCAAAGCAATCAACCAATCTTGAGCATCCACTGCTTGAAGATTTTGCAAGGCCAGGCACTGGAGACTCACGCCTATCCTTCCAGCTGCTCAAGACGCTGAGATCTGAGGATCCAAGTTCAAAGCCAGCCCTGGAAGAAAAAAAATCCCTGAGATGTATCTCCAATGAACCAGCAAAAAGCTAGCGGCAGAAGTGTGGCTCAAGTAGAAGGGCAAAAAAATAAATAAAAACATAAAAGAAAGCCAAGGGCCTGAGTCAAAGAAAAGGAAAAAAATCAAGCCCCTCAACCAGGACACAGCCAGGACACAAGGAACATAAGTAATTTGAACAAACATCAAGAGATTCAAATGAACCATTTGAAGCTATCGCCAAAGGATGGAGGAGCATTTCCCTCCACTTCCCGGACTCAACACAAAGCCACAGGTTCCTGAGATCCGTGTGGGAAGAGCATTTCAGGGTGTCTCACAAGAGAGAGGAGAGAGTGAGAGAGAGAGTCTCAGACAGGCACCAGTGGCTTGTGCCTGTAATCCTAGCTACTCAGGAGCTTAAGATCTGATGGGCTGGGAAGGTGGCTCAGTGGTAGAGCGCTTGCCTTGCATGCATGAGGCCCTGGGTTCGATTCCTCAGCACCACATAAGCAAAAAGAAAAAAAAAGCCGGAAGTGGCACTGTGGCTCAAGTGGTAGAGTGCTAGCCTTGAGCTGAAGAGCTGAGGGACAGCACCCAGGTCCAGAGTTCAGGCCTCATAACCGGACCCAAAAAAAAAAAAAAATCTGAGAATCATGGTTTGAAGCCAGCCTGGGAAGGAAAATGCATGAGACTCTATCTCCAAAAAGCTCAGGGACAGTGTCCAGGCCCTGAGTTCAAGCCCCAAGATTGGCACGCGCGCGCACACACACACACACACACACACACACACACCTTTTAATATTAAGGATGTCACTTTGGGGCTGGGAATGTGGCTAAGTGGTAGAGTGTTTGCCTAGCATGCATGAAGCCCCAAGTTCAATTCCTCAGTACTACATACACAGAAAAAGCCAGAAGTGGCACTGTGGCTCAAGTGGTAGAGTGCTAGCCTTGAGCAGAAGAAGCTCAGGGGCAGTGCCTAGGCCCTAAGTTCAAGTTCCAGGACTGGCAAACAAACAAACAACAACAACAAACAAACAAAAACGGGCTGGGAAGGTGGCTCGGTGGTAGAGTGCTTGCATGAGGCCCTGGGGTCAATTCCTCAGCACCACATAAATAGAAAAAAAAACAGGACGTCACTTTTGACTTATTCTTTTTTCTTTCTTTCTTTTTTTTTTTTTTGGTCAGTCAAGAGGCTTGAACTCTGGGCCTGGGTGCTGTCTCTCAGCTCTTTTTTTTCTTCTGCTGCAAATATTTTAATGATTATGGTTGAGCAAACACTTTGGAAATTTACTTCAAACTGCAACAAGTTTAATGTCCCTCAGCTCTTTTGCTCAAGGCTAGCACTCTACCACTTGAGCCACAACACCTCTGTGAGACTTTCCTGTTGGGGCTGGCTTTGAACCATGATCCTCAGATCTCAGCCTCCTGAGTAACTAAGATTACAGATATGAGCCACCAGTGCCCAGCCACTTTTGACTTAGAAGAAATTCAAAGAATTGAATGACAATCTAGAGCATGATTTCTGCTATACCTACCAATTTCTTTTTCTTCTTCTTCTTCTTTTTTGTCAGTCGTGGGGCTTGAACTCTGGGCTTGGTCGCTGTCCCTGTGCTCTTCAGCTCAAGGCAAGTGCTTTACCGCTTGAGCCACAACACCACTTCCGGTTTTCTAGTGGTTTATTGGAGATAAGAGTCTCACGGACTTTCCTGCCCAAGCTGGCTCTGAACCTCGATCCTCAGATCTCCACCTCCTGAGTAGCTGGGATTACGGCATGAGCCACCGGCGCCCAGCTAATATACTTACCAATTTCTGAAACCAAATTTTCTCAATATTTATACAATAGAAATAAAGATTCGAATTGAAGCTAAATCATATTTAAGCATCAAGTAAGGCTTACAAACAGGATAAAATTCTATGTTTTCATTTTTGTTTTTTGTGTCATTTCTGGGGCTTGAACTCAGAGCCTGGGTGCTGTCTGTCCCTGAGATTTTTCACTCAAGGCTAATGTTCTACCACTTGAGCCACTTTCTACTTTTTCTGAGTAGTGCAATGGAGATAAGAATCTTATAGACTTTAATGCCCAGGCTGGCTTTGAGCCATGATCCTCAAATCTCAGCCTCCTGAGTAGATAGGATTACAAGCATGAGCTGCCAGCACCTGGTTTTTTTTTTTTTTTTTTTTTTAATTTTTAACCACTTAGCTCATTAAAAGTTACATTTTTAAAAAAAAAAACACCTTATTGTGTGTGTGTGTGTGTGTGTGTGTGTGTGTGTACTGGGGCTTGAACTCAGGGCCTTTGCTCTGCTGCTTCTTTAGCCATGGCTAGTGCTCTACCACTTAAGCCACACCTCCACTCCCCACTTCTGACTGTGGTTAGTTGGAGATAAAAGCCTCAGATTTCCCAAAGCTAGCTTTGAACCAGGATCCTCAGATCTCAGCCTCCTCAGTAGCTGGAATTACAGGTGTGAGCCATCAGCCCCTGGATATATAATGGGCAATTCTATATTATTTTATTCATTTTTTTTGTTTTACAAGCAATGTTTATTAATGTTTCACTTGAATTCTTTTAATTTTTAAAACTGCTACAAGCAATGTATAACTCACATCCAGAAAAGGTGTACGTAATCATCATTTCAGCTAGGTGGCAGTGGCTCCCACTTGTCTTAACTACTCAGGAGGCTGAGATCTGAGGATCACAGTTTGAAGCCAGCCCAAGCAGAAAAATGCATGAGACTCCTACCTCCAATAAAGTACTCAGAAAAAAAAGGCCAGAAGTGGCGCTATGGCTCAAGTGGTAGAGCACCAAAGAAGCTCAGAGACAGTGCCTAAGGCCCTGAGTTCAAGCCCCAGGACCAACACACACACACACACACACACACACACACACACACACACACGAGTAATTTCAATACTCACAAAGGGATAGGCACGTAAGGGCTGCACGAATGTGGAGAGCACCCTCTTCCAGCCCAGCCTCCATACCGTGGGCAATTGTTTTAAAGAATTATGATCCAAAGCAGGACTGATCTGTTCATTGGAGACAGGAGTCTCACAGACTTTCCAGTCCAGGCTGGCTCTGAACTTGAACAGTGGTCCATTTACAGACCAGCTAAAACAGGAAAGCTTTTGGAATGGCCAGAAACTTCCTTCTGTGAGCCCAGCAAAGAAGGGGGGGAAGGAAGGTCTAAGAAAATATTCATGTTTCATTGATTTCATCCAGGTGGGATTTGTCCAAAAATTTCCAGCTGCCTCACAGATCCTGAAAAGTCATCTTCCATCAGGCTGGAAGGGTCTCACATCAGCCATGGCCGGCCCCATGGTAGCCACAGAGTGTGGTGTGGTGTGGTATTGTGTGGTGCTGTGATTGCTCAGTACCCCATTGGTCTGCTGTCCCTCGCTGGGTGTGGTCGTGCACAGGGGAGGGACCTGGGTGAAGGGGTGAATGAAGTGCAGTCGGGAAGATGAGAAGTTCCCTTGATGCCAGCTTGCTCACATTCTACTGCATTTGTACCAATGCAGGACGATGGAGGAGCCTAAGATAATAACCCACGAGGGAACTGAGGAGATTCAAGATGCCTCCAATGGAAGGTTCTGGGGGAAGTTCCCAGACCAGTGGTCCTCTCACTCAAAGTCCAGCCTTCATGGTCCCTCGTGAGGACATTTCTATGGATGAAAGGGAGAAGAGCCTGTAATGGTTCATCTGCACACCATGGACACAAACCACAGATATCATTGGACAGAAAGCGAAGAACAATTCCAAGCTTGTTTGCAGCTATGAAAAGAAAAAAGAGCCGGGCATGGTGGCTCATGCTTGTCATCCCAGCTACTCAGGAGGCTAAGATCTGAGCATGATGGTTCAAAATCACCCCAGGCAGGAAAGTCTGTGAGACTCCTATCTCCAATGAATCACCAAAAAACCAGAAGTGGGTTGTGGCTTGAGTGGCAGAGTGCCAGCCTTGAGTGAAAGAGCTCAGTGACAGCACCTAGGCTCTGAGTTCAATCCCCAGTACCAGCACAAAACCAAAATAGAAATAGTTGAGTGCCGGTGGCTCACTCCTGTCATCCTAGCTACTCAGGAGGCTGAGATCTGAGCATTTCAAAGCCAGCCTAGGAAAGGAAAATCGGTGAGACTCTTATCTACAGTGAACCAGCAAAAAGCTGGAAGTAAAGCTGTGACTCAAGTGGTATAGCACTAGCCTTGAGATCAAAGAGGCTCAGGGAGAGCACTCAAGCCCTGAATTCCAACACCAGGACCGACCAATAAATAAATTAATTAATTAATTAAGTCTCAAAGGAATGACAGATTTTGGAACAATGGAGAGCAGTAGGGAGGGAAATCATAGAAACTAGACAAACATAAGATTGTACAATACATGTGGGCTGGGAAGGTGGCTCAGTGGTAGAGCGCTTGCCTTGCATGCCTGAGGCCCTGGGTCCAATTCCTCAGCACCACATAAGCAAAAAGAAAAAAGCTGGAAGTGGCACTGTGACTCAAGTGGTAGAGCGCTAGCCTTGAGCTGAAGAGCTGAGGGACAGCGCCCAGGCCCAGAGTTCAGGCCCCATGACCAGACCAAAAAAAAAAAAAGATTGTACAATATGTGTGTGTGTGTGTGTGTGTGTGTGTGTGTGTGTGTGTATGTGTGTGTGTCCAGTCCTGGGTCTTGAACTCAGAGCCTGGGCACTAACCCTGAGCTTCTTTTGCTCAAGGTTAGTGTTCTACCACTTCTTTCTAGCTGTTGAATGGTTCATTGGAGAGAAGAATCTTACAGGGAATTTTCTGCCTGGGCTGGCTTTGAACCATGTGAGCCACTGGCACCTGGCTCCTATTTGATCTTGACATCCTGGGATGTGCATTATCTTTTCTCTGTTTCTGTGTGGCATATGACAGGAAGGGTACAGGTCCTGACAAAGCCTGACACTGGTGGCTCCCGCCTGTTATCCCAGCTACTCAGGAGGCTGAGATCTGAGGATCACAGTTCGAAGCCAGCCCAGGAAGGAAAGTCTGTGAGATTCTTATCTCCAACTAACCACCAGAAAACTGGAAGTGGTGCTGTGGCTCAAGTGGTAGAGTGCTAGCCTTGAGCTGAAGAGCCCAGGCCTGAGCCTCAACCAGCATAAAAGACAAAGACGAAGACTAAGACGAGAAGGAGGAGGAAGAGGAGGAAAAGAAGGAGGAGGAGGAGGAGGAGGAAGAAGAAGAGTAGGAGGAAGAGGAAGAAGAAGAAGAAGAAGAGGAGGAGGAGGAGGAGGAGGAAGAAGGAGGAGGAGGAGGAAGAGGAGGAGGAAGAGGAAGAAGAAGAGGAAGAAGAGGAGGAAGAGGAGGAGGAAGAGGAAGAAGAAGAGGAAGAAGAAGAGGAGGAGGAGGAGGAGGAGGAGGAGGAGGAGAAAAAAAGAAAAAAATTAAAAGGGTCTTGACATAGCCTGGACTCCCTTTGCCATAGGAAATCGTTCCTGGGAATTTTTTTTTCTTTTTTTCTTGGACTCTTTGCTTCCTAGCAGGTTGCTTTTTGGGTTTTTTGTTTTTGTTTTTTTGTTTGGTTGATTGGTTTTTGTTTTTGTTTTTGGTGCCAGTTCTGGGTCTTGAACTCAGGGCCCGGGCGCTGTCCCTGAGCTCTTTCCCTCAAAGCGAGCGCTCCACCACTTGAGCCACAGCGCCACTTCCAGTCTTCTGGTGGCTTGTTGGAGGTAAGAGTCTCATGGACTTTCCTGCCCAAGCTGGATTTGAACCACAATCCTCAGATCTCAGCCTCCTGAGTAGCTGGGATGACAGATGTGAGCCACTGGTGCCTTGCCTCTGGCAGCATTTTTGTATGGAATATGAACCTAGACTTGAGAGAGCAGATGTGTAGAAGATGTAAAGTTCTTGAAGAATTGCCGTGGGCCGTGGGGCCTGGGGAGAGTTCTGATCAGCTTCTTGCCTTTCTTTTGTTCTACCTCGACAAACTCACCATGAGCCAGTGAGGACACACTCCCAGCATTCTCCACTCACACTCCATCTGCTAGCTAGAAAAAATACAACAAAATGATGATGTACCCGCGATAATCTGTGGAACCCTTATCTATGCAATAAATGTGTGTGTGTATTTGTATGTATGCATGTTTATTTTCATCCCCAAATGGGATCATCCTATGGGCAGTATTTTATAACCTTCTGATTTCTCAGGAAAGTGTTTCCCCATACAGTTGGTATAATTTTTATTTTAGTGTGCTAAAACATAGAGTTTTTCCTGCCGCAGTAAAATAGTGATAATTTTGTTGCACTTCAGGGACTATTTTGGTTATTTTCCTCCCATTAAGATTTCCAACCAGCTGTTATCAGTCTGTAAGAAAATATATTTTTTTGTATAGATTTTTAACCAGTCTCTCCTCATGGTGTTTTCATCAGTTCTAATAGATTTTTTTAAAGTTCATTTCTTTGGGCTCACCACAAATACAGATGATTTCATGTCCTTGAAAATTGGTTCATCTGTTTTATTTGCCTTTGGAGTCCTACATGCACAAAGAAAAGCTGGTTTCTAAAAGGAACATGGCTCATTAGAAAAATCTCTCCAGCTCTGATATACATGAAACAAATTCCCATTTCCCTCAGCCTGCCTCCTTCAGTTTGGGGTCCCAGGCCACTGGCTCAGCCTTCCCTCCATCCAGCCCAAGCCCCGAGTGGCCTCTCCAGAGGACACCTGGACAGGTCCACCTTTGACTCATGCTGAGATCCCTGTCAAATATCAGGCTCTGAGCTCATCTCTCATGACCCCGTGGTCATTTTTCAGAGGCTGAGCTGTGCCATACCAGATGCTGCATAGTTGCCCATACCAGGGCAGTAACAGCATAGAGGCTTCTCTTTGTCCTCTGGCCACACCACCGCTACCCCTTCTGTTTGCCAAGCCTTGAGTAACTTTGTCTTCATTGGGTGTCTTGTTCCTACATCTTACTCACAATGCTGTATGCAACACAATGGGATTTTACTTTGGAATCCAACCTTGTGTCTTCTAGAACATGCTATTTAGCTCATTTCCTTTGTCTACATGTTAAATATGCGTGGGGTTAGTTGATGTTGTTGTTTTGTCGGTCCTGGTGCTTGAACTCACAGCCTGGGCCCTCTCCCTGAACTTTGCTTCTCATGTCTGGCACTCTACCACTTGGGCCACAGCACCACTTCCAGTTTTCTGGTGGTTCATTGGAGATAAGAGTCTCACGGCCTCTCCTGCCTGGGCTGGCTTTGAACCACAGTCATCAGATCTCAGCTTCCTGAGTAGCTAGGTTGATAGGTATGAGCCACCACACCCATATTCATGGGTTATTCTTGTTATTATTGGCGATGTCATCCCAGCAGGTAAACAGCTAGCAGGTGGACATATTGAGAAATGGGTGGATGGATGGACAAAATCATCTGCAAGTTACAGCATATCTGGCATGGATGGAGAATTACTGTCGTTTATTGGGGGGATGAGATCCATGCATTTAGAAGTCTCCTGAGGAATGGTAGTCAACACTTGGGGATGGTCTGATACACCAGGGGATCTGGGGTGCTTTGCTGCACAAGAAACAATCTCCATGGTTAGACATGCGCAAGGATACGTGTGTTCATCTATTCACTTATTTATTATTTGAGCTTTTCTGCTCAAGGCTGCTGCTCTACCACTTCAGCCACAGCACCACTTCCAGCCTTTTGGTGGTTCACTGGAGATCAGAGTCTCGGGGATTTGGCTTCCTAATCTGGCTTCCTCCTCAGATCTCAGCCTCCTGAGTAGCTGGGATGACAGGCGTGAGCCATGGGCCCCACCACAACAGTTTTCAACTCTACATTCTCTGACACCAATCAGCCTGGGTTGCAGCATCCTGAGTCCCGGCAGACAAACCTGCTCTGGCTCAGGACTGGAGCCTGGTCTGGGACAGACCAGATACAGCCCAGCTGGGCACAGCTGAGCCGCACGGTGCTGCTCTGCTGCCCTCTGCTGGTCACCGCTCGCAGCACTGCAGGTCCAAGAGAAAGATGGAGTTGCCGTGGTTACAGAAAAAGCTGCTACTCACAGCACTCATTCAGTATTCTGCACAGGGCTCACATCATTCATTCAGTGCTCTGCACAGGGCTCACAGCACTCATTCGGTACTCTGCACAGGGCTCACAGCACTCATTCGGTACTCTGCACAGGGCTCACGGTACTCATTCGGTACTCTGTACAGCGTACTAGGAGCAGTGGGAGAGGTTTGCCTTGGGAGGTTTCAATCTTCCCAGAAGAAGAACTGTGCTGCATCTGTGGCAAGGCCAGGTGCAGCAGAGAGCTGCAGCAGAGCGAACTCTACTGTCCATGCATCCCAGCATCACCATCATGACCACCACCATCACCATCACCACCACCACCATCACCACCTCCACCATCAACACACCACCTCCATCACCACCTCCACCATCAGCACACCACCTCCATCACCACCTCCACCACCATCACCACCACCTCCATCACCACCTCCATCACCACCTCCACCACCTCCATCACCACCTCCTCCACCTCCATCACCACCTCCTCCACCTCCATCACCACCTCCACCTCCATCACCACCACCTCCACCTCCATCACCACCACCTCCATCACCACCTCCATCACCACCTCCACCATCACCACCACCTCCATCACCACCTCCACCACCATCACCATCACCACCACCACCATCACCACCTCCACCATCAGCACACCACCTCCATCACCACCTCCACCATCAGCACACCACCTCCATCACCACCTCCACCATCAGCACACCACCTCCATCACCACCTCCACCACCATCACCACCACCTCCATCACCACCTCCACCTCCATCACCTCCACCTCCATCACCACCTCCACCACCACCTCCATCACCACCTCCATCACCACCTCCACCACCACCTCCATCACCACCTCCATCACCACCTCCACCACCATCACCACCTCCACCACCATCACCACCACCTCCACCTCCATCACCACCTCCACCAACCATCACCACCACCTCCATCACCACCTCCACCACCATCACCACCTCCACCACCAACACCACCACCTCCATCACCACCTCCACCTCCACCTCCACCATCACCACACCACCTCCATCACCACCTCCACCACCATCACCACCACCTCCATCACCACCTCCACCACCATCACCACCACCTCCATCACCACCTCCACCACCATCACCACCACCTCCACCTCCATCACCACCTCCATCACCACCTCCATCACCACCTCCATCACCACCTCCACTACCACCACTACCACCATCACCACCTCCACCACCACCTCCACTACCACCACTACCACCATCACCATCACCACCTCCACCTCCATCACCACCTCCACCATCACCACACCACCTCCACCACCATCACCACCACCTCCATCACCACCTCTACCACCATCACCACCACCTCCACCTCCATCACCACCTCCACCACCATCACCACCACCTCCATCACCACCTCCACCACCATCACCACCACCTCCATCACCACCTCCATCACCACCTCCACTACCACCACTACCACCATCACCATCACCACCTCCACCTCCATCACCACCTCTATCACCTCCACCATCACCACCTCCACCTCCATCATTACCACCATCACCACCTCCATCACCACCTCTACCACCATCACCTCCACCATCACCACCACCACCACCATCATTACCACCATCACCCCCCCCATCACCACCTCCACCACCATCGCTACCACCATCACCATCACCACCACCATCACCCCTCCACCTCCATCACTACTACCACCACCATCACTGCCCTCACCGCCATCACCACCTTCATCACCATCCCTGCCTCCATCACCATCATTGCCATAACCCTTGCCAGCATTTTCACCCTAACAAATGGAGCAGAGTAGCTATAGAACCTAATGTTTATGCAGGTTTGGGGGACTTGAGGGGGGGGGGTCATGGAGTGGGTCTTGAACTCTGGGCCTGGGCGCTGTCCCTGAACTTTTCAACTCAAGGCAAGTGCTCTACCACTTGAGCCACAGTCCTACTTCCAATTTTCTGGTGGTTCATTGGAGATAAGAGTCTCACAGCCTTTCCTGCCTGGGCTGGCTTTGAACCACGATCCTCAGATCTCAGCCTCCTGAGTAGCTAGGATGAGAGGCACATGAGCCACCAGCGCCCGGCTTTACAACATTCTTTTGTTAACAACTTCCACAAATATTTTCTGAGTAAGCCCTTACAACAGCCTCAAGAGGCATGGCAAAAATGAGCTCTAGACTTTTATTTACTTTGCTTCTGAGATTTTTTTCCATAGGGAAATAGACACATACATATATGCTGCCTAGAACTGGCAAGTGCTAATTTTTGTCATATATACTTCATATTTCTAAAAAAAAAAACAGAAAGGAACACTTGATGATATAATAAAGATTTAAAAAAAAAAAAAAAGAACTTAGGGTCTGGCACTGTCCCTTAGCTTTTTCCCTCAAGGTAGTGCTCTACCACTTGAGCCACGCCTCCACTTATAGCATTTGCTAGTTAATTGGAGTTGCGTCTTAGGGACGTTCCTTTCCGGGCTGGCTCTGAACTGCAATGCTCAGCTCTCAGCCTCCTGACAGGCGAGAGCCGCCAGCGCCGCCCTCCCTCCTTCTCTGAAGTTTCGGTGTTGAGTGTGCGGGCTCAGTGACCAGGAGTATACTGGATGGAGGCAGCTGTACCCACACTCTCCTGTGTTCTAGGAAAAGGTTAAAAAAAAGAGGCCAACAAATTGGGAACTATTCAGGGTCCAGCTGAATGCTTAGGCAATTTCTCTCCCAATTGCACCAGTGTGAAAGCAGAAGCGAGAGGAAGCTGTAGACTTGAGAATAAAACAAGCTTTAGGAGGAGACAGTGTAAGACTGGGTTAGCAATCCCCAGCGATGTAATAGGTTGGGAGTTTTGTGGAATAAAATGGTATATTCTAGAGTTAAGTGAGAATGTGGTTCTACATAAACCAAAAGTTCCATCCCACAGCTCAGTGCTGAGCACCGTCCCCTGTTGCCGCCACCAGAGCTACAAGATCAACCTGCCCCCACAACCTGTCATTTCACTGGGTTAGACTTTGCTCAATCAACAATGTTACAGTAGCATTTCTAGAAATTTCTCAGCCAGTGACTCACACCTGTCATCCTAACTACTTAGGAGGCTGAGATCTGAGGATTACAGTTCAAAGCCAGCCAGGGCAGGAAAGTCCAAGACTCCAAAATTAACCACCAAAAAGCCTGCAGTGAAGGTATGGCTCAAGCAGTAGATGCCAATCTTGAGGGGGAAAAAAAGCACAGGGAACAATGCCTGGGCCCTGAGTTCAAGCCCCAGTACCAACAGCAAAACAAAAAAACAAAAAAAACAAGATCATAAATACTAGATCAGATTGATTTCATTCAGAACCTCATTCATTTCAGTTCAACCCAGCTGTGATGCAGGACAAAAGATTTTAAATTGCAATCAGGTTCCTGGATGGAAGGAGGTCACTACAAGGCTCACGTAGCCCAATGAGTGAGAATGAAGAAGCAGATTTTGACTTGTCTAGAAAGTCGCTCGTCTTGCTCAAGCACTCTGGCTAAGTCTTGTACAAGACACACATTTCTGGTTCTAAGAAAATGCGGAACTGTTTCTGCGTAAAACTGGATACCAGGCAGGTACCGGTAGCTCACATCTGTAATTCCAGCTATGCAGGAGGCTGAGATCTAAGGATGACAGATCAAAGTCAGCCTGGGCAGGACTATCTGTGAGACTCATCTCCAATGAACCGCCAAAAAGCTGAAAGTGGAGGTGTGGCTCAAGGGCTAGAGCATCAGCCTTGAAAAACGCTAAGAGAAAGCACTCAGGCCCTGAGTTCAAGCCTCAGTACTTGCACCAAAAACAGGAAGAAAAAAAGAACTGAGGGTAATGATGTTAGGATTTTCCATACAAGAAAAAACAATGGTTTTTCAATGTCTTAGAAGCACACGCTCCCTTCTCCCAGATCCAAGCTGACAAGTGTGGGCCAGGCCAGGCAGGGGCAGGTGCATCTGAGGACTCTGGGAGGAATTGTGCAGGATTCTCTTCTTGGACACCTGAGGGGCCTTAGCATTGTCCCTATGTGAATGGGCTGTGGCTCCATGTCCTCCACAAGCAGCAGCAGCAACATCTGCCTCTCTCTCTGTCTGTCTGGCTCAGTTTCCGCTCTCTCTCCTTCATGACTTCCCACATAGCAGCAATCAGCAAAGTACTTGGCCTTCCATTCTGTGTCACTAAACTCCATGAGGATTAACTCACTTTGCAACTGGCTGACATTTTTCTGGAAGGTCTTTCTTTGTTTCCACATGACCGTGTTTAGGTGAAGTCTGGCTGAGTGGCTTTTGTCAGTGCACTGACAAAATGAAGACGGATTTTGGAAACCAGCACTGCTTCATACCGCCACCCCTCATCAGTGCCAGAGTTTGCCACTGGATTGATCCATTGATTTGAGTCACAGGGCCCCGGGGCTTGGAACTTGAGGTTGAACTTGATCTTGAAGGGGTAAAGGTCAGGGACCCATCCATGTCTCCTAGAGACTTGAAGGAAAGGGGAAGGAGACAGTCCTGGAATAAAGAAGCCCACTTTCATTCTCATTGCTTTTGTTTTGTACAGGTCCTAGAGCTTGGACTCAGGGCCTGGGCACTGTCTCTGGGCTTTTTGGCTCAAGGCTGGTGCTCTACCACTTGAGCCATAGCTCCACTTCTGGCTTTTTGCTGGTTCATTGGAGATAAAGAGTCTCGTGGATTTTTTTCTACTCTGGCTGGCTTTCAACTGTGAGCCTCAAGATCTCAATCCACTGATAGCTAGGATGACAGGCATGAGCCACCGTGCCCAGCTGGTTCTCTAGCTGAACAAAAAGCACTTTGTTCAACATTCACTTTAAATTCTTAGAAAAAGCTTTGGAATAGAATCTTGTCTTAGTTTTTAAGCCAGGAGGAAGAGGGGGAGGAGGGGGAGGGGGAGGAGGAGGAGGAGGAGGAGTCTGCACATGCACCGGGCAGGGCCTTCAATCTACTTTGTGCTGCCCACAGCCTAGCCTGCGGCCGCCACGTCACCCATGCCTCCAGGCAATGCATGAGAGAGGCATGTCACTTTTATTTAGGGGGGAGGGGGACGAGAAGGGGGAAGGCTAGTCCTGGGGCTTGAACTCTGGGCCTGGGCGCTGTACCTGAGCTCTTCAGCTCAAGGCTAGTGCTCTACCACTTAAGCCACAGCACCACTTCCAGCTTTTTTTTTTTTTTATGACTCATTGAAGTCTCATGGACTTTCCTGCCTGAGCTGGCTTTGAACTGTGATTCTCAGATCTCAGCCTCCTGAGTAGCTAGGATGACAGGTGTGCACCACCAGCGCCTGGCTAAAGAATGTTTTTGTGTTTTTTTTTCATGCAATTTGTCCGTGCTTTCCAGTGCTGGGAGGGGAGGGGAAGGTGCACACCCATTTCCTGTCCCATCTACACCTGTTTGATTCTCAGCTGTGGATAAGTGGTTTTCTCCCATCTCCTCCTCCTTCCCCCTCTGCCATTACTGGGGTTTTGAATTCAGAGCCTGGGCACTGTCCCTGAGTTGTTGGGGGGGGGGGGGGTGTTTGGGTTTTTGTTTTGCTCAAGACTGTGACTCTACCACAAGAGCCACAACTCCATTTCTGGACTTTTTGTGGTAGTTTACTGGAGACAGGAGTCTCACAAACATTGTCTGCCTGGGCTGGTTTTGAACCACAATCCTCCTATCTCAGCCTCCTGAGTAGCTAGGATGACAGATGTGAGCCATTAACACCACACTGTCCTTTTCCATTCTGTTTTGTGATGAGACATGCCTGAAACGCACTCAGCACAGGGCCGAGACCCGAGGGGGCCAAGGGAGGCCGCAGCAGTGCTAGCCCTCAGGAGGAGCTGCCGCCCTGGCCACGCCCTCACCAGGGGTCTGGGCCTCCCTGGCCTTCCTGTGCCTCTGAGCATCAGGTTGTATTGTTTGGCAACACAAAAGCATGGAAGAGCTGCCTTGGGCTTAGGCCAGGCTGTGCCCTATACAGGATAAGCTAGCAGAGTGGCCGACATCCCTAGGTCCAGTCCAGTGCCACGGTCCAGGCTGCTTCCAGCACCCTGGCTGGTGGTGCGCATGCACCACCTGCAGTGCTGTGCCAGCCATGGCACCCTGGCATCTTCATCGACCACACACAGGGTGACTTGCTGACAATGGAAATTGACTTCTGGTCGTTCTAGGAAGTCAGAGGTGAACTGGGGGTCTGGTGAACTGGGGGTCTGGTCTGGGTGTGCGTACCAGGCTACAGAGCGCCTTCCTGCCATGTTCTCCCGCGAGAGGGGCCAGGGCTGCTCCAGGGTCTGTGTGGGGTTTTGTAAGCTTTAGAATTGTTTTAAATTATCTTTCAGGGCCGCTGTGCACAGGGTTTCAATTCAGCATGAGTTGATGAGCACAGAGCATCTCACTCTACCGTCGGCTCTTCCCCAAGTCACAGGGCTCCATCTTCACACATGCACATAGACTATGACCAGCGCTCTGCCCCTCCTCTCTTCTGCCTCCCTCCCAACCGTCATTCACACTGCTCATTCACCAGTAGATGACAGTGTGTTACATGCACACGGCCTTGTATGTCCTTGCAATTTATTTAGATCTGTCAACATGAAAGAAACACGTGCCTTTGTCTCTCAGCCTGACATATATCACATTGACGTTTTTCCAGATCCACCCATTTACCAGCAAATGGCATTATTTTTCCAGATGGATGATCAGGTACATGTGTACATATGAAACAATATATATAAAAACCAAGGTAGACATTGCTGGGTATCCACAATTAGTTTTTATTAGCCACCAGTACAAGGAGACACATCTAAGCCAGGAAGGCCAGACCCTGGTCCCTGAGTGGCTCACTGGGCTGCTCCTGGGGAGGGCCTGTTCCCATAGCAACCGAGTCCAGTGGGAGGAGCTCCATGCTTCCCTACCTGCCCCAATGCTCCACATCCTGGAGCAGAGGAGGAATCATGTGGCCCCGGGACCCCAAGGATCTGTTCTTCCTACCCAGGCCACTGGCCATCGGCCTCCCCATGGCTACTCCTCTGCCAACTGCTAATATTTCCGTGTGTGTGTGTGTGTGCACACGCACGTGTGCATGCCATGTGCACACCTATACTGGGGCTTGAACACAGGGCCTCATGCTCTTGCTTGGCTTTTTTTAAATCAAGGCAGGGGCTATACCACTTGAGCCACACCTCCACTTCTGGCTTTTTGCTGGGTAATTGGGAGATTAGAGTCTCATGGACTTTTCTGCAGGGGCTGGCTTTGAACCATGATCCTCAGATCTCAGCTGAGTGGCTGGGATTACAGGTGTGAGTTCCAGCCCCAGCTTACGGCTGTCTTTGTGGTCGATGTTGCAGACATAATGTAATCAGATGCCTGAAGGCGAGTGGGGTGCAAGGGCCAGACGTGTGTGTGGACTGCCAGTGCTCTTCTGGGTCACACACCAGCCCTGGCGGTGGGAGGATGCAGGGCACAGGGGCTCTGGCACAGAGCCGCCAGCTACGAGTGGACTGCCTTGTGGATGGGTCGTTTTTCTGTGAAGAAACTTTTGAGCAGCAGGACCTGACTGAAGCTGACCACAAACAGGGCAATGGTCTCGCCGACTGACCAGTAAGAGACGCGGCTGTTCAGGTCCTCAGCCCGGGCCCGGTCCTGGGCCTCGCGCAGGCGGTAATGGGTCTGGGAGTCGATAACCGTCTTCAGGGCCTCGTGAATGGTGACACACGCTGACTCCATCTGTACGGAGGACAGGCGCAGTCACAGTGCTCAGAGACAGGCAGGGCAGAGCCCAGCAAGCCACCCACATGCTGGTCCATCCTGCAGGTGCTACTTGGGGCACCCTACTAATGCAGAACCTGCTCTGATTTAATCCTTGAGGTAACCATGCAAAAGGAAGGGCAAAACACTGGCTTAACCACACAGGAAGGAGGACACAGATTCCGAAATGGACTCAAAGCCTGGGGCCTGTCATCCTAGCTACTCAAGAGGCTGAGATCTGAAGATGGAGGTTTGAAATCAGCCCAGGCAAGGAAGTCCGTGAGACTCTTATCTCCAGTGAACCACCAGAAAACTAGAAGCAGAGCTGTGGCTCAAAGTAGAACACTAGCATTGAGCAAGAGTTCAGGGACAGCACCCAGGCCCCGAGTTCAAGCCCCATCACACACACACACAGACACACACACACACAGACACACACACACACACAGACACACACACACACACACACACACACACACACACACACACACGGACACGGACACGGACACGGACACGGACAAGTAATCGCAAGAACCAATTTTCCTGACATCAGAAAACTGATCTCTAAGGGGACCTTCACATGCCAGCTTGTGGTGCCCAGTACCAGGAGAGGCCACTCCACACAGACCTCTGGGGCCAGGCACCATGGTGGCAGTTACAGGCTTGTTCCTCCTTTCCCTTGGTGCCACTTCCAAAGTGGACCTGACAGCCACGTCCACTGTTTAGGTGGACTGGGTGAAGTAGCCTGGTAGGGAACAAAGAACCTAACTACACTAACCCGCATCCAAACTGACCCAGCCGCACTGCTAAAACTGCCCCGTATTCCTTCCCAGATGTAGCCAGGACTCAGGGAGTGTGCCAAGTCAACTCAGCTCTGTCCCTACAGCAACCAGGAGACCTGCGGCAGCTCACAGATACTAAAGGTAGGAATGAGGGACTCAGAAACCTTTTAAAATTAGGTTATGGGGATTCCAAAGCATGCTTTGGGGTTTTTTTATAGCTCAAATAGCCACTAGCTCATTCTCCAAACTCACTCTTTCCTACCTTCTTTCCTTTCCTCCCTCTTTCTCCCTTATTTTTTAATGCTGGTACTGGGGCTTGAACTCAGAGCCAGGGCACTGTCCTTAGCTTTTTTGCTCAAGGCTGGTGCTCTGCCACTTGAGCAACAGCTCCACTTCTGGCTTTTGGGTGGTTATTGGAGGTGAGAGTTGCATGAACTTTTCTGCCCCTGGCTAGCTTTGAACTGTGCATGATCCTCAGATCTCAGCCTCCTAAGAAGCTAGGATTGCAGGTGTGAGCCACCAGTGCCTGGTGCCTAGCTCAAGAATGCCTTTATGGAAGATGGGCAGAAACAAAGATGTTCGGAAAGGCAGGAGAAGGAAACCTAAGCTCTTCCTCCCCACAAGAGAATCAAACTCCAACGTGCAGGCAGGATCTAGGAAACAGCACTACTGACCTAGTTCCTTGGGCTTTTTCCCGATCGATCCCCACACTGGTTCAAGGAAGTCCTTGGGGTCAGGCTTACAAAATGTTATCGCACTGAGGCACTGCTTCATCAGCCCAACAGAACTCTCCAGAGTTACAAAAGATCTTACATACAAACCCCACCCTCCGCTCAACCTGCTAAGGGCAATCAGCCAGGGCCCTGCAGTGCAGACTCCCAGAGTGGCCTTCTGCCACCAGGGCCTCTACCAGGCACAATGTGTTCGTACAACGCAAACAGGGAAGTGAATTGCTGATTTAAGTTTGTGTGTGTATGTATCAGTACTGAGGCTTGAACTTGGCGTCTTTTTTTGAGCCAGTCCTGGGGCTTGAACTCAAGGCCTAGGTACTACCCCTGAGCTTTTTCACTCCAGGCTGCAACTCTAGCACTGGAGCTATAGCTGCACTTCCAATTTTTTTTCTGGTGGTTCACTGGAGATAAAGTTTCACAGACTTTCCTGCCCAGGTTGGCTTCGATCCTCAGATCTCAGCCTCCTGGGATGACAGGCATGAGCCACTGGCACATGGCTCCATTAATTTTAATGGACACGAATAGACAAGTGTAGCTGGTGTGTAAGTTATCAACAATGCAGCCGCATCCTGACTGCTCAGGACGGAGGGTAGGGTGGCTGTCAGGATCTCCTGACACCCCAAACCACAGAGCACAGAGCAGAGCACGTGGCCACCTTGGAGGGCAGCCAGGAGGGAACCCGCCCCCCACCCTGACACTCAAGACGCTGCCACTCTGGTTTGGAACAAGTGCAGGCAGAGATGGTTGCTCCTGTCTTTCAAGTTCCTCTGGGAGGAGAACCGGGTCCTATGACAAACACTGCTGCATGTGGAAGGAAGTGTGAGCTTGAGAGGTGGGAGGGCAGACTGGAACAGGAGTCCAATCTTATGAGACTGGGAACATCGCTCAAGTGGCAGAGCTCTTGCCTTGCAAACACAAGGCCCCAAGGTCAAATCCTAGTATTGCCAAAACTGAAATGAACGAACTATGAAAAAGGTGACTGTCCTGCAAAATATGTCCACCCAGGACTGGCCCTGCCAGCCCTCAGTTTACCCAGATCTGCCACGTGACAACAGCTTACTAAGGGACTGTGAGCAGAACTGACGTGTGAGTATGGCCCAGCAGTGTTAAGAAGTAGATGGGCCTTTCTCACACTTGCTTGTGTGTGTACTAGTACTGGGACTTGAACTCAGGACCTCATGCTCTTGCTTGGCTTCTCCACTCAAGGCTGGTTCTCTACTACTTGAGCTATAGCTTCACTTCCACCTTTTTTGCTGGTTAACTAGAGATAAGAGTCTCATGGATTTGTCCACTTGAGCTGGCTTTGAATGGCAATCCTCAGATCTCAGTCTCCAAAATTGCTGAGATGACAAAAGTGAGCCACTGGTACTGGGCTAATAAGACTTTCAAAGAGATGCTGTGACAAGGAAAGTAGAGGCTGGAATGCAAGATACTGTAAGGGCCAGAGTGAAGAAGAAAAAGGAAGATGGAAGTAGATGGTGACCCTGCTCATTTGCTGATACAGAAGCAAGAAAAAAACTGGGGGGGAGTTACACACTGAGGTAGCCAGGGAGGCTCTCCACTTACCTGGGTGAGCGCGGTGACCTTGCTCCCCATGTCTGGGAGAATGGGGGGCTCATCCCCCACCTGAAAGTCGAAGTAGACGGTCTTGTGGGAGAAGGTGGAAAACTCATTACTGAAGCAAAACTGATAAACGCCCTTGATCTCGGTCCGGTATGTGAAGCTGTCGTACTGTTTCTTGGTCTCCCGGTAGAGAATGTTCCCTGCAGGGTCCTCCACGTAGCAATCCACATCGTAGTGGCCTCCAGTGATGACCTACGAGGGAACACACAGAATGTCTTGTCACCACAGGCAATGACATGGGCAACACGCTCAGCACGCAACAAGCTCAGCAGACGCCATGGCCTGACTCCCTAATACTCCTGCCCTGCAAGCTTCTATAACCTCCAGGGCAGGGATACTGTCCACTTCGCTGGGCCTGAGTAGAGTCCAGACCACAGCCACCCTGTGTGAAAGTGCCAGGGCTGAGATTTGAGTCTCTATGGGCTTGACTCCAGTTTTCATACACAGGAGTACAGCAACCCTAACCTGCCCCATTTTATAGCAGCGGAAATTGAGGTACCAGAGTTAAGAAAGTTGCCTAAGACAGTGAGGCCGACTTCACCTGAGGGTTGTTAGCTCCATTTTGCAAATAACTGGTTGCTCCGGGCTTGCTGAATGGGTCATGACATTTAGTAAGGTTGGCAATCACTAGACACAAAAATGGCAGCATTCAGTAAAATTAGCAATGACTGGATACAAAAATAGTAGCACTTAGTAAAGTTAGCAATGATTGGATGCAAAAATAGTAGCAGTAAAGTCAGCAGTGATTATATTCAAAAGGAGGCACATATATATTGAGGTACTAGGAAGTAGCACTGTGGCTCAAGTGGTAGAGCACTTGCCTTGAGCTGAAGAGCTCAGGGTCAGCACCCAGACCCAGAGTTCAAGCACCATAACCGACCAAAACAAAAAAAAAGGTACTCATAGGGATTGATCAGGAATCATTCAGCCCCAACTCTAACAAGGAAAGTTAGATGACAGAGGGTAAAATCACACCTGTAGCCAATGCCTGTGACCATGAGCAAGTCAATGAAAGGACTAAAGGATACAGTTGTTGGGTACCAGTGGCTCACACTGGCAATCCTACCTACTCAAAAGAGGCTGAGAGGTGAGGATCTCGGTTTAAAAACAGCCCCAACAGGAAAGTCCATGAGACTCTCATCTCCAATTAACCAATACAAAAACAGAAGTGGAGTTGGGGTTCGAGTGGTAAAGCCATCCTTGAACAGAGAAGCTAAGGGACAGCATCCAAGTCCTGAGTGAAAAGCCTCAGTATGTGTATACCAGAGAGAGAGACAGACAGACAGACAGACAGACAGAGACAGAGACAGAGAGAGAGTGTTAATGCAGTTAACTGCTTCCAAACTTTGTGGAAAGCAGCAGGCATCTTGCTTGCTGCTGGGATGTTTAAAGCCGCAGTGGACAGCCCTGGCACAGGATGGTGGCAGTAACCACTGCCTCTCAGACCCTCCAACCACATAATTATCACTGTTTCCTTACGGTGTTTCAGTTACCTGTGTTAATGCAGACACATGCACAATCTCCATGCTGTCCACACAGATCACAAACCTGTATCTCTATTTCCCACGAAGCTGTTTCTGGGCACAAGCCTCTTTCTGCACCTCTAATGATGGAGGGGCCCATTCAGACAAGGCGTTCCAATGGCCCTCCAACCCCAGATCTGCCTGCTAAACCTCACCCCTGGGGATGGGACCCACCCCAGACCTGAGTGCTGCTCCCAGCAACTGTGAGCCATGGGCACTGACCACGGAGAGGTTAGACGGAAGGCCAGGAGCTGGCTTTAGTGCACCATATGGCAAAAATCAAGTCTCACGGAAGCAGAGCTGTGGCTTGAGTGGTAGCTAACCTGAAGCACAAAACCTCAGGGACAGCGCCCAGGCCCGAGTTCAAGCTGCAGGACCACCAAAAAAGAAACCCAAGTGTTTTCAGCACACCACCTGGGGGGCGGGTGGCCGGGTCTCAACAGACTGCACCGCCATCGAGAGCGCCTTTTCCACCCCAAATCCCACTCAAAACGTGGGGTTTGTAAAAGGAGGGGCGGGGAGCAGCCGCAGTGGGAGCCCCTGCGGGGCAGACAGGCCGGGAGCTGGGTCCTGGGGGGGGGGGGGTCGCGGCCCTGAGGCGCTGCCCCGGGGGGGGGGGAAGACAGGGGGGCGGAGGGGAGCCCCGGGAGGGGGGAGGGCAGGGGGCGGAGGGGAGCCCCGGGAGGGGGGAGGACAGGGGGGCGGAGGGGAGCCCCGGGAGGGGGGAGGACAGGGGGGCGGAGGGGAGCCGGGAGGGGGGAGGGCAGGGGGCGGAGGGGAGCCCCGGGAGGGGGGAGGGCAGGGGGCGGAGGGGAGCCGGGAGGGGGGAGGGCAGGAGGCGGAGGGGAGCCGGGAGGGGGGAGGGCAGGAGGCGGAGGGGAGCCGGGAGGGGGGAGGGCAGGGGGCGGAGGGGAGCCGGGAGGGGGGAGGGCAGGGGGCGGAGGGGAGCCCCGGGAGGGCCGGGCCGGGGAGGGGAGCCCCGGGAGGGCAGGGGGCGGAGGGGAGCCCCGGGAGGGCCGGGCAGCCCCGGGAGGGCCGGGCCGGGGAGGGGAGCCCCGGGAGGGGGGAGGGCAGGGGGCGGAGGGGAGCCCCGGGAGGGCCGGGCCGGGCCGGGGAGCCCCGGGAGGGCCGGGCCGGGGAGGGGTCCCCCCGGAGCCCCGGGTCGCACCTGGTAGTCCAGGGAGAGCTTCACGCCCTGGTCCACCTCCTCGTGGAAGCACTGCTTGGCGTTGTCGGGAAGCTCGAAGGTGAGCTCGGCGCCCCACGCCTGCCGGGCGCACAGCACGAGCGCCAGCAGCAGGAGCGCGGCGGAGCGCGGGGCGGCGCGGCCTGGGAGGCGCCCCATGCCGTCGGCCGGGCCCGGAGCGCGGCGGGGACCACAGACGGACGTGGCGCGGGCCCGGCTCGCCGCTTCCGGGAGGCTGGGCGCGCCCAGTGCGCAGGCGCGCGCATGGATAGGCGGGGGATGGGGGGGAACGGGCCGGCGCCTTTCCGCCCACTGCGCAGGCGCCGCGCTCCGCTCCTCCCCGCCCGCGGGCTGAGCCCTCCCCGCGTCGGCCCGAAGCCCGTGTCGGGCCCGGCCCGCACCGGCGCCGCACCGGCGCTCCGGGCCCGCTGCCGTCGCTCGCGGCCTGGCGTGGGTGACGCCGGGCTTCGAGGTGGAGCGGGAGGCGGCGGGTCTCGCGGGCAAGTCCCGGGAGACCGAGACCCGGGTGGGGACGCGGGGACCGCCGCCAGCACTGTGCCGCACGCCGGGCCTTTCGAGCCCGGGTCACCTGGGACGGGGTGACCTGGAGGGCGGGCGGAAGGGGGGGAGGGAGGGAGGGGGGAGCAGGGTGGGAGAGAGGGCGGGGGGGGGGAGGGAGGGCGGGAGGGGAGAGGGAAGGAGGGCGTGGGGGAGAGGGGAGAGGAGGGGGGAGGGGGGAGGGAAGGAAGGTGGGGGGAGAGGAGGAGGGAGGGGGAACGAGGGAGGGGGGAGGGGGGAGGGAGGGGGGAGCAGGGTGGGAGAGAGGGCGGGAGGGGGAGGGAGGGGGAAGGAGGACGGGAGGGGGGAGGGAGGGGGAAGGAGGACGGGAGGGGGAGGGAGGGAGGGGGGAGCAGGGTGGGAGAGAGGGCGGGAGGGGGGGAGGGAGGGAGGGGGGAGCAGGGTGGGAGAGAGGGGGGAGGGGGAGGGAGGGGGAAGGGGACGGGAGGGGGAGGGAGGGAGGGGGGAGCAGGGTGGGAGAGAGGGCGGGAGGGGGGGAGGAAGGGAGGGGGGAGCAGGGTGGGAGAGAGGACGGGAGGGGGGAGGGAGGGCGGGAGGGGAGAGGGAAGGAGGGCGTGGGGGAGAGGGGAGAGGAGGAGGGAGGGGGGAACGAGGGAGGGGGGAGGGAAGGAAGGTGGGGGGAGAGGAGGAGGGAGGGGGAACAAGGGAGGGGGGAGGGAAGGAGGGCGGGCGGGAGGGGGGAGGGAGGGGGGAGGGGGAAGGAGGGCCGGCGGGAGGGGGGGAGCAGGGGTGACGTCCATTGAGACGCACTGAACTCACAACCTGACTTGTTGAGCCGAAACCCCTTTGAATTTAAAGGTAATTTTTTAAGGAATTTAAGTGTGATGCCTCGTGGTTACACCTGCCCGGGAAAAGTAAACATTGCTCAGGTTCACACCCACATGGTCTCCCGATAAATGTAAATAAAGTTTAAAGTTTCTCCGTAGTTTCAGGTCTGTTTCTGCAGTCAAGGCAGAATGAAAATTCTTTCTGGCCAAAACTCCTGTTGCAGGCGATGGTGCTCACGCCTGTCATCTAGCTGCTCCGGAGGCTGAGATCGAAGGATCGCCATTCAGTGCCAACCAGAGCAGGAAAGTGTGAGGCTTCACCACCAAAAAGCTGGAAGTACAGCTGTGGCTCATGTGGTAGAGGGTTAGCCTTAAGCACAAAGCTCAGGCACAGAGTTCAGGCCCCAGGACCAGCACAAAAAACACTATTCTCTTCTTTTTTTTTCTTTTAATGGATGAGAGGAATCTCTGACTTCTCAAGGCCACTGGCCTAGCATATGTCTGTGTGTGTCTGTGTGTATCTGTTCTAGAATTTGAACTCAGGGTCGTGAGCTCCGCTTGCCTTTTTTCACTCAAGACTAGAGGTCTACCACTTGAGCCATAGCTCCACTTCCAGAAAAAAAAATTTAATGTAATTATAACAATAGGGGTGGTTTATTGTTGTTTGTCAGTCATGGGGTTTGAACTGGTGGCCTGGCATTTGTCCCTGAGCTTTTCTGCTCAAGGCTAGTGCTCTATCACTTTGAGCCACAGCTCCATTTCCATTTTTCTGGTGACTTACGGATTTTCCTGCCCAGTCAGCCTTTGAACCGTGATCCTCAAATCTCAACCTCCTGAGTAGCTAGGATGACAGGCATGAGCCACAGATGCCCAGCTATAACTATAGGGTTTTATGTTCTTTGTAAACTCATAAAGAGAGAAGACACATTGTGATATTACTACTCAAAAAAGATAAGTTTTTCCCCCCCATTACAGCTATATGACTAGATGTGGTTACTCTTGATTTCATTGAGGACTTTTACTCTCCATATATGTTTCCACGTGGATAACATGGAAGTGCACTACCCCTCTGGGCACTTGGGATCCAGATCAAAGACCTACCATACCTGAGTGCAAGTTGCAGGCTGGAAAACACCATGAACCACAGTTATAAATCACACATGCCAGTCCTGTGCTGGACATGGAAAGGGGTTCGTGGCATGTCCTGCAGATCCTTCCCTGTCTCTGACCTATGTAATGTTCTTTTTAGAAAATGGAAGTGATAATCATCTAATCTAGATGAATCCAATTACAAACCAAAAATCAACCCAGGTGTTAAGCCCAAGGTATCTTGACCAGCTAGAGTGCTCATCCAGGCTAAATAAAGCCCTACATTTAAGTTCTAAGGAAATACCTTAGTTCAGAGTCAGGAGCCTGCCTTCCCAGCAGATCTGAACAAGTAGAGTTACAATCACAAGCAAGCCAAGTGGAAGACAAGGGAAATGTCTGTATTAAAAAATAAATAAATAAGACGGGAGCCCTGACTACACAGGTGAATAAAAGAAACACTGTCATTTTGCCATTTGTTGTATGGAAGATACCATTACAGGGAGTAAATATCCCACTTAACAGGCAATGGTTGGATGACATCTATTGTGCTAATTTTTGCATAACAGCCATCCTAACTGTAGTGCGGATCCTACTTACCCAGCTCCTATATTTTATAGGAATGAATCTTTACTAGCTACTATCCACACATCCACCCCAAAAAATGCTTTTGAGAAAGGAAGAAAGAAGCTGAGAAACTTTAGTGAAATCACAACTCAGTCTCAGCTTTT
>NW_024870905.1:10050000-10077500 GCF_019054845.1 Dipodomys spectabilis
GGCTGAGATCTGAGGATCGTGCTTCAAAGCCAGCCCAGGACAGAAAAGTCCATGAGACTCTTATCTCTGTTAATCATCCAAAAAGCCAGAAGTGGAGCTGTGGCTCAAGTGGTAGAGCGCTAACCATGAGCATAAAAGCACAGGGACAGCGCGCAGGACCTGAGTTCAAGCCCAAAGAAAAAGATGATTCTGGCACAAAGAAAAAGATGACTCAAGTTTGTGCCTGTGTGAGTTTTCTAAAAATCCAGAAGGCCACGCCTCTAATTGGCTTCGTCATTCTTGACCTATTTTTACCATTCACACAGCAGTTCTCAGGAGTACTGGAGATCAGCGGAGGTGATAAGTCTCCCCTCTCCTCCCCACCCACCCCCCAAATCTGACCTGTCTAAAGATGTCAGGCTGGGGGGCCAGGAAACTGCTGTCATCAGTGAGAGGAGGCCAGAAATGCTACAGTTCACCCCAGAGATTTGCTGTGTTTACAAAAAAGAGTGTGTGTTTGTGTGTGTGTGTGTGTGTGTAAAAGCTTCTTGTGACAATATGGGTTTTTTTGTTTGAGGGCAATCGAGATTTATAGAATCTCTGAGAATCTGGACTCTAGGGACTTCTAGCTAGACTTTATTCCATTTTGTTCAGGGCGTATTACTTATTATTTGATTTTGAGGCTCAAGAAATAAAATTAGCTACCTGATAGCTTATCATTTCTACCCGTGCCAGACAGAAAAGCAGGCCCTTTTGCACGCAGTCCTGTTTCATCTGTATTATAACCTAAGAAATATTGATTTTGGTTTAGTGGTTGTTTTGTTTTCATTTTTGTTGGTCATGGGGCTTGAACTCAGGGTCTGGGCACTGTCCTCGAAGGGTTTTTTTGCTTAAGGCTAGCACTCTACCACTTTGAGCCATAGTGCCACTTCCAGTTTTCTCGTGTTTAATTGAAGATAAATGTCTCATGGACTTTCCTGCTAGGGCTGGCTTTGAACCTGGATCCTCAGATCTCAACCTCCTTAGTAGCTAGGATGACAGGCATAAGCCACCAGCACTTGGCGGAAATATTGTTAATCTCATTTTAACGATGAGGAGACTGAGGCTCAGAGAAGCGTAGCTAGTTGGTAAATAATAAAAGTAGGATGTAAGCCCACATCTGACTCAAAACTCCTGACACCTGGTACTTTCCATGGTGTGTTTCCATGGTGACTACTGAACTCTTAACTACAGAGCAAAGATGTCCTAAGAAGGTAAGAGGGGGCAGAAACAGGAAATTCCTCAAATATTTTCATCTGAAATGTGGCTCCCTGGCACCAAATGTGTTTGCTCCAAGTATCTTAAAGGAGTTGTACAGGTTATGATGTGTGGGGTGTGTGTGTGTGTGTGTGTGTGTGTGTGTGTGTGTGTTGCATGTGTGTGTGCATGCATGCACACACATGCGTATGAGTACTGGGACTTGAACTCAGGGTCTCAAGCTCTCAACTTGGCTTTTATGCTCTAACCTGGCACTCTACCACTTGAGCTATACCTCCACTTTTGGCTTTTTGGTAGTTCATTAGAGATAGTTATGCCTAGGTTAGCTTTGAACCTCAGTCCTCAGATCTCAGCCTCCTGAATAGCTGGGATAACAGGCATGAGCCACAGGCCCAGATTACCCCTGATAAACTGAAGCAGGAGGTAGTTTTTAATCATGTAGAATTTTTTTTTTTTGCTTGTCCTAAGGCTTGAACTCAGGACCTGGGCATTGTCCCTGAGCTTCTTTTGCTTAAGACTAGCACTCTACCACTTGAGCCACAGTGCCACTTCCAGATTTTTACGAGGTGCTAAGGAATTGAACCCAAGGTTTCATGCATGCTAGGCAAGCACTCTACCACTAAGCCATATGCCCAGCCACAATCATGTAGAATTTTCAGGCTAAAAATGAAATGATCCTCGCTTCTTCCAGCCACTGAAGCATAAATTTTAATCCATGCCATTTGTCCCTGATTTGGGTGAACTGCATCAAATTCTCTTAAAATACTTTGGAGTTGCTTCTTATGTCCATTATTACATGTTCTACTCCAATAGTAAGCTTTGGATTTTTTTTCTTTTCAGAAGATTTCAACACAAAGCCTCTGTTAGGGCAGAAGACTATGAAAAGTTTCTTTTCTTCTTGTGTGTGTGTGTGCGCGTGTGTGTGTCAGTATTGGGGCTTGAACTCAGGACCTGGGCACTGTCCTTTAGCTTTTTCACTTAAACCTGGTACTCTACCACTTGAGCCCTACCTCCACTTCTGATTTTTTGCCAGTTCACTGGAGCTAAGTGTTTCATAGATTTGTCTGCTTTGGGCTGGCTTTGAACCTCAAGCCTCAGATCTCAGCTTCCTGACTAGCAAGTCCCTGGTTCATTCTCACAAAGCCTCAGTTTTCTCTTTTTAGGCACTTTCCAGATTTTAATCACACATTCCAAATTTAAATTTAAATCTACTTATTCACATGACAGAAAAGTCCCTTTGTCCACAGCTGATATCTTTGTACAGACTTTCTAAATACTTTCTTCCTTTAGAGAATTTCCTTTTTGTTGTCATTTCAGCTCCCAAAGCTAAATATCTTGAGCTCTTTCCTTTTTTTCCCTTTTCTTTTTTTTGTCTGCTTCAACTCAGGGCCTGGACACTGTCCCTGAGCTTTTCTACTCAAGCCAAGTGCTCTACCACTTAAGATAACTGAAGATAAGTCTCATAGACTTTCCTGCCTTGGCTGGTTTTGAATGGTGATCCTCAGTTCTCAGTCTCCTGAGTAGCTGGGATTACAGGATGAGCCACCAGTGCCAGGCCTTGAGTTCTTTTCAAACAGGCCCATTACCATCAGGGGTATTTCACAATCTTACTCCTAAAAACAAAGCTGCATCTAAAAACAAACTCCTAAAAACAAAGCCAAGGCAAAGAAATGGCCCAGACGTAGAGAATCTGCTTGTACGGTGTTGGTTTAGGCTTTGGTGTCTCCTCCCTAAACTCCATAGATTCAGCAGGGGAGGGAAGAAGGAAAGAAGGTATTTTTTTCTGGAAGCTTCTAGATCATGATCTCCTCAAAGTCAGACAGCTGCCGCATCTGTTCGGCCTGCATGGAATGCCTTCGGAGCAGCTGCTTCTTACTTCTCGACTCCACTGTCTTGGGAGACTGTGGGGCCGCGGGCAGCATTGTTTTCAGGCCGCTGGTGAGGAGGGGGGACGAGGTCTTGCTGCCGGCCCTCCCATCCAGAATCAGGGGGTTGAGGTTGACATTTAGAGGTGGAAGGAAGCCAGGCCTCGCAGGAGAAAAGCGCTCGAGCAACAGAGTCCCCGAGCCTCGTCTTTCCAGAAGATGGGGGTGCCTGCGACACACGGACATGGGAGAGGTGCTGGCCACGGTGTCCAGCGAGTCCCGAGAGCCGTGGAACAGAGACGGGGGTGTCTCACCCCACTTCTTTCTATCCAGGAGACCCTTGCTGGCCTCAGGGGCCATGGAGGCAGGAGAGTCGGCCTTTGGTGATAAATCCAAGTCATTTTCTAGCCTTTTGAAGGAGGCTATCTCTTTAAGAGCAGGGGGCCCTGGCAGACACATGCCCCCCTTCTCTGGGTCAGCAGGAAGGGGCCCTCGCCTGGCTAGCAGTGGCTGAGAAGCCTGCCCTTTCCAGGAGGCTGACGGTGAGGAGGCTGCCAGCCTGAGGCCCTGCTCTTTGCCATCCATGCTGCTGGTCCTGGAGAGGGGTCCCCTCTTGGGGAAGGCCATGTCACCCTTGCTCACGATGACCCCGCTGTCCACGCCTGGGCCAGGGGCCTCCTCCTGACGCACAGAAGGGGCAAGGAGACCCCAGGGTTCGGACTGAAGCCTCTTCAGTTGGGGTAGACGAGCCCTTTTGGGGTTCCCTCCCTTCTGGGTGGGTGACCCCGACTCCTGGAGGCTCTTCGAGGGGCTGGGAACACTTGGATGTCCCGGCTGGAGATGGAAGAAGTCGTGATCATGATCATTCTGGGTTGCTGGAGGCCCTAGGCCAGGGGCCTGCAGTTCCACATCCGAAGGGGAGGCACACGGCCGGCCCTCCGTCCTGGGGGCCAGGGCAGTGTGAAGGAACTGCTGGGTGGTCTGGGAGCCTGAAGGGGATTTGTCAGTGGTGATGATTATCACTTCCTTCCCTTTGGCCCTGCAGGCATCCAAGAGATGGCGAAGCGTGTCTTTGTCGTCTGTCTGGATGGCATAAACCAGGGCCGAAGCCCCTGTGTGGTCCTCGAGGCTGGGGTCAGCGCCACTGGCCAGCAGCAGTGACACCACGTCACCCCCGGCCTGGCCAACGCACGCATGGATCAGTGCCGTCTTGCCCGACCGGTCCTGGATGTTGGGGTCCGCCCGATGCTCCAGCAGGAACTTCACCATCTTCCACCTGCTGCTGCTGCGTGCGTCCTCGTGCTGGGTGAGGCAGGCCACCATGAGCGCTGTCTCCCCCCTGTCGTTGCTCTCGTTGATGTACGCGCCGCCCTCCAGCAGCAGCCGGGTGAGCCGCAGCCGCCCCAGCCGCACGGCCTGCAGCAGGGAGTTCCCGCCCGCCCGGAGCTCCGTGTCATCATCCAGCATGCTGGCCACAGCTAAGCGCACGGGAGCACGGGGCCACGGGGCGATCAGACCTAGCAAGGGAAAGAGGAGGAGAGATATCACATGTTCTCTGTGTGTGAGAGAGAGAGAGAGAGAGAGAGAGAGAGCGCACACCAGTACTGGGGTTTGTGTCTGTTTTCTAACAAGGCCTTCCTGCTCTTGAATTATTCACCATCCTTTCAAGTTTCCATTCAAATCTTACCTCCTTTGTAAAAAAGTATTTAAAAAACACTCAAAATTGAAGAGGGAAAGTTGAGTAAGAAGACAATGGCTCATATGCAGATGCTGTAAATATAGAACTCCTATACATCATTTCAAAAACAGGATACAGGAGTGGCCGATAGGCTCTCTTGTGACTTACACCTGTCATCCTAGCTACTCAGGAGGCTGAGATCTGAGGATTAAGGTTCAAAGCCAGCCTGGGATGAGAAGTTTAGGAGACTCTTATCTCCAGTGAACCACCAAAAAAACAAAGTTGTAAATGGAGCTATAGCTCAAATGGTAGAGACCTAGCTTTGAATGAAAAAGGTCAAGGACAGAAGCCAGGCCCTAAGTTCAAGCCCCAGGACCAGCCCACAAACATATAGACACACACACACACACACACACACACACACACACACACACACACCATTACAACCTTCACCAGAATGGTTTAAATTACACAGGACAAGAATACCAACAGTGTGTGAGAGTCAGAAAGTAATGGTGCGAAGGACCAGCTCGGCCGGAGCACTGGGACCGACGGGACAGGGATCTCGGGATAGGTGGGCAAAGGAGTCGGCGAAGTGACAAACAGACACAGACTCAAAAGAGTTGCATCTGAGTGTATCTTTATTGAGGAGAATTAACATTTTTATACAGTGTGTGATTGTGAAGTAGGTTCTTTGTTTATTTAAGCACGTAATCAATTTTTTTAAAGGCAAAGCATTGATGAATTACATGAAAATTGATGACTATCCCACCAACTGTTTAAGCTAAGTGGTGCGAAACAAGTCTAGCATATTGTTTAATAGAATACGTCATCTATTCAGCCTTTTTATGTTTAATAATTAACAAACCTAAGACAGGGTTGTACTTATATTGTACTCTTTTTAATTTTATTTTTATCCAACTAATTTCATCTTTATAAGTTCCTGTATAAGGAAATGGTTCTTGGTTGGTTCAGGAAATATGTTACTAACTTTATATTTTGTGTGAAAACACCATCTATTCCCTATAACGTAAGTTGGACTAAACTTAATCATAACTGTTGGGAGAATCTTTCTTTTTCTTATATAATCAGAGGTCTCTTCTTTTTTAGAACTCTCTAAACTACTAGGATAACTCTTTCTAACTTAGTTTAATTTATTGATTTTGTCTGTTGGACATATCTAGAAATTTTAAGTCTCTATATTTACTATGCGTGAGCTGCAAAACTGCTTGTGAAGTTGTAGGAGTTTCTGGAGGCAACGTCACATCAGATGATAGATTGATTGGGGGATTGCCCACATTTAATCTTTGGCCTTAGTCTTTATTACTTAGAGAAGCCATCTCTATTGGACTGGAAAGATGCAACATGCTCTGTTCGTGGATCAATAGAAAAATAGCCAAAATGAGAATAAAGGCAACGAATGTACAGCCAAGAAGAATATAGTAGAGGCTATAAAGGTGCAGCCAAGTGTATGGGAAGCCTTGAACCAACACCCCCTTCCTGGGGGCATGCTTCCTTGAAGCTCTTTGTCCAACACAATCTCTCACGCAGACTCCGCAGAAGGTGGCGTGGCACCCACTGGTCACAGAAAGATGTCCACTCAGCTGGAAATACCAGGAACCACTGGAAGTGCAGAAACTTAAGCGTTTGACCTTGTTTCTCTGGCCAGAGACTATTCATTGAACTTTCAGTCCCTCATTCTGTTGTCAATGTCAAATCAGAAGCCATCTATCCACCACAGGCAGCTTTATGGAAGTGCTCCGCCCACCTGCGCCGGCCTCTCTTTGCTGAACCCAGCTAAGGACTCCTTGCAGACACATCTTCATGGCTGCTTTGCCTGCTGTGATCTCTGCTCCTTTCCAAACGCTTGCTTCGGCAGCTTCCTCTCCATTGTGCCTCTCGGACTGGGTTCCAATGGTGGTTGGATACTGAGCTGCTTGTTAGAGGAGGAAACAAGAGTTGTATACAATGGCAGGCCTGAACTGGCCTGGAGGCAGGACAAACGCTCTCCCAGGTGGGACTTGTCAGGGCACAGGGCAGGCATCCTGCCACTGGGCCCTGGGTCACTGTGGTGAGCAACAGTCACACTGGAACTTCTCTTTCTCAGAGAACAACGGGTTAAGTCTGACCAGATTGTCTTTTTTAGGGAATCCAGTTTTCCACCAACTCCTGGGGGATGCCTGGGGCTTGAGTCTATGCCAGGCTCCACTCCTGTCCAGAACCTTTCATTCCAAAAGTTTCAACCAAGTGTATGTGGCGTGGCATAATGGCACACTGCTGGATGTAGAAATGGGTTTTGCAAGCCAGGCACCGGTGTCTCACGCCTGTAATCCTAGCTACTCAGGAGGCTGCAATCTGAGGATCCTTGTTCAAAGCCAGCCCAGGCAGGAAAGTCTGTGAGACTCTTATCTTCAATATACCACTAGAAAACAGGAAGTGGTGCTGTGGCTCAAGTGGTAGAGCACTAGCCTTAAGCTGAATTGCTGAGGGACAGCGCCCAGGCCCAGAGTTCAAGCCCCATGACCGACAAGAAAAAAAGAAATGGGTTTTGCTGAATAGAAGGCAATCCATGTCTATGTCCGTGTCATATCCGGTGGTAGAGTTCTCCCATCTGGGTGGGGGAGTTGTTGCCGTGATTGGCTCAGACCAAAATAAATGAGGCTCGAATAGGCTCTCCATTCTCTCAGAATCCAGCTGCTAGATATGGAATGTCTCCACTGCCAGAAAGAGCTCTGGAGCTTCTGCTTACAGCCTAGTTCACTAGCAGAGTGTGGGTGAGCCTACCTCCAATCACCAGCCCAAGACTGAACCTCAAAGGGGAAACCCCCAAAGCCTTCCCCTGCTCCCCTTGGGAGAAATGAGCGTTGACTGCAGGTACGTACTCCTGGGGATGGTTTATTTACAGCAATCAGTTACTGATAAATATGTAACCCAAAAGACAGCCCTCATTCCTTGGAGACAACACTGGTAACAAACCCAAGAAGAAAACAGGTAAGAGAAGTGAAAGCCAGGTACTGGTGGCTCACACCTGTCATCCCACCTACTCAAGAGACTGAGATCTGAGGGTCCTGGTTCGAAGCCAACCCAGGCAGAAAAGTCTGTGAGATTCTTATCTCCAGTTAAACAGCAAAGAGCTGGAAGTGAGGTGTAGTTCAAGTGGTAGAGTGACTTTAGCCAACAGGTTAGTAAGGGCACAAAGCCCTGAGTTTAAGCCTCAATATTAGCATTATATATCCAGCATTCAAAAGTTAAAATCATGCCTTCTCTAATAGAAAGAATAAGGGAATGCCATCTTTGTCCCAAAGTCATTTGATTATTTTAGTGATCACAAAACAGTGCAAGTCATACATTTATTTTCAAAGACCAGTATAAGCCCACCTTCCTTGATCTTCAAGATTTTATTAATTTATTTACTTTTGTGCCAATACTGAAGCTTGAAATCAGGGCTTCACACTCTGCTTTGGCACTATTGTTGTTCTTGTTATTTTGTTCTCGCCTGGTGCTCTGCCATCTGAGCCATAGCCCCCACTTCCAGCTTTTGTTGATTAATTGGAGCTAAGTATCTCACAGACTTTTCTGCCAGGGCTGGCTTCAAACCACAGACCTCTGGTCTCAGCTTCCTGAGTAGCTAGGATGACACATGTGAGCCACCAGTGCCTGGCTAGATGAACATTTATTAAGTTGCTCCAAAAATTGTTTTAAAATTGTCCATTGAAGCTGGGCGCCAGTGGCTCACGCCTGTCATCCTAGCTATTCAAGTGGCTGAGATCTGAGGATCGCGGTTCAAAGCCAGCCTGGGCAGGAAAAACTGTGAGACTCTTACCTCCAATGAACCACCAGAAAACCGGAAGTGATGCTGTGGCTCAAAGTAGTACAGCACTACTAGCCTTGAGCAAAAGAGCTCGAGGACAGTGCCCAGGCCCTGAGTTCAAACCCATGAATGACCAAAAAAAAAAAAAAAAAATCTAAGGGATTCTTATTTGGAACAAAATTGATCTGCAGTCCTTCAATACATATGCCACTAGTGTTTGGTTATTGTTGTTTTAACCAATTCTCTTCTCCAGTCCCCTGCTCTCCCATCATCTCTGAGGTTCCACAGACATGAAGTATTCCCCTGCTTTTTATAGATCAAGACACTGATGTTCAGACATGTAATTGCATGGTCATTTTGCCCAAGAACATGCCTGTTTTAAAGGGCTATAGTAATCTCTTTAGAGCTACTTCTTGGAAGAAATTCTGTGTAGGTGTCACTTCTTGCAGGCTAGCACTGAGTCAAATGTGGAGTTAAAATGTTATTTATAATGGTTGGAAATCCATGGCTCATGCCTATAATCCTAGCTACTCAGGAATTTTACATCTGAGGATCACAGTTCAAAGCTAGCCTGAGCAGGAAAGTCTGTGAGACTTTTATCTCCAATTAACCACCAAAAAAAAAAGAAAGAAAGAAAAGGAAAGAAAGCCAAGATGTGGTTCAAGTGGTAAAGCACTAGCCAAAACCCAACAACATATCAGGGACATTGCCCAGACACAGTTCAAGCCCTAGAACCAGCACCCAGACAGACAGACAGACAGACAGACAGACACACACACACACACACACACACACACACACACACACGATGTTCTGATGGAAAGTAATCAGAGCATCAGCTGGTTGTATGAGCACAGGGAAGTATCTCTTCTGGTCTGCCTTAGTTTCTCAGCTGGCAATTGAAGATGATGATGCACACCTACCCTGCTGTGCCCCGCCCAGGTGTGGGGCTGAAGCACACCCCGGGCCCAGGGCCGGCTTCTTTGGCTAAGTGTCCGATGCTTTAAGGGAATCTGGACACATCTTCCGAAAGGCGGGAGGCTCGGCGGCTGCATTTGCTGAAGCTAAAAAGCATTCTCTTTCCAGGCTGCCTCTTCCTTCCCAGCCCGGGAAGCAGACCGAGTCAAAAAAAAAAAAAAAACCGTTTGCTTTTGCTCACCAAGCTCCTCAGGGCGCTGACCACCGCACGCAGCGCGGCGGGCCGGGGCGCAGCGGCTGCTCCGCGCACGGTGCACGGCGGCTGGCGGAGAACGGTCCCCGGGCTGGCGGCTGGCGGAGAACGGTCCCCGGGCTGGGTCCCGGCGCCGGCGCCACCCAGGGGGCTGCGGCTGCAGGCCTGGGGCGCCCTCCGCAGGCCGAGCCGGGGCCCAGGTGCAGCCAGAGGCGCGAGGACCCCCGCCCCACCCCCCATTTCTTAGAAGCGCTCAAGTGCACGTTACTTGAACATTTCCTGCACATTTTCAGGACCATTACCACCCCTCTCTTCTCAGGTTTCATTGTCTGTAAATACTACCCAGGTGTCTGTCACCCAGACCCGTCTAAAATCCAGGGAAGTAGTCACACACACACACACACACACACACAGCTATAAGTATACATAACGTATATGCACTACTATATTTGTGTATTTACTTATATGTGCTTATATAAATATATTACTTATATACTCTCATTAGATCTATATAAAAGCATGTAAATATAACCATGTAATATTTATTAATCTGTAAGTCCATAGTGCGTATCTGAGCGCATGTACTTATACAGTACATTATGCATTGTATATATTTCTTTCGTACGTTCTCGGGTCTCCCGCCGTCTCCCGGGACGCGGGGGGGGGGGGGGGGGCGGCCGGGGCCCACCCCGCGGGCCAGGGGCTCACCTACCTGGCGGGGTTCCTCGCCCACCGCGGACGCCGGGCCCTGGAGCATCATCTCTCAAGGCGGCAGGTCGGGCCACGGGAACCGGGGAGCGGACGAGGATGGGCGCCGCCGGCCGGGGCTGCGGGACGCCCTGCCCCGAACTCGGAGCACGCCCGCCGCGAAGGCTGCGCGTCCTCCCGCTCCTCCGGCTCTGTGGAGCCTGCTCCGGCCCCGGCCCCGCCCCCCGGCCCCGCCCCGAACCCCGGCCCCGCCCCCGGCCCCGCCCCGAGCCCCGCCCCGGCTCCGGCCTCGGCCACGCCCCCGAGCCCCCGCCCTGCCCCGCCCCGACCCCGGCCCCGCCCCGGCACGCTTTGCCAGTGAGCCCCGGAAGGAAGCTTCTCCTGCGCTGGAGATGCGGGATGACCTGAGACTTCTGAGGGGCGAGCCCCCGGCCCCCAGCGTCAAGTGGGGTCATACTCCCTCTGGAGCTGCAGAGCTGTGCGCCCTGAGCACAGACCCGAGGGGACCACACTTCCCAAATCCTGCATGCATTTAGCTCACAGGACCAGCCCCCCAAATCCAGCATGCAGAGAGTTCACGGGACCAGCCCCCCAAATCCAGCATGCAGAGAGTTCACGGGACCAGCCCCCCAAATCCAGCATGCAGAGAGCTCACGGGACCAGCCCCCCAAATCCAGCATGCAGAGAGCTCACGGGACCAGCCCCCCAAATCCAGCATGCAGAGAGCTCACGGGACCAGCCCCCCAAATCCAGCATGCAGAGAGCTCACGGGACCAGCCCCCCAAATCCAGCATGCAGAGAGCTCACGGGACCAGTCCCCCAAATCCATCATGCAGAGAGCTCACGGGACCAGCCCCCCAAATCCAGCATGCAGAGAGTTCACAGGACCAGTCCCCCAAATCCAGCATGCATTGAGCTTATGGGACCAGCCCCCCAAATCCGGCATGCAGAGAGCTCACAGGACCAGCCCCCCAAATCCGGCATGCATTGAGCTTATGGGACCAGCCCCCCAAATCCGGCATGCAGAGAGTTCACGGGACCAGCCCCCAAATCCGGCATGCATTGAGCTTATGGGACCAGCCCCCCAAATCCAGCATGCAGAGAGTTCACGGGATCAGCCCCCCAAATCCGGCATGCAGAGAGCTCACGGGACCAGCCCCCCCAAATCCGGCATGCAGAGAGCTCACAGGACCAGCTCCCCAAAACCAGCATGTGGAGAGCTCACGGGACCAGCCCCCAAATCCAGCATGTAGAGAGCTCACGGGACCAGCCCCCCAAATCCGGCATACTCCTCTCAGACCCAGCTAGGGATGTGACCTCGTGTCTCCTTGGTTCTAAAGGTGAACGCCCTGCGACCCCAGGATGGAGGTGCAGTACTGGGGAAAGCCGGGGCAGGGTGGGCCTGGGGGGGGGGGGCAGATTCTTAGTGCTCCTTCCCAAAGAAACCCGTGGATTTCATTCCAAAACCTGGGTCTGTGAAACAGCTCTTCTCTATTCCCAGGATGCCCCATGGCCAATCCTGGGACTTGAACTCAGGCCCTGGGCACTGTCCCTTAGCTTCTCCTCTCAAGGCTGGTGCTCTCCCACTTAAATCACACCTCCACTTCTGGCTTTTTTGCTGGTTCCTTAGAGGGGAGAGTGTCATGAACCTTCCTGCCACAGAACCCCAGGGTTCCAAAATTACTGTTGATCCTAGCAGAGGCTGGACAGGGGCAGGGCATCCATTTGACTGATGGAGTGGAAGTGTAAATATTGTTTTGTAATGTGCCTTCATGGCTTTCCGTTTCCATAGCAACACCTATAAAACTGCTCTCCAGGGGTCTTCTTCTCTGGGCCCTACCTGGCAGTGTTCCCCTGGAGAGCAGACAGCCTGAGGATACACACACACACACACACACACCAAAATTCACTAGAACATATTTTTTTGTGTGTGCCAGTATTGGGACTTGAACTCAGGGCCTTAGTTTTTTGTTTTTTGTTTTTCTAAAGGCTGGTGCTCTACTACTGAAACCACACTTCCATTTCTAGCTTTTTTGCTGGTTCATTGGAGATAAGAGTCTCTAAGACTTTCCTGCCCAGGCTTCAAACCTTGATCCTCATGTCTCAGCCTCCTGAGTAGCTAGAGTAATGGGCATAAGCCACTGGTGTCCAGCTCCCTTTAAATATTTTAATAATTGATAGTTTTGTTTAGATAATCAGTTAATTTGCATGTTATATTTGTGCTTAGGGGAAGATAAAGATCTGACAAAGTGACAAACTTCTCCTCTAGCAGAACTTTCCAGAATGCTTGGAGAGAGATTGGAGGAGCAGCGGCTGCCCTAGCTGCGGAGAGCTACACGCTTCTTCCCGCCCCAGCCCTCTCACTGGCTAGAAAATGGGGAAAGAAACAACTTACTATGATGTTTTGGGAATCAAACCCAATACCACTCAGGAAGAAGTGAAAAAGGCTTACAGGAAAACTAGCCTTGAAGTACCACCCTGGTAAGAATCCAAATGAAGGCGAAAAGTTTAAACAGATTTCTCAAGCTTATGAGGTTCTTTCTGATGCCACGTAAAGAGAATTATATGACAAAGGAAGACAACAGGCAATTAAAGAGGGTGGAGCAAGTGGTGGTTTTGGCTTCCCCATGGACATCTTTGATGTGTTTTTTTTTTTTGGAGGAGGAGGATGCAGAGAGAAAGGCAGGTAAAAATGTTGTGCATCAGCTCTCAGTTACCTTAGATTTATATAACAGTGGAACAAGAAAACTAGCTCTGCAAGAGCATGTGATTTGTGGCAAATATGAAGGCCATAGTGGTAAAAAAAAAAAAAAAAAGGGGGGGGGGGAAGTGGAGTGCTATCCCAGCTGCCGAGGTACTGGGATGCAAATATGAATTCATCAGATAGAACCTGGGATGGTTCAGCAAATTCAGTCTGTGTGCATTCAGTGCCAGGGCCATGGAGAAAGGATCAATCCTAAAGACAGATGTAAAAGCTGCAATGGAAGGAAGATAGCTCAAGAGAAGGAGATTCTGGAAGTTCATATTGACAAAGGCATGAAAGATGACCAGAATATAACATTCCATGGTGAAGGAGACCAAGAACCAGGATTGGAGCCCGGAGACATCATCATTGTATTAGATCAGACGGACCATGCTGTTTTTACAAGACAAGGAAAAGACCTTTTCATGTGTATGGTCATACAACTGGTTGAAGCATTGTGTGGCTTCCCAAGGCCAATCTCCACTGTTGATAACCGAACTGTAGTCATCACTTCTCATCCAGGTCAGACTGTCAAGCATGGAGATATCAAGTGTGTGCTAAATGAAGGCATGCCAATTTATCGACGACCATATGAAAAGAAGTGCTTGATCATTGAGTTTAAGGTAAACTTTCCTGAAAACGGCTTCCTCTCTCCTGATAAACTCTCTTTGCTGGGAAAACCTCCTTCCTGAGAGGAAGGAAGTAGAAGAGACTGATGAAATGGATCAGGTAGAACTGGTACACTTTGATCCAAATCAGGAAAGATGGTGCCATTATAATGGAGAGGCTTATGAGGATGATGAACATCACCCCAGAGGTGGTGTTCAGTGTCAAACCTCATAATGGGGCCAGTGAATAGCACCCACTACTGTGATTTTAAATGCAGTAGTGAAGGACTAATCATGATAAGCTCATTACTTGCATTACTTGCTATTGTTTTTTGCTGTAATATTCAACTGTAGTAGTGTTTTAAAAGTTAAATGAAGAATAAACAAATATAAAAGCTCTGACTTTGCTCTGTATGATGACTTCAATGCGCAAGATGAAGTTTTAATACCTGTAAAAAACTACTTTTAAGGGCTGGGAAGGTGGCTCAGTGGTAGAGCGCTTGCCATGCATGCATGAGGCCCTGGGTTCGATTCCTTAGCACCACATAAACAAAAAGAAAAAAGCCGGAAGTGGCGCTGTGGCTCAAGTGGTAGAGCGCTAGCCTTGAGCTGAAGAGCTGAGGGACAGCGCCCAGGCCCAGAGTTCAGGCCCCACGACTAGACCCAAAAACAAACAAACAAACAAACTACTTTTAAAATAGTTCCTCTAGCATCTGTTAAACCACATCTTGTAATTGATTCAGCTGTGTATATGGACAAAGCTTAAACTGAAATGTTAGGTATATGTGTTGACTTTGGTGTATGGCCTTTTATCATTAATCTGTGGGGCTAAAACTTTGTATTTGGCTAGTAATCTGAAAACAAGAAATTAATTTTAGAGAAATGTTGGTTTGTCTAGCTATTTGTGTTAAGTGGACTCATTGTGATACCTTTGCATTTTATTGCGTCAACTATTACTTGAAGAGTGGCATAATACATAATTTAGCATGTTAACAGTGATACAAAAATGATACCTTCCAGGGCTGGGAAGGTGGCTCAGTGGTAGAGTGCTTGCCTTGCATGCCTGAGGCCCTGGGTTCGATTCCTCAGCACCACATAAGCAAAAAGAAAAAAGCCAGAAGTGGTGCTGTGGCTCAAGTGGTAGAGTGCTAGCCTTGAGCTGAAGAGCTGAGGGACAGCGCCCAGGCCAAGAGTTCAGGCCCCATGACCAAACCCCCCCCCAAAAAAAGATACCTTCCTAGTGAAGAGATTTATCATATGCTGCTTCTAAGGGCTTGCATCCTTTCTGTATTATCTTTTTAAATATATATATATGTGTATGTTCATATACAAATATGCATATATATTATGTTGATTGGTCATAGTTATGTTCTTTTTCCCTTTGGACCACGATAAAGCCCTTGAATAGTGACTTTCAGAGTTGGGTAGAAAAAAACAGTTAAAGAAACCTGTACATTGAGAAGTTGCATGTATAACCTAGGAAGGTGTTCATTAGATATGTTACAGGCTTACTTTAAACCATTTGTTCCAAAGTATAATAATATGATGTTGGTAGTATAGCAAATTACAATGAATAGCTTTAACTGAATGTTTAAAGTCATATGTTCATAAGCTTAAATCTGGATACCAGAATTTAAACAATTACTGAAATGTATGATTGTCTGGGCCAACTTATGGTCCCCAAACATACTCTACTGGTTCCTGTACCTCTTTATGCAATTGCACTGAATGAGTCAGACATGGGGGCTCATGCCTGTCATCCTAGCTATTCAGGAGGCTGAAATCTGAAGACTGACTTAAGATCAGTCCAGGCAGGAAAGTCATGAGATTCTTCTCTCCAATTACACACAAAAGAAACGTAGTGCTCCATTCAAGTTGTTTACTTATGTTAAGGAGTCATTTTCTCATTGTGATTTTATTATTATTTTTTTAAGTATGGGGACTCTTATTCAACTTTACCACAACTTTCTTCATATATATTTTTTTATTGTAAAAATACTGTACAGAGGGGTTACGTTACATGAGTAAGGTAATGAGGACATTTCCTATTGAGCATTGTTACCTCCTCCTTTGTTTTCCCCCTACCATTCCTTCCCTCTCCACCTCTCCAACTACTCCCTTTCCCCCCCCAACACCCCCTCCCTCCCCCCCGCCCTAAGTTGTAAAGTTCATTTTCAATATAGTGTCTTGTACATCACATTGTTACAATGGGTCATCCTGTATCCTTATTTAAGTATTTTGTTATTTCCCTTCCCCTCCCCAAATTATAAAAATGTATATGCAAGATGCAGGGTCCCCGGAATCAAATACAGTGAAATCAGGGGTTATACTGTGGGCAAAGAACATACTAAAGAAACAAAAAAAATCGCATAGTACATTATAAATATGTTTAAAAAAAAACAATAGTAAGAAAGAAAAAAACCACTTGTGTCCCTATCTTGGGGTTCATTTCGCTTAACATCATTTTTTTGGGGGGTCCGGTCCTGGGGCCTGAACTCTGGGCCTGGGCGCTGTCCCTCAGCTCTTCAGCTCAAGGCTAGCACTCTACTACTTGAGCCACAGCACCACTTCTGGCTTTTTTCTTTTTGCTTATGTGGTGCTGAGGAATCGAACCCAGGGCCTCATGAATGCAAGGCAAGCGCTCTACCACTGAGCCACCTCCCCAGCCCCTTAACATCATTTTATATGGTCATAGGTACATAGCTTTTGACCTTTTCTGCTTGTCCCAGATGTATACTAGTTATTCAAATAAGAGAAACCATGGGACCTATGTTTCTTTGGGCCTGGCTTACTTCACTTAATATAACTTTTTCTAAGTCTTTCCATTTCCTAACAAATGGGGCAGTGTCATTCTTTCTGATGGAGGCATAGAATTCCAGTGTTTGTGTGTGTGTGTGTGTGCACGCGCGTGCGCACACACACGCACACACACATACCACATTTTCTTGATCCATTCATCTACTGAGGGGCATATGGGTTGGTTCCATACCTTAGCTATGGTAAATAATGCTGTGATAAACATAGTTGTGCTGGTAGCTTTAGTATAGCCTTGTTTGTGATTGTTTGGGTAAATTCCCAAAAGTAGATTTGCAGGGTCATAGGGGGGCTCTATGTGGAGTCTTTTGAGGAACCTCCATACTGCTTTCCAAAAGTGGTTGAACAAGTTTACACTCCCACTAACAATGCAGTAGGGTTCCCTTTTTTGCCACAACTTTCTGCTAACCCTTCTGGAATGATTTTAAAAGTGTTCTGAACTTTCCCTCCACAGCATTTAAATTATTAAACTAGTTATTAGTTCACTGAAGGTTGACTAAAACACACTAATAAAAGTCATCTGCGAGCCGGGCGCCGGTGGTTCACGCCTGTCATCCTAGCTATTCTGGAGGCTGACATCTGAGGATGGTGCTTCAAAGCCAGCCCAGGAAGGAAAGTCCATGAGAATTTTATCTGTGATCAACCAGTAAATAGCCAGAAGTGGAGGTGTGACTCAAGTGGTAGAGTGCCAGCCTTGAGTGAAAAATCTAAGGGAGAGCACCTAAGCCCTGAGTTTAGTCCCAGCACTGGCACACACACACACACACACACACACACACACACACACACACACACACACACACTGGAATTCTATGCCTCCATCAGAAAGAATGACACTGCCCCATTTGTTAGGAAATGGAAAGACTTAGAAAAAGTTATATTAAGTGAAGTAAGCCAGGCCCAAAGAAACATCAACCCTTAATTACTGCAGAAAATGGAAGACTTACAAAATAAACTTTCCTTTCCTTATTTTACATTTTACATTTACATTTGCCCGCAGGCAAAGATCTACCCTCATCACAAATTTTAAGTGTGCAATTCACTGTGTGTAAATACAGGCACAATATTGCGCAACCTGGATCTAGAGAGGGGCTTGTTTATTTAGTTGTTGTTTTGCCAGTACTAGGACTTGAACTTGGGGCCTTGTGCTCTCACTGGACTTCCTTCCTTCTTTTTTTCTGAGATCTGGACTAGAACTTGGTACCTGACACTTCCACCTACTGGCTGGTGAGCAACCAACCGAGCCACACTTCCCACCCCACAGTGGTCTTTGTTGCTCCTTCCTGGTTCTCTACCACTTGAGCCACCCCTCCAATTCCAGCTTTTTGCTGGTTAACTAAAGACATAAGCCTCTCAAACTTTCCTGCCTGGGCTGACTTTGAACCATGCTGCTCAGATCTCAACCTCCTGAGGAGCCGGGATTACAGGCCTGAGTCCCCAGAGCCTGGCTTTCTACATGCTTCCTTTAAAAGCCGTTGCCTTTATTTAACATGATGCTTAGTAATTCTCAGAACCAAAGAGCACAAAAACTTCTCAAGCCCCTTGTAATATTCATAATTTGATTGTGTTCCAATTAGTAGATGAGCACTGAAATCAACTATTTCCCCCTTTTTAGAAGAATTTGCCTTTTCCTCTACCTTTCTTGTACTGAACAGCCACAGAAACTTTGGATTTACTTATATATTTTCCTCCTATACTAGAGATGGATTTTTCCCTCTACTTCTGTCACTTTATTCTGATTTGTGTGTGTGCACGCGCACAAACACGTGCCAGCCAGTACTGAGACTTGAACTCAGAGCAGAGGCACTAGCCCTGAGCTTTTTCAAACTCTACTATTCAAGTCACAACTCCACTGCCATCTTTTGACTGGTTGAGATAAAAGTCTCACAAATTTGTCTTCCTGGTCTGGCTTTAAACCAAGATCTTCAGATCTCAGCTTCCTAAGTACACAGGGTTACAGCTCCGAGCCACCAGTGCTGGTTTTTTGTTTGTTTTTGTATAGGTTTTGTTTGTTTGTTTGTTTTTATGTGGAATTTATGCTGCCATCTATGCTCTGGCTTTCTATCTTTTTTCTTCTCAAAAGAGATTTTATTTATGTTTGTATTTATTTCTATTTATCTATTTATTTTTGCCTGTCTTGGGGCTTGAAATCTGGAACTGGATGCTTTCCTTGAGCTTCTTTTGTTCAAGGCTAGCACTCTACCACTTAAGCTACAGCACCACTTCCCACTTTTTCTGAGTAGTTTATTGAAGATAAGAGTCTCACAGACTTTCTTGCTCGGGCTGGCATTGAACCTTGATCCTCAGATCTCAGCCTCCTGAGTAGCTGGGATGACAGGCATGAGCCACTACTACCCAGCCCTAAAGAAATTTTATTAAAGGAGTCATCACCACATGAAAACTCAAAAGTATGATTACTATCTTTCTTCCCACCTTCTTCTAAAGGCTCCTACAGTCTTTTCCCATTTCAAGTCCTTTATTTTTAAAAAAAGGCACTCAGGAAATATTTCAGCAAAAAATAAATGTCCCTAAATATCCCCTGCCTGCAGAAGACACGAGCATCAGTACTCTTCCGAAATGTCTAAAATAGACACCCCCAGCTCCCAGGAGCACCTCTGCCTAGCTAACCTAGTTAGAGGATGCCAGCTTGTGCTTTTGGGTCCTGTGAGCACCTTGTACTTTTAAAATAATCTTGTCTAAAAACCCTGGGATTCTTGACCCTCCAGAGGCTCAAGATTTGAAAATATTCCATAACAGGGAGGCAAGAACTGGCTTTCTGTGGACATGCAACTTTTGTGTGTAGAGGCCCACCCACCCCCACTCCCCAAGAATCTCTCTGGAGATTTGAACTGAGGACTGTGTCTGGACCAAAGATGCATCAGGCCTTCTGCCATGCTTGTTTTTTATTAATTAATTTTTAAAAATTTGTTTTGGTTGGTTGTGGGTCTTGGATCACTCAGGGCCTGGGCAAACAAATCATTGCTGAAGTGCACTAAAGATAATTTAGAATAAATAAAAGGACATATTAGTCAGGGGCTGGTGGCTCAGGCCTGTAAACCCCAGCTACTCAGGAGGCTGAGATCTGAGGATGGTGGTTCAAAGCCAGCCCAGGCAGGAAAGTCCAGGAGATTCTTATCTCCAGTGAACCACCAACAAGCTGGAAGTGAAGCTGTGGCTCAAGTGGTCTTGAGGGAAAAAAAAGTCAAGTGCAAGGTTCCAAGTTCAAGTTCAAGTAGCAGCACCAAAAATAAAAATAAACATAAGTGAATGAATGAAATAAAAGACGGGAGGTGCTTTATTTTTTTCGTCTGGGAAAAGGAAACAACAGCATTCATGTGGCTCTTGTACAATTAATGGACTTCACTCATCAGAGGAAAGGCCTAGGAGGGAGTCACAACTTTACTGCTGGGGCTGGGAAGAAGGGCTCTGAGGGAGGTCGTGAGTGAAGGAGGGCTGGAGGCCTCCTGGCTTGGTCAGTTGAGACTGATGGCAGAGGCCCTTGGCTGCACAGGCTAGCATCCGGGGCCCTAGGCAGACTGAACTTTCCAGGCCAGGGAACTCTTGTTTTCCAACTCAGCAGGGCCCTGAGTCCAGGCTATCCTACAAAGCAAGATCAGCAGCAAAGATCTGCAGAAGAGGAAGGAGGAGTCCTGCTGCAGATTTGGCTTGCAGGAGCCAAGGAACACATTTTCTCCTCCCAAGAAATTAGCAAGAGATAAAACACACACATATATATATACACACACACATATTATACGTATCTATGTATAATATGTATATATATATCAATTCCTGGTGCTGGTGGCTCGTGCCTGTCAGCCTATCTATTCAAGAGGCTAAGATCTGAGGATCGAGGTTTGAAGTCAGACAGGCACACAAATCCCAGACACTTTTTTTTTTTTTTTTTGGTGCCAGACCTGGAGCTTGAACTCAGGGCCTGGGTGTTGTCCCTGAGCTTTTTTGCTCAAGGCTAGTGCTCTACCACTTTGAGCCACAGCACCACTTTTGGCTTTTTTAGTGGTACATTGGAGGTAAGAGTCTCATAGACTTTCTCACCCAGGCTGGCTTCAAGCTGCAATCCTAGGATCTCAGCCTCCTGAATAGCTAGGATGAAAGGTGTGAGCCACCAGCGCCCTGCTATGAGGTTTATCTTCAATTAACTACCAAAACAGTTGTGGCTATTAAGAGGTGTGGCTCTGTTAGAGCAACCACCATTGAGCAAAAAGCCAAGGGACTAGGCCCAGGCTCTGAGTTCAAGCCTGGGTGCCTGCAGACAAAAAGCCTGAGGTATGGTCTGTGCTTTTAGATTTTTTTTTTAATTTTTTAATTTTTTGTCGGTCGTAGGGCCTGAACTCTGGGCCTGGGCGCTGTCCCTCAGCTCTTTAGCTCAAGGCTAGCGCTCTACCACTTGAGCCACAGCGCCACTTCCAGTTTTCTGGTGGTTCATTGGAGATAAGAGTCTCAGGACCTTCCTGCCCGGGCTGGCTGTGCTTCCAGATTTTATGGATGTAATAGGATGCCACTGGAGATGGAGGGAGTGAGCAAGGTGTCCTCAGGAAACTTAGGATGCTGCCAGCAGCTACAAACCCTAGTATGTGCATGGGACAAAGGAAAAACAAGAATCCCTTAGTATTATCATTGTTATTATTGTTGTTGTTGTTAAGCCTCTTCCTTTGCAATCAGGAAGCTCTCTGAGATCCTGGCCCTGTCAATCAGTGAAAGGCAGGCGTTAGATCGTGCTGATGAGTGGAGTCGCACCGTGGCCTTCCCCAGGGCTCTTACGCTGCCATGGCAACCGTTTGTTGAAAATAGTTCAGTCACACGCAGAGGCGTGGACAACACCCTGGCACTGACAGGGCACAGCCGCTGGGGGAGAGCCCTGGGGTTCACGGCATCTCAGAGGGGGGTGATCGTTAGGAAGGGGGCACACAGCACCCTGGGAAGAGTGGAAGACTTCTTGTTGGGAGTAGAGAAGGATGCATTGTAAGCAAGCCCAGAAAGCCAGAATGCTCTTCTCGACTGCCCTCATTGTGGAAGCCACATCTAAATTATAAACACGTATGTAAACACAGTGCCCTGTGTATGTTACACACAAATACCTTAACTAAAATGTGGCGTGTGGCCGGGAGAGGGCCAACAGCGTCGCTCCTTGGAGCAGCTAATATTACAGCTTAGCAAGATGAAGACCTGAAGGCCAGCCTCTGCCATGGCCTCCCTGCCTCCTTCTCTCTCCACAAAACCTGCCTACCTCTAGCTCTACTGCTCTAATCAGGAGCTCCAAGTCCCTCGAGACTCTTCTGGCTTTTTGCCGGTTCATTAAAGATAACAGTCTCAGCCTGCCCAGGCTGGCTTTGAACCTGGATCCTCAGATCTCAGCCTCCTGAGTAGCTAGAATGACAGGTGTGAGCCACCAGAGCCAGCCAGGAGCAGTCTCTGGAAGACACCACGGAAGTCTCTACAGAACACTCGAGCTTCCCATCATCCCTCGGGCTAGGGCTTCTAACATTTGTACTGACTTCTTCCATGAATAACTTCCCCATTTCAAGTCTCGGCTTCAGACTTGAAGGTGAATGAAGCCCACATATTCCTCTCCACTTCCTGTCCCTCCCAGCTTCCACCACGTTCTTCCGCCCAGGGGATGTCTTCCCAGACGCTCTCAAGACTCAAACACCCCAAATCAAATGGAGCCTTTCTCCCCTTGAACTTGGTTTCCTATTTAAACTTATTAACTGGGCACTGGTGGCTCACGCCTGTCATCTTAGCTATTCAGGAGACTAAAATCTGAGGATTGTGGTTCGAAGCCAGCCTGGGCAGGAAAGTCTGTGAGACTCTTATCTCTAAGGACCACCAAAGAAGCCAGAAGGGGAGCTTGTGGCTCAAGTGGTAGAGCACTAGCCTTGAGCAAAAGAGCTCAGGGACAGCACCAAGGCCCTCAGTTCAAACCCCCAATATGGCACACAAAAAATGAGGGGTGGACTTGAACCCAGGTTCTATGTACCCATGGGTGTGAATGGGTTTTTGGTAAGCTCAGAGGGTCCGTGTGACTGGAAAGGGTGGGGATACAGAAATGGTCCACTGAGGCAAGTTTCTTACAGTGGGGATTGCAGGCCCGGGACCAATTTTCTCAACTTTTTGCAGGTTGCTGGCATTACAACTTCGAATTCATGCACAGTGACTCAGCTTGACACAGTTTCCCAAGTTGGAATAGTTTGTTTACATCTGATGGGGGGCAGGGACGAAAACAAGCGAAATTCTCCTCCACCAGGCTAGACCAACCGCCTTTCTCTGGCAGCACACCTCCTCCAGAACTAACAAACATCTGGAGTGAACCTGTGTGCTCGCTCATTCCACAGCTGTCCACAAGGCACTTGTGATTCATTGGGACTGATGCTTGATTTGTTGAATTCCATGACACAGTCATGTCTGCCAGGATGGACATGGAAGGAAAGTTCGAGTCTGAGGGGTGGGGTACTGAGTCAATGTCATTACCTAGAAACACAATTAAAACACCCCTCCCTTTTTTTTCCCCCACTCAATGCACCTGTGTCTGGGGACCTCAATTCCTTCTCCAGGGCCCTCACAAAGGGGAGAAGCCAGGGTGGTGATGTCTGGGAAATGGATGCCTGAAGAGGTGAGTCAGAGTTAGTACCAGACGGTGACTCCAAGCAGGATCCCAACGGCCCAGGAGATCCAGTTCTGCAGCTCTGGGCTCTGACTCGTTTCCCTCCATCATCCCAGGCTCCCCCAGGACTGACCAACTAACAGATCCTGAAGCCCCATCATCTTCATCTCACCATATTTTATTGACTTTTATCTGATTTGAGGCTATAGCATTTCACTATTATTTTTCATTTAATTTGTATTTGATTCTATTTTAAAGTTATTATTTTATTACATTTTTGTTTCATTTTCTTTTTATAAGTGTATTTTACTTTTACGTTTATTTATTTTTTATTTTTTTCTGATGAACTCTGGGCCTGGGTGCTGTCCCTGAGTTCTTCAGCTCCAGGCTACTGCTCTACCATTTGAGCCACAGTGCCACTTCTGGGTTTCTGGTGGTTCATTGGAGAGAAGCGTCTCATGGACTTTCCTGCCCAGGCTGGACTTGAACCGTGATCCTCAGATCTCAGCCACATGAGTAGCTAGGATTACAGCCACTGGCACCCAGCCGTACTTATTTTAATTAATTTTTTATCTCATTCCATTTTATTTTTCTTCCATTTCATTTGATTCTTTATTTTTGCATTTCATTCCATTTTCATTATTTTTATATCATTTTATTTTTTATTTCATTTGCATTTCTTTTTTTTTCTTTTCTTTTCTTTTTTTTTTTTTGGGTCCGGTCGTGGGGCCTGAACTCTGGGCCTGGGCGCTGTCCCTCAGCTCTTCAGCTCAAGGCTAGAGCTCTACCACTTGAGCCACAGTGCCACTTCCAGCTTTTTTCTTTTTTTTTTGCTTATGTGGTGCTGAGGAATCGAACCCAGGGCCTCAGGCATGCAAGGCAAGCGCTCTACCACTGAGCCACCTTCCCAGCCCTCATTTGTATTTCTTATTACTTAATTTAATCTAATTTTTAATTTTATTTTATTTTAAATGTTTTATTTTCTTCTAATATTTTATTTTCAATTTAATTCATTCCATTTTAATTTAATTCTATTATTTTGTTTTTTTAATTTAATTTAGTTTTAGCTTAATTTTTATTATTTTATTTTACTATTTTATTTCATTTTATTATTTTTATTCTTGTCTATTTTGTCAGTTGGGGGCTTGAACTTGTGGTCCTGGCACTGTCCTTGAGCTCTTTTGCTTAAGTCTAGTGCTCTACCACTTGATCCACAGCGCTACTTCTAGTTTTCTAGTGGTTCATTGAAGATAAGAGTCTCATAGACTTTCCTACCCAGGCTGGCTTTGAACCTTGATCCTCAGATCTCAGCCTCCTGAGTAGCTGGGGTGACAGGTTTGAACCACTGGCTCCCAGCTCTGTTTCTGGGATTCATGACCTTCACAGACAGGGAGATTTTGTGCTGCCCTGCACCCCTACACCCTGCACCTTCCATACCATCTGTTCTAGCCCAGCTCCGCGCTCTCCTCACCCTGCCTCACGCAGATGCCAGGTTCCCAAGAGAGTCTCATTAAACCCACAGTCAACTCCTGCCAGACAGCGTTACACAGAGGTACCAGGAACAGGGAGGAATGTTCTCTAAGGGGAGAAATATTTTTACATGAATATTTTGGTATTTGTTAATTCCTAGAGTGGTAGTAGGAGGTGCTGAATAGAAATCCAATGTGTAGTGATTATTTCCAAATTAAGAGGAGCACTGAAACCTTTCAAAAGTGGGTAGTAAAGTCTGTTGTTCTGGAGAAAAGGATATCAAGATGTAGGTGGGTGTATGTAGGCTGGGTACCATGGCTCACGCCTGTAATCCCAGCTACTCAGGAAAGTGGGTTCTGAGGATCAAGGTTCAAAACAGTTTGGGTAGGAATCTGTGAGATTCTTATATCCATTTAACCAACAAAAAGCCAGAAGTGGAACTATAGCTCAAATGGTAGAGTGCCAGCCTTGAGTGAAAAAGCTAAGGGATAGCGCCCAGGTCCTGAGTTCAAGATCCAACACTGGCAGAAAGGAAAAGAAAGAAAGAGAGAAAGGAAAGAGAGAAAGCAAAGGAAGGAAGGAGAGAGGAAGGGAAGGGAGGGAGGGAGTGGAGGGAGGGAGAGAAAGAGGGAGGGAAGGAAGGAGGGAGGAAAGAAGGAAGGAAGAAGAGGGAGGAAAGGAGGGAGGGAGGGAGTAAGGAAGGAGGGAAGAAGGAAGGAAGGAGGGAGAGAGAGGGAGGAGCGAGGGAGAGAGGAAGGAATGAGGGAGGGAAGGAGGAATGGAGGAAGGAAGGAAGGAAAGAAGGAAGGAAGCAAGCCAGATAGGCAAACCAAAGGAACTTGTATAGGTCAGGTGATCCCACAACTTTCGCCAAATGGGAAGAAGGGGACCAGATCAGCTAATACCCATTTTGTGAGTGTATGCTGGTCCTGGGGCTTGAACTCATGGCCTGGGTGCTGTCCCTGAGCTTTCTTGCTCAAGGCTAGTGCTCTACCACTTGAACCACGGCTCTACTTTAGGCTTTTTGGTGGTTCATTGGAGATAAGAATATTACAGACTTTCCTACTCAGGCTGGCTTAGAACCTTCATCCTTAGACCTCAGCAGCCTCCTAAGTTGCTAGGATTACAGGCGTGAGCCACAGTGCCCAGCTCATTTTATCTCCTCTTTAGTCATCAGATGCAGGCTGCTCCCACAAGGACTAGAACTTTGGATGTCTTCTGGCCAAGGTCAACACCAGGAAGAGGGGACTCAGGGCTCCCAGCCTTCCACACTCCCTGCAGTGTGGAACTTCGAGCTTCCATTGTAGTCCAAAGAGGGAGCAAACCCTCTCACCAAAGCAATCTGGGGGAAAATGGCAGTTGACACAGTCAGCCCTTGGGCCCCACCAGCCCACTGTCTCCGATCAAGTACCTTGGAATGAGATGCGCTCCTGGCCTGGAGGAAACGCACCAAGATTACATCTTGGGAAGCCATGACCTCACTGCTATCAAGGTCGCAGTGATCCGGGTCCTCTCCTTCTTCTCCCGCCTGGCGGGCCTTGCCTCAGGCCCCCGGTGCTTTGTCTCATGGCTGAGCCTCCCAGAGCGCCGACCATCTCAGGCTGTGGCCGCCACACGTGACCATTTGCCAAAAATACTCAGGACACTTCTCAGCACAGCCCAGTTATGTAACAACCCAGACGCCCTTCAGTGGAGGAATACATCAGGAAAATGAGATAGAGACAGACAGATGGATAAATAGACCGATGGATGGATGCACAGAGAGATGATAGACAAATATGGACATAATATATGGATAAATATATACATACAATAGATTGTATATATACAATGGAGTTTGTATTCACGTGCGAATGTGTATATGTGTCTATATGCATATACATATATATACACACAGACACACATATATATGTATATATGCTTGTATAGAGATAGATAGGTATACATATACACACTGAATACAGTCCTAATAGTCAACATCAAAATGGAATCGGTGACTTAGTGGGGGGCGGGGGAGATGAGGAAAGGGTGACATGGATCAAGATGCATTGTACTCACACCCTGACGTGTTCTGGTGAAACCCCTTTGTATAACTACTTAAAGATTTTTTCTTTAATTAAAAAAAAAAATTGTTAGTCGTGGGATTTGAACTCAGGGCCTGGGAGTTGTCCTTGAGCTTTTTTACTCAAGGCTAGTGCTCTACCACTTTGAGCTATAGCGCCACTTCCAGTTTTCTGGTTCATGGGAAATAAGAGTCTCATGGACTTTCCTGCCTAGGCTGACCTGGAACCACGATCCTCAGATCTCAGCCTCCTGAGTAGCTAGGATGACAGGCGTGAATGACCAGCTCCGGGCTAAGAGAATGGTTTGGAAGTGGGTAATCTGCAACACATTTTCCTTTGTCTCTCCGATGGCTGCACCCTTTTCCCACTGACGCTGAATCAATGACCCAGCAGGAAAGGAACACCTTCCTCTGCTGTCAGCTCAACCCTCCTCCCCCCATGATCCAGCTCCAGCCATCAATTGGAATTTAATGAGGTTCATGGTAAGTGGGGGCATGGCTTAAGCTATAGAGGGCCAGCCTTGAGCCAAAAAGCCAAACAGAGCACAGAGTCCAAAGTTCAAGACCCGGTACTGGCACTCACACACACACACACACACACACACACACACACACACACACACACACACACACACACAAGGGAATACTTGCTATAACCCCTCATCTTGATTAGAGGGTCAAGATCTGTCAACCCACAGACCCCAAACTTGAG